>NC_142008.1:31154293-31483793 GCF_049901715.1 Pseudonaja textilis | reverse complement strand
AAAAAGTTCATCCTAATCAATGCTGGACAAATATACACACTGATAGTTGTATTTTTGATACCGAATCAAATAAATCAAGTAAGCCAGTATTAAGTAGATGAATCAGTACTGAGAATTTGAGCTCCCCTTGATGGCTGTCACCTCTCTGAAGAAAGATGTCATATAGTCAGATAATACTATTTTCAGATGGGAAAATATTTCAATTAATCAGAATATAGCTGGAAGGGACCTTGGATTATTCTAGTCCAGGGGTCGCCAACCTTTTGGACCTCAGGGACCACCAAACTCATACTTTAAATCCTGAGGACCACTAATACATTTTTTTTTAAAAAAGATAATAATTTAATATAAAATTTTTATAGAAGCCTGATGATGGCAGATGAGATTCTGCCGAAACGTCGCTACAATGACGTGGGAAAATACCCGAACAAAGCCGAGTGCCATACATGTAAGTACCCACGAAAACTTATATCTCGGCTTTGTTCGGGTATTTTCCCACGTCATAGTAGTTGTGCTTTTAAAGTTGTAGTGACGTTTCGGCAGAATCTCATCTGCCATCATCAGGCTTCTGTATAGTGTTCATCTGTGAGTCAGGCTTTTATAGTGGTTTCAGATTTAAATTTGGGGCAGCCTATTGCTGTGCCAGAATGGTTTTTTTCTTCACCCTGATCGGTTGGGAGTCTTGGTCTGTGTTTATTGGTCTTGGAGTTCGCTGTGTTCTGCTTGATTGATGTTTCTAATATCTCCTGTCTGTTTTTTGGCTCTTTTTGTCTCTTGATTGGCTGGCAACATTGTGTTACTTTATTGGAGGCCTTTAGTGCAGCTTGGCTCCGGGTAAGATGTCCTAACCAAAGGATTCAATTATGCTATAGCACCCCAAAAAATCCCCACAGAATCCATCATATGTGCAGTAGAATCCAGCCTAACCAAATTAAATACAGATGAAGCTGATAAAATAAGACACCAAGTTACCAACATCCTCTGCACGAGCAAACCACCCAAAAGCAACTTGTCGAAAGAAGAAATTAAAGCGCTACAAACCCTGAAAAGAGATAACAGCATAATCATACTCCCAGCAGACAAAGGGAATGCCACAGTAGTAATGGACAGAAAAGACTATGAAGCAAAATTGACAGACCTGCTCCAAGACTCCACATACAAACCCATAAACACAGACCAACCACATACCTGGAAAAATTAACCAAGAAGAAAATTATAACCAGCCACATGAGCAAAGAGATCTAACAGACAATCATCCCAAGAGAAAAATCTTCCAGATGCCCCAAACTATACAGCCTCCCAAAAATACACAAAGAAGGCATACCTCTCAGACCCATAGTCAGCTCCAGAGGAGCACCACTACAAAACCTAGCCAAATACTTAGCAAAACAGCTACAGCCCCATGCTGAAACAGCAGCTTCACATGTACAAAACTCATACCACTTCTTGGAAATGATCAAAGACCTACATGTGGAGCAAGAAAATCTGCTTGTAAGTTTTGACGTGGTTTCACTATTCACTCAAGTCCTGATAAAAGAAACTCTCAAAATCATCAAAAATAAATACCAACCAGCTAAACACGTCATGGAACTAACAGAACACTGCTTAACCAACACATATTTCATATACAAAGGACAAAGATACAAACAAATTGAAGGAGCCCCTATGGGATCACCACTGTCACCCATCATTGCAAACCTGTTCATGGAAGAATTCGAATCCAGAGCCCTGGCCAACGCCATCCACAAACCCAAACTATGGTTAAGATACATCGATGACACATTTGTGATTTGGCCCCATGGAAAAGAAAACCTAAACAATTTCCTAACACACCTAAACAGCACACACCCCAAAATCAAGTTCACCATGGAAACAGAAACAAACAAACAACTACTATTCCTAGATGTACTAATCTACAAAAAAACAGATGGCACACTAGGACACAACGTATACCAGAAGAAAACACACACTAACCACTACCTTAACGCCCAATCCCACCACCACCCAGCACAGATAAACTCTGTGGCTAAAACACTAATTACTAGAACCAAACGCCTGGTAGACAAGACACACATTAAGGCTGAACTATGCACCCTGACTAAGGTACTGACAGCCAACAGCTTGCACAAAAGCAAAATCACTGGCTTGATCCACAAAAACACACTGAGACATAATAGAGACCCAGAAGATGAACAGACCTATGGAACAGCTGTCCTGCCCTACATAAGAGGTACTACAGAGAAAATTAGTAAGATACTGCACAGACATCACATCAAGACTGCCTTCAAAACAGACAGAAAAATAGCAGCCATCCTTAGAAACCCCAAAGATAAAATTGACCTGGAAACCAAGGCATATACGAAGTCCCCTGTGCATCATGCCCGGCCACCTACATTGGACAGACCAATAGAAGAATAAGTACCCGCCTGGATGAACACAAAAATGCAGTCAAAAAGCTGGAACACACTTCCTCACTAGTCCAACACATGGAAGCCACAGGTCATAGCATCAACTTCAATCGCACCAAAACCCTAGCCACTATAGAAAACCCCAGCCACAGAATCATCAGAGAAGCCATAGAAATTGAAAAAAGACCAGAAAGCATGAATAGAAGAGATGATTCCACCAGACTGTCAATCATTTGGAAGCCTGCACTCACAAACAAGAAAATCTCCACACCACAAGCCAGGCAAACACCTGGGCACAGACAGATCCCCCCTGATACCTCCAGCTCAAACACACCCCAACCAGGCACCCAGATGAAACCTAGCTTCCTAACTAATGATAGCCATCCATTTACCCAGAGCCAAGCTGCACTAAAGGCCTCCAATAAAGTAACACAATGTTGCCAGCCAATCAAGAGACAAAAAGAGTCAAAAAACAGACAGAGATATTAGAAACACCAATCAAGCAGAACACAGCAAACTCCAAGACCAATAAACACAGACCAAGACTCCCAACCAATCAGGGTGAAGAAAAAACCATTCCGGCACAGCAATAGGCTTCCCCAAATTTAAATCTGAAACCACTATAAAAGCCTGACTCACAGATGAACACTATACAGAAGTCTGATGATGGCAGATGAGATTCTGCCGAAACATCGCTACAACTTTAAAAGCACAACTACAGTGATGTGGGAAAATACCCGAACAAAGCTGAATAACATATATATATATATATATATAAATAAAATAAAGGGAACACAAAAATAAGACATCCTAGATCTGAATGAATGAAATATTCTTATTAAATACTTTGTTCATTACATAGCTGAATGTGCTAACAACAAAATCACACAAAAATTATCTATGGAAATCAAATTTAGCAACCCATGGAGGTCCGAATGTGGAAGTACACTCAAAATTAAAGTGGAAAAAAACACTACAGGCTGATCCAACTTTGATGTAATGTCCTTAAAAGTCAAAACGAGGCTCAGTAGTGTGTGTGTGGCCTCCACGTGCCTGTATGACCTCCCTGCAATGCCTGGGCATGCTCCTAATGAGGTTGCGGATGGTGTCCTGAGGGATCTCCTCCCATACCTGGACTAAAGCATCCCCCAACTCCTGGACAGTCTGTGGTGCAATGTGGCGTTGGTGGATGGAGCGAGACATGATGTCCCAGATGTGCTCAATTGGATTCAGGTCTGGGGAACGGGCGGGCCAGTCCATAACACCAATGCCTTTGTCTTGCAGTAACTGCTGACATACTCCAGCCACATGAGGTCTAGCATTGTCTTGCATTAGGAGGAACCCAGGGCCAACCACACCAGTATATGGTCTCACAAGCGGTCTGAGGATCTCATCTTGGTACCTAATAGCAGTCAGGCTACCTCTGGCGAGCACATGGAGGGCTATGCAGCCCCCTAAAGAAATGCTACCCCACACCATTACTGACCCACTGCCAAACCGGTCATGCTGGAGGATCTTGCAGGCAGCATGATGTTCTCTACAGTGTATCCAGACCCTGTCACATCTGTCACATGTGCTCAGTGTGAACCTGCTTTCATCTGTAAATAGCACAAGGTGCCAGTGGCAAATTTGCCAATCTTGGTGTTCTCTGGTGAATGCCAAACATCCTGCATGGTGTTGGGCTGTAAGCACAACCCCTACCTGTGGACATCGGGCCTTCATACCACCCTCATGGAGTCCATTTCTGACTGTTTGAGCAGCCACATGCACAATTGTGGACTGCTGGAGGTCATTTTGCAGGGCTCTGGCAGTACTCCTCATGTCCCTCCTTGCACAAAGGTGGAGGTAGCAGTCCTGATGCTGGGTTGTTGCCCTCCTACAGCCACCTCCATGTCTCCTGATGTACTTGCCTGTCTCTTGGTAGCGCCTCCATGCTTTGGACACTACGCTGACAGACACAGCAAACCTTCTTGCCACAGCTCGCATTGATGTGCCATCTTGGATGAGCTGCACTACCTGAGCCACTTGTGTGGGTTGTAGACTCTGTCTCATGCTACCACTAGAGCAAAAGCACCGCCAGCATTCAAAAGTGACCAAACCATCAGCCAGAAAGCATAGCAACTGAGAAGTGGTCTGTGGTCACCACATGCTGAACCACTAATTTATTGTTGATGTCTTACTAACTGCCCATGCTTTCCACCTGTTGTCTATTCCATTTGCACAACAGCATGTAAAATTGATTGTCAGTCAATGTTGCTACCTAAGTGGACAGTTTGATTTCACAGAAGTGTGATTGACTTGGAGTTACATTGTGTTGTTTAAGTGTTCCCTTTATTTATTTTTTGAGCAGTGCATGTATATATACATGTATGTATGTATGTATGTATGTATGTATGTATGATGTATGTATGTATGTATGTATGATGTATGTATGTATGTATGTATGAATGTATGTATGTATGTATGTATGTATGTATGTATGTATGGTATTCAGCTTTGTTTGGGTATTTTCCACGTCATTATAGTTGTGCTTTTAAAGTTGTAACAATGTTTCGGCAGAATCTCATCTGCCATCATCAGGCTTTTGTATAGTGTCCGTCTGTGAGTCAGACTTTCACAGCCATTTCAGTTTTAAATTTGGGGCTAGCCTATTACTGTGCCAGAATGGTTTTTTCTTCATCCTGATTGGTTGGGAGTCTTGGTCTGTTTTTATTGGTCTTGGAGTTTGCTGTGTTCTGCTTGATTAGTGTTTCTAATATCTTCTGTCTGTTCTGTGGCTTTTTTTTTTTTTTTGGTGTTCCTGTATTGGAGGCTTTTAGTGCAGCTTGCCTCTGAGTAAATGGACGGCTATCATTTGTTAGGAAGCTAGGTTTCATCTGGGTGCCTGGTTGGGGTGTGTTTGAGCTGGAGGTATCAGGGGGGATCTGTTTGTGCCCAGGTGTTTGCCTGGGTTGTGGTGTGATTTTTTTGTTTGTGAGTGCAGGCTTCCAAATAATTGACAGTCTGGTGGAATCATCTCTTCTATTCATGCTTTCAGGCCTTTTTTCAATCTCTATGGCTTCTCTGATAATTCTGTGGCTGGGGTTTTCTATAGTGGCTAGGGTTTTGGTGCCATTGAAGTTGATACTATGACCTGTGGCTTTCATGTGTTGGACTAGTGAGGAAGTGTGTTCCAGCTTTTTTACTGCATTTTTGTGTTCATACAGATGGGTACTTATTCTTCTATTGGTCCGTCCAATGTATGTGGCAGGGTATGATGCACAGGGGACTTCATATATGCCTTGGTTTCCAGGTCAATTTTATCTTTGGGGTTTCTTGGATTTTTTTGTCTGCTATTTTTCTGTCTGTTTTGAAGGCAGTCTTGATGTGATGCCTGTGTAGTATCTTTCTGATTTTGTCTGTAGTACCTCTTATGTAGGGCAGGGCAGCTGTTCCATAGGTCTGTTCATCTTCTAGGTCTTCATTATGTCTCAGTGTGTTTTTGTGGATCAAGCTGGTGATTTTGCTTTTGTGGAAGCCGTTAGCTGTCAGTACTTTAGCCAGGGTGCATAGTTCAGTCTTTATGTGTCTCTTGTCTGCTAGGCATTTGGTTCTGGCGATTAGTGTTTTGGCCAGAGTTTATCTGTGTTGGGTGGTGGTGGGATTGGGTGTTGAGGTAGCGGTTGGTGTATGCTTTCTTCTGGTGTATGGTGTGTCCTAGTGTGCCATCTGTTTTTTTGTAGATTAGTACATCTAGGAATGGTAGTTGTTTGTTTGTTTCCATTTCCATGGTGAATTTGATTTTGGGGTGTGTGCTGTTTAGGTGCTTCCACAAAAGCAAAATCTCCTGGCAGATGAGATTCTGCTGAAACGTTGCTACAACTTTAAAAGCACAACTATAATGATGTGGGAAAATACCCGAACAAAGCTGAATACCATACATGTAAGTACCCATGAAAAGTTAAGAAAATACACACACACACACACACACACACACACACACACACGCTTATTTAATTATAATAAAATCATAAATGCTTAATGATAATTGTGGGAAGGGAAAGGAGGCTTCTCTCACCCTTTGGGGAGAAAGATTATTTAATACTGCTGGGATTCAAAAGAAGCCACATGGTTCCTGGAGGCTGGGAAGATCTGGATGGGGGGAACCAGCTCCCCCTCAAATGGAAGAAAAGCAGAGCCCTCCCCAATCTGGTCTCCTGTCATCTCATATCTCCCTGAAGTTAGAGGAAACCTCTCCCTCCTTTGCCAGGTGTGGCTGCCTGGAGTTGAGAGAGGGAAGGAGGACCAGTCTGGAAGCGCTGAGGAAGACGGGCTCCTAATAACCAGGCAACACCCCCTCCATGCCAAAGTCTCCCGAGACTAACCTCCAGGTTTCCCCCACTGCTTTCAAGCAGAGAAGGGTCCTACCCTGTGTGGAAGCCAAAGGGTCAAGCCCAGAAAAGCTCAAGCTCTCACTGGTTATTAGGAGCCTGTCTTCTTCAGTGCTCTTTCTGTCTGGGCATTTGGTCTTCCTCCCACCCCATGCCAAAGGAAAGCCAGCTGGGCTTCTCCTTCCCTCCTACCCTTCCCCCTGCTCTCTTCCCTCACACTCAATCTTACTTCGGGACAAAGGAGAGCGCACTGGAAATGTGCGTTGGCATTTCCAACACACATTTCTCTGGCACTCACCCACAATTCTTTGCGTTCCTCCAGGCCTGGCTTGTTGAGGGGGGAGAGCAGCCCTGTTGTCTCTGCTGCCCCACCCCAGAAAAGCAAGCAAGCAGAAACAGCTCTTGCTGGGGAGAAAGAGTGGAGATCGGAAGGCACAGGCAACAGAAAGTGGTGCTTTTCAAAGGTGGCAGCTTCCGTCTTCTCTTGCCTGTGCTTTCCTCAATCTCAGCTCTTTCGCCCCAGTGAGAGCTATGTTTCTTCTTGCTTTTTCTGTGCTTTCCCTGGGCAGCAATGGCTGGGGCCAAGGGATGCGGGGGCAACAGAGCAGAGCCCCAAGAGAGATAAGGAAACTGATGCCGCTGCCCCATTCTGGATCTCTGAACTGGATGGTGAGCACAGACTTGCCTACTCCGCTCCCTCCCACCACTACCAGCTGGTGCTTTTCCTGCCCTGGGCCATCCCTACAGCCTGCAGCCATCGAGGAAGAGCCAAGGCCAGGAGAGGTGAGCTGGAAGGTGCGGGACTGGCATGCAAATGCAAGCAGCATGGCGTATCTGTATCTTCCAGCCATCTCCATCACCGCTTCAGCCTGCCTGTGTCGCCAGCCCCCACTTGCAGCAACAGCACCATTACCTCGTCCTGTATGGTGAGGGCTGCACTCCTTTTTGCAGGTTTGTGCTTGGCCAAAGGGTGTGGGCCAGCAAGTGGGTGGGTCATGTGGGCGGTGCAGTCTGGTGTTCCCATGCAGCCTGGATTAATTGCTTGGGGGTGACATTTCTCTGCGGCCCACCAAAATTTTCTCATGGACCATCAGTGGGCTGTGGCCCACAGTTGGTGACCACTGTTCTAGTCCAAACCCCTGCTCAAGCAGAAGACACAATACCATTTCAGACAGCTGGTTGTCCAGTCTTTTCTTAAAAACTACCAATGATGAAGCACCTATAAGTTTTGAAGGCAAGTTATTCTACTGGTTATTTGTTTTCACTGTCAGGAAATTTCTCCTTAATTTCAAGTTGGAAACTCTCTGATAAGCTTCCATCCATTGTGTCTTGTCTTGCCTTCTGGTGATTTGGAAAATAAGTTGATCCCCTCTTCCTTTGTGGCAGAGCCTCAAATACTGAAATACTGCTATAATGTCCCCCTTAGTCCTTTTTCTCTCAACTGGCTTACCCAATTTCTGCAACAGTTGTTCATATGATTTTGTCCCCAGGCCCTTAATCATTTTAGTTGTTATTCTTTGCACTTTTTCCAAAGTCTCAACTTTTTTTTTGTTATGTGGTGACCAAACTGGATGCAATATTCCATGTGTGGTCTTACAAAGGATTTATAAAGAGGGACTAAGAATAGAATACAAAATAGAATAGAATTGAATAAAATAATTGGAAGGGACCTTGAAGGTCTTCTAGTCCAACCCTCTGTGCAGGCAGGAAACTCTATACTATTTCAGACAAATGGTTGTCCAATCTTTTCTTAAAAACTTCCACTGTTGGAGCATTCACAACTTCTGGAGTCAAGATGTTTCACTGATTCATTGTTTTAACTGTAAGGAAATTTCTCCTTAGTTCAAGGTCACTTCTCTCCTTGATTAGTTTCCACCCATTGCTTCTTGTATTGCCCTCAGGTGCTTTGGAATATAGCTTAATTCCCTCTTCTTTGTGGCAGCTCTAGAAATATTGGAACACTACTACTATGTCACTCCTAGTCCTTCTTTTCATTAAACTAAACTTACCCAATTCCAGCAACTATTCTTAATATGTTTTAGCCCCCAGTCCCACAAGAATCTTTGTTGCTCTTTGAACTCTTTCTAGAGTTTCAACATCTTTTTATATTGTGGTAACCAAAACTGTAGTATTTCAAGTGTGGCTTTACCAAGGCAATATAATAAACTGATATTAACACTTCATATTATCTTGATTCTATCCCTCAGCAGCCTAGAACTGTGTTGTTATTTTTTGGCATCTGCAACAAACTGCTGACTCATATTTAAGTGATTGTCCACTAGGACTCCAAGATCCCTCTCCCAGTTACTATTTTTTTTTTTGAAACAAATTTTATTAATTTTAAAGACAAACAAAACATCATTAAATATTGAAAACATAAAACCTCTTTCCATTGTAAATCTTTACAGGGCAGATAAAACATTATTTTATACCGCATAATTCTAATATATCCCATTTCCACACATAAATATCTTTTAACAAAATTCTCATTATTTCTCTTTACTCTTATTCAACTCTTTACTCTTTACTCTTATTCAATTACATTTCTTTTCTATATTTATCTATTTTATAGTCATCATATTTATATTTCCCTCTGACTTGTTACTACTATTGAGCGAGGTACAACCTATAACTGCATTTGTTTTTTCTTGCCTAAATGTAGAACCTTACTTTTTCACCACTGAATTTCATTTTGTTAGATAGTGCCCAATGTTCAAGTCTGTCAAGATCCTTCTGTATATTAAGCCTATCTTTCAGAGTAGTGGCTATTCCTGCTAGCTTGGTGTCATCTGCATATTAGATGAGTTTCCCATCTATCCTCTTGTCCAAATCATTGATGAAGATATTGAAGATACTGGGCCTAAAACTGAGCCTTGGGTTTCCCCGCTGCATGCCTGCATACTCTATGTAGATGCAGTTCCATTGAGGACTACACGTTGAATGTGGTTGGTCAGCAGTTACGAATCAAATACTTCACGTGATTTTGATTCTATGCTTCTGTTTATACAACCAAGAATTGTATTAGCTTGTTTTTTTTTATTGGTTTTTTAAACCAACATAAACAAACAAAACATAAAAACATCAGGCCATCTTCCATATATGTACATACAGTGTGCTGGTTGGTTTACAAATTGTTTTGTGCTTCCATTTCATAGTCTTCAATTACAATTACATTGTATATGATCTCGTATTTTCAATCCAATATTAAATACATTGGTATCATTATTAATCAATCATTTGACTATACTTTTATTCATTCATGCTTTAGGAAATAATCATATTTTATTTAATTTGTTTTGTGACAATTCATATTATCATCCCAAATCTATCCTAAAATCATTTTGTAGATATAATAAGGAAAGAATACATCTTTATATATTTAACTGTCCCACTCTAATCAGCTAATTAAGCCATAACACCTGCAAAGGGTTCCTGAGCCTTTAAATGATCTCTCAGTCTGGTTCAGTAGGAATCACAATCATGGAAAAGACTGCTGACCTGGTAGTTGTGCAGAAAACCATCATTGACACCTTCCATAAGGAGGGAAAGCCTCAAAAGATAATTGCAAAAGAAGTTGGATGTTCCCAAAGTGCTGTATCAAAGCACATTAATAGAAAGTTATGTGGAAGGGAAAAGTGTGGAAAAAAAAGGTGCACAAGCAGCAGGGATGACTGCAGCCTGGAGAGGATTATCAGGAAAAGGCCATTCAAAAGTGTTGGGGACTTACAAAAGGAGTGGACTGAGGCTGGAGTCAGTGCATCAAGAGCTACCACACACAGATGGATCCTGGACATGGGCTTCAAATGTTGTATTTCTCTTGTCAAGCTGCTCCTGAACAACAAACATCATCAGAAACAGAACTGGTCTGTTGCTCAGTGGTCCAAAGTCCTCTTTTCTGATGAGAGCAGCTTTTGCATCTCATTGGAAACCAAGGACCCAGAGTCTGGAGGAAGAACAGAGAGACACATACTGCAAGATGCTTGAAGTTCAGTGTGAAGTTTCCACAGTCTGTGTTGATTTGGGGAGCCATGTTATCTGCTGGTGTTGTTCCACTGTGCTTCATTAAGTCCAGGGTCAATTTAGCCATCTACCAGGAGATTTTGGAGCACTTCATGCTTCCTTCCACAGACGAGCTTTATGGGGATGCTGACTTCATTTTCCAGCAGGACTTGGCACCTGCCCACACTGCCCAAAGCACCAAAACCTGGTTCAATGACCATGGGAATACTGTGCTTGATTGGCCAGCAAACTCACCTGACCTGAACCCCATGGAGAATCTATGGGGCATTGCCAAGAGAAAGATGAGAGACATGAGACCAAACAATGCAGCAGAGCTGAAGGCCTCTATTGAAGCATCCTGCTCTTCCATAACACCTCAGCAGTGCCACAGTGTGGGAACTATGATTCTTTGTTCTTTGTGTACGTGCTAGGACAACGGAGCCTTCTGGTGGTTGGCTGGAACACGGAGCAAGGAGCAAGGACAAATTGTTGCCATTTCTAACCAGAACTGTAGCAAACTTAAACTTTGCAGCCTTGTATTCTTTATGCGAATGATCAGTGCATGTTGTGTGATGTAATGCGTTTGTAATAGGACGTTAACAAAATTGCTACATTAACAAAGATTGCTTCTAATAAAAGAGGGTTTCGGAGTTCGCTCTGCGCTCTCATCCCAAGACAACTTTGCGTAGTGCCTTCTTTTCATGAGAGACCACCACAACTGGTGACCCCGACGTGATCCACTCAAAAGTGATACGTCTTTGACACACCCATTCTCATCATCTGGAATAGACTTGGTGCACCCCATCCGCTTGAATTGCTGGCGACAACAGATCCCTCGTGCGTATGGGTGGTAGATTCTCTAAGGAGCAGGCAGCTCATTCAGGAAATCAGAGAAGTGACCAAATGAAATTTTTTTCCTTTAAAAAGGGGGGCTCCCTTCATGCCTCCCTCACAAAAACCTCTATTGAGGAACTCCTAGAATACATTTGGCAACACTGCCCTTCTTATCCGGCTAAAGGCAGTATCAAAACTACAGTATGGAAGGAGATTGGAAAATACCTTCACGCAAGTCCTAGGGCCCCTTCATCTATATTAATTGCTTGGAGGGTGGTTTTTGAGGCTCTCTCCTCTCTAGAGCAACCCCTACTTGGACCCCTTTCTGGACCCCCTCCCTATGTGAATCCTGCTGTACAACTCTTGCCCCCTGCTGTGGCACCTATGTCTCTTAAACCGACTGCCCCCCCGGAGCCAAATGAGGTCAGTAAACCTCCCCCCCTTCTCCTGACCCCCCCCTCACCCAATCCCTCTTCTTCTTCTCTTGCTCTCCTTTCTGTGCCTTCCTCTCCTGCCTTACCCCCTCCTATGGGCGCGGTTCATGCCGCCATAGCTGCGGGAGTTAGAACTGGCAAGTTTGATCACTCCGACTGCCCATCGGCGTTCCCATTAGTTTATGCGCAGAATGCGCAGGGACAAAACGTCCCGCACTGGGAACCCATCCCTGTTAAATCAATCAAGGATATCAAACAAGCTGTACAAATGTATGGTATTCAGGCTCCATTTACGATGGGATTATTTAGAATGATGGCTAACGCCCATATAATGATCCCAGCTGATTGGCATAGCCTTTTTCATATGACTCTAACAGGGACTCAATTTGTTGTATGGCAATCGGAGTCTCTCCATCATTGTCAGCTATTGGCAGCTCAAAATCCGAATCTTACCGCAAATGAACTGGCAGGAGAGGGTGCCTTTGCTGCTCCCACAGCTCAATATAATAGCCCTATTAATGCTCTTAACCTTTCTGCACAAGCCACTCTGCTTGCTCTCTCTCGCTTGGATGACCCTCATACCTCCGCACAATCTTTTGCAAAAATTCTACAAAATTCCAATGAACCCTATGCTGATTTTATTGAACGCCTCCAAATGGCCCTACAAAGGCAAATTACAAATGAGGCAGCTCAGCAGGAAATTCTTCTTAAATTGGCATATGAGAACGCTAATGCAGACTGTAAAACCTTGCTTACTCCCTTGATTAATTTTCCAGATGCCACTCTAGCCCAATTCCTACAAGCCTGCAGGGTGGTGGGAACACACCAATACACTTCCGAAATGATGGCTGCAGCTATCACTAGAGGTAATAAGCCATCTGGTAATTGTTACAATTGTGGGAAGCCCGGCCATTTTAAATCACAATGTCGAGCCCCTGGCGGGGGGGGGGCAGCAAAGCCCTCCGCCAGTAGAGATGTTTGACCAAAAACAGTCTGCCCGAAATGTAAGAAAGGCTATCATTGGGCTAATCAATGTCGATCAAAAACTGAACCCTCGGGAAACAAGTAGAGGGGCCGGCAGCTAGCCCCTCTCCCAAGGCTGCCCATATACCATCCACTGTGTATGAATTATCAGTGGCAGAAAATGTGCTCATATCCTTTCCCCATCTACCACTCTCTGTCGGCGCACCCTCATGCCCTCCTCAAAGGAATCTCTGTGGTTCCCGATCTGCTTTATCCTTCCTCAAAACTCTCAGCCATTAACCTTTCTGTGCTATCCACTCTTCCAACGAAGTTGCAAAAGGGTGATGTCGTAGCAAAAATGATCATGGTACCACAACTTCCCTCTGATGTGCTTGCCCTCACTAGATCTATCACCGAAACTAAGCCCACACTCTTGGCTTTAATCAAGGGTCGCCACTTTACCGGTCTTCTGGACTCTGGTGCTGACGTCTCGGTGATACGCTCTGATGAGTGGCCTACAGACTGGGAAACAGAGACCTCCCCATCGGTAAGAGGTGTAGGAGGGATTCAAATGGCTCGCATCAGTAAGTTTTGGCTCCCTGTGACTTCTGAAAACTTCACAGGGACTGCACAAATAAAGCCCATCATCCTCCCCCTTCACATGAATTTGTGGGGGAGGGACTTACTCTCTCAATTTGGCGCTAAATTGCAGCTAGAATGACTCACCCTCTTCCCCTTTGCTTGACCTTAACCACGGATGTTCCTGTTTGGGTTGATCAATGGCTGTTGCCAGCAAATAAATTGCTTGCATTGCAGCAATTAACAGCCAAACAATTACAATATGATCATATTGAGCCATCGCTTAGCCCATACAACACTCTGGTGTTTGTTATAAAGAAAAAATCTGGAAAATGGCGCTTTTTGCACAATTTAAGGGCTGTCAACTGCATCATACAACCCATGGGCTCACTCCAATGTGGCTTACCTAATCCCAACCTTATTCCCACTAACTATGATGTCGTTGTCATTGACCTCAAAGGACTGTTTCTTTTCTATCCCCCTTCATGCAGAAGACCGCAAACTCTTTGCCTTTACTATTCCCCAACCTAACAATTCTCATCCCACTAAACGATATCAATGGAAGGTATTGCCTCAAGGCATGCTCAAAAGCCCTACAGTGTGCCAATACTATGTTAATCAAATCCTTCAGCCCTATAGAACACAACATCCACAATTTCTAGTCTACCACTATATGGATGACATTCTCATAGGTGCCCCCAGTCCGGAAGGCACAGTTGCCGCTACCCTGGACAACCTTATCACCTTGCTACATCAAGGTGGTTTACACATAGCCCCGGAAAAGGTTCAAACACGACATCCTTTTCAATATCTAGGACATAAGCTAATGCAGGCTTATTCAGTACCAGTTTTGCCAGCATTAGCTCTGCCCCGCACTACATCCCTTGTACAATTACAACAATATTTAGGGGCTATTAATTGGACCGGTCCCTATTTTGGCATCACTACACAAATGCTCAGCCCCCTGTTTAATGCATTAAAGGGAGGAACCACTCCAGGGGATAAAATTATCCTTACAGATCATCAATTGAAAATCACCCAGGACATTCAGCACATTATGCAGAAAAAGTGGGTCAACCGATGTCACAACAATGCTCCTATTTCCTTAATCTTGCTCAATACACCTCAGCTACCTACTGCAATTCTTGCTCAAAGTCTCTCTAAACTTCTCATCCTAGAATGTATACATCTGCCTCATACCCCTCGTAAATCCATTAACCCCAAACCTTTGCTCTTCTCTATACTTATTCACAAAGGGCGTCAACGTTGTAAAGCCCTAATGGCTATTGAACCCTCTGTACTATATGTCCCCATGTCATTGTCCGATTGGGAGGTAATGCTATTGAATTCAGAGTCATTACAAATTGTAATGGGAGAATGGCCGGTGACTATTTCCTGCCATCTCCCTGCAGATGACCAGCTTAATTTACTTAAGCTGGTTCCTTTTAATTGGCAATTAATAGAATCCACAGCCCCCATTCCCTCTGGGATCACTATATATGCAGATGGAGGGAAGCAATATGGTGCCTATGCCTGGTTTTCAGAAGGGCAATGGCACACCAAAGTTACTCAGCCACAATCGTCTGCCCAAAGGGCAGAACTTGCTGCTGCTATATTGGCCTTTCAACGTTTTTCCGATCAACCTTTCAATTTAATTTTGGACAGTCTTTATGTCACTTTTATAGTAAAGAATATCTCCGATGCATATCTCTCCCCCACTCTGGACAATGACCTTCTTACTAAATTCATTTCACTTCAGCAACTCATCTCAACCCGCTCCCACCCTTTCTTTGTTGCTTATATATGAAGTCATCAACCATTTCCCGGCCCATTACAAGAAGGAAATGACAGAGGCGCTGCAGCGGCTTCAGACGCATCTGCTGCTACTATTCGATCTGCTTTCTCTCTTTCTCCCCTAACCCCTTTGGACAGTCATAACTATTTTCATCAAAATAAAAGGGCTCTTATGAAGGAATTCCAAATCACCGCCCAAGAGGCTGCTGCAATTATTCAACAATGCCCTACTTGCAGCAAGCAAGCCCCTGCCCTGCCAATGGGAGTAAATCCCAGAGGCTTAAAAGCCTGCCAAATTTGGCAAATGGATGTAACCCAGTATGTGCCTTCTGCACCATGGAAATATATCCATGTTTCAGTGGACACATACTCAGGGTTCATCATGGCTTCCCCGCAAAGAGGAGAGACCACAAAACATGTCATTAACCACTGCATCCGGTCATTTGCGTGCCTGGGAAGGCCCTCGGAATTAAAAACTGATAATGGCCCCTCCTATACTAGTACCAACTTTGCTACCTTTTGTAAACAATGGGGCATTTTGCACAAATTTGGCATTCCATACAATTCTCAAGGGCAGGCCATAGTAGAAAGAGCCAATCTGACCCTAAAGAATGCTCTTGACAAAGTTCAAAACTCGATGGGGAAACTCACCCCAGGGCTACCCACGCTGCAAAACAAGCTTAACTTGTGCTTATTTATACTGAATTTCCTGAATGAGTCTGGCACACCTGCTTCTTCTGCTGCCTCTCGACACTTTTGCTCTCCATCCAAGGATGCTCCTAGACCTCCAGTTTACTTTCGACAGTTGCCAGATCCCACATGGCACGGGCCAGCTGAACTTATAACCTGGGGACGAGGGTACGCGGCTGTTTCCTACAACAATGCCACCACCTGGGTCCCCGGACGACAAGTGAGCATCAAGCAGCTGCCCGCTGCATTCATCATTTGCCTCCTGGGTTTCCACATAGTTCCTGCCGATACGACAGCCACCCCATCCTCCTGCGACGCCTGCATCAAAACTACTCACAGTGGAATGAAAACCCAATCCACCCTGATCTATCATACCTTGAAGCCTGAGTGCAACTCCACGACGGTCTCCCCTTGTCTGCATAACAACAGTCAATATGCGCGATGTTACACTGCCGAAGGCATTCAGTGCTATGAGCCCAAGGCAGTGGGACCCAAACAGCATCCCTATATGTCTATGCATACAAAGGTGGCTCCAGTTCTGATCTTGCAGGAATGTTCTCTACCAGTCAAACAAAAAATGTGTACATAACTGTTGGGTATATGGATACACCAACCAGGTTTGGGTTGAATAAATATGTAAACCTAGGATTAAGTGTCTTGTAGCTTTAAGCACAAGAAACTGCAATGTCATTGTGGGTGCGGTTGCAGGCAGCAATATAGGTAGGAAGTGAAACGTAATAGCCCCGGGTTCTGGATGCAACTGTCTGAGTCACTTGCTTCTGGATGCACCTGGTTCTGTTCCTGGTCTGCTGCCTGCTGTTTTGGAACGTCTATCTGCTTACTTTTGGAGGCTACTGTGCCAGATACCATTTCAACTGAACACAAAGACTGTTTACTTGGTGAGCTGTGGATTCAGCGTTGTCTTTGAGATAAAGGTATCAGGAGGAGAAGATTTACAAGCAGATAAGGACATTGTATTTACTGTTAATGGACTTGATAACTGGATGGATATACTGGATAATGATATATGGACTGAATGACACTTCTTAATCTCTGTGTGCAATAAATAACTATTTTAAAATCACAAACAGTGTTTTTGTCTCCAGTGTGTGTATACTCTTGGGCCCACTCTCTCTCTCATTTGCCTGCCTGGCTTGACTGCTGCTGCATACTCTGCTTGGGGGTTTATCCCCAAACACTAACAATAACCCATAATGTCACTCAGGGGGGTACCAACACCTCAGTATGCTTTGATGCTTGCCTTGCCATCAGCAAGGTCAAGGTCCTAACGATGCTGCAGGAGTTACTTGCGGCTCACACAACTGGCAGAGATCTTATCTACAGGAAAAGAAATATCTCTTTCAAAAGGTGTCCAGGACTAACTTGGGGGCCACCACTGTTTACAACTACTGGTACACCCCACCTATTGACTCTGCTCAAGTAAGAGGCCCTCAAAATATTAATATCACTGTTAAATCAAGCTCTACTTCATGTACTACTGACAAATGTAATCCCATTTGCTTGTACACTCACGTACCTGAATCTAAGGGGGTACAATATCGTTTTTTAGGTCTTGGTATCGACGATACTGGATGTGACCCATATGGTTATATTGTATTGAAAATCCACACCACCTCCATAAAGTCAACACCATCCAAAGTTTTCTGGGAATATCAAGACGAAATTGGCAAATTGAACTCTCTCTACATTTTTATATATGTGAGTATTACATTTGTATAGCTGCTCATTTCCTACAGTGATCTGAGCTGCATATATTTAAAAAAAACTCAGTACAAAAAAAAAACCATTTTAAGCAAACAATTTAAATGGTAACCCTTGATTTACAAGCATTCATTCAGTGACCATTCAAAGCACTAAAAAAAGTGATGTATGACTGTTTTTCACACAAAGAACTGTTGCAGCATCCCCATGGTCATGTGATCAAAATGTGGGTATTTGTCAACTGGTTCATATTTATGATGGCTTCAACGTCACAGGGTCATGTGACCACCTTTTGTGACCAAAGTCAGTGGGGAAGCCTGATTCACTTAACAGCCATATGACTAACTTAACAACTGCAGTGATTCACTTAACAACTGTGGCAAGAAAGGTCGTAAAATGGGGCTTAACAATTATCTCTCTTTGAAATTTTGAGCTCAGTTATGATTGTAAGTTGAGGTCTATCTATGAACATAATGCAATTGTCCTTTTTTTGCAACATTTACAGTTTTTTCTCCTCCTTGTTCAGGGATTTCTTCAGGTTACATTCCAAGAGATATGACTGCTCAGATCACCTCTGAACCCATAACTATTATGATCTCTCTTATAACTATTACAGAAACTGGAAAGAAAGAAAGAAAGAAAGGAAGGAAGGAAGGAAGGAAGGAAGGAAGGAAGAAAGAAAGAAAGAAAGAAAGAAAGAAAGAAAGAAAGAAAGAAAGAAAGAAAGAAAGAAAGAAAGAAAGAAAGAAAGAAAGACTGTTGATCTTGATTCTACTATGTTAGAAAACAGACACCTCGGCTCCCAAGAGCTTGCTTATTTTTAGAGTAGAAATTGTTATGTCTTTAAGGACCAAAAAGTCAGAGACAAACTGAGTCCTTCATTCATATCTATGTATTAAACAAGATAATGAATTTTAAAGCATATTTGAACAGAGGTTTAGTAGCCTTTTACTTATAGGCTAAAGGGTTTTAAAATAAGCTTAGCATCTCTCTCTGGTGTGTGTGTGTGTGTGAATCACAGAATCATCAAGTTGGAAATGACTTAGTAATCATCTAATCCAAACCCTGCTCAATGCAGGATTCTTTAAGATATTATAGCCAGGCCTTTTCTGCATGAAGTTATTGCTTTTAATAGTGCAAACCTAATTGCAATTGTTATGCTTATAATTAGAATGCATATGTGTATATGGTTTAGTAAGTGTTATCTGCCTCACCCGTAGTGTCCTCCAGATATATTTACCTTCAACTACCATAATTACCAATCAGCAGGTAATAATATCTTGCAGGTAGCTTCACTAGAGAAGTTTTTGGCTGAGGGCTACATTTCCCCCCCCAACAACTTGAAATCTTTCATAGAATCTTCTAAGAGTTCCTTCAGGTCCTGTCTGTAATAATGTGTCTCATTGCTTTACCAAAATCTGCTTCAGCCATGTTCACCTGTATATGGGTCTAAGACTTGTTGTTGTTCTTAGTCGCAAAGTTGTGTCCGACCCCATGGACAACATTGTGACCCCATGGACAACATTTCTCCAGGCATTCCTGTTCTCTACTATCCCCCCAGAGTTGATTTAAGCTCATGCCAACTGCTTCAGTGATTGCATCCAGCCACCTCATTCTCTGTCATCCCCTTCTTCTATTGCCCTCAATCTTTCCCAGCATTAGGCTCTTCTCCAGTGAGTCCTTCCTTCTCATTAGGTGGCCAAAGTATTTGAGTTTCATCTTCAGAATCTGGCTTTCTAAAGAGCAGTCAGGGTTGATCTCTTCTAGGACTGACCGGTTTGATTGCCTTGCAGTCCAAGGGACTCACAGGTATCTTCTCCAGCACCATAGTTCAAAGGCCTCAATTCTTTGACGTTCAGCCTTCCTTATGGTCCAACTTCACAGCCATACATTGCAACTGGGAAAGCCATAGACTTGACTGTAATCACTTTTGTTGCAGGATGATGCCTCTGCTTTTTAGTATGCTGTCTAGATTTTCCATAGTTTTCCTTCCCAGGAGCAGGCATCTTTTAATTTCTTGGCTGTAGTTCCCATCTTCAGTGATCTTGGAGCCCAGGAAAATAAAACCTGTCACTACCTCCATTTGTTCCCCATTTATTTGCTAGGAATTGAGAAGGCCAGATGCCATGACTTCAACATGGTAATTACAGCATTGTGACATAAGGTCAATCTCTGTCAGTGTCACCAATGTACAAGATGGGGTTGTTTTGTGATGCTGTGCCCACTCTCTTGCAGATTTTGATCAGCCCATGCAGAATCTCCTAAACCCCTTGTACTTTTCCAAAAGTACTCTTCTCTTCTCTTCAAGTTCTCTTAATAATAATAATGTATTAATTTTATATGCTGTCCCACTCCCAGAAATTCTCTAAGATTGTTTTTTTTCAGTCCTTGAGAATGACTTTCATTTTTTTTCTTGGTGATGTTTTTGAACTTAACCATATTTTTGGATGTGATGAAGAGAACCACAGCTGGCTTTGTTGATTTTGTGGGAAATATTGTTTATTTCATTTTATCTTCTTTTTCTCTTGACCTTAAAATTCCTGCATCAGGGAGCCCTGAAAAGTATCAGGGAGTGCCTTGAAGATAGCGCTGATATTTTCGAGGACATAGAAAATTTGTCTAGATATATGCAGTCTGCCTTTTAATTATATATATATTTTCCTATGTAGGGACCTTTTGTTCCATTTTTTAATTTTTTTTGTTTGGAGAGAGAATTTTCCACTTAGAATATAACTTTGATAGTAGTATTAAATGCTGTAGGAAGCTTAATTTTAATTTCTGTTTAATTATATGGAAACAGGCTTAGTAATAAATAATATAAAATAACTGAATTGACTCACAAACACATATGTTGGTAACACTATTCCCTTTTGGGGTAAGTTATGTTATATGTCAAGTGCAGAAACGGGATAAAAAAATAGCAGAGCAAAGAAATTAAAAACATGACATAAGAATGGAAATGTAGCTAAATCTAGTTCCCTAAATACTCATACTTCTTGATACCTTTCTGTTGTTACAAATGACTCTTGCTTCTATAATATCCATATGCCAATATATTGCTTTTTGTTCTTTAAAATTCTTGCCTCTTTATGTCCTGAGGATCTCATTAACCCCATCCAAACACAACTTTCCTGGATGTCTCCTTCATCTTAATTCGTTCATTTTTCATATATTTTGGATATTAAAAAATAAGAGAATATCAAGACAGAAGCAATCTTTATTATACCTTTTATGACCTGCATTGGTCTCTTCTAATATGCAGATTTTTCTTTTTTATGTATATTTATTATTATTTCCCTCTTTTATGGAAAACAACAGGAACCTGTTTTGACACATTGACAGAAAAAGGGGATTTTTATTTGTTGCTTGGTGTGAATTGGTGCAGGCATTATGATGAAGTTAAAACACAGAGGTTAATTGAAAAATGAGATAAACAAAGCCCTTGAAGGCCTCTGAATAATTCTTCCTGGCAGCCCTGACAGTGTGCTACCAGCAGGCACTAAAACCTACTCCAAACTGCTATAGATTACGGGAAAAAATAGAAAAGGGGGGAAACCCTAAAGTTAATTGTCTTTCTGTTCCTTCCACCTCATTTCAGCCCAATTATATCTGGAAAAGTCATTCTGTCTAATTTGCATTAGTGCACCTCCATGGAAAAATAGCTTAGACAGTGAATTTGATCTTTTTAATAATGTATTATGGACATGTTTAAAATAAAGAGAAATCCCAGCATTCCTTAGAAAAACTTGTAGATACAAACGAATTGTTCTTCTGTTGCTGAATGTCATAAACTTTTAATGTGAGACAAAATCATTTTGTTAGGCTGGTAAAGGATTAAAAACAGCCTAAAATGGACCTGAAGACATTATATTATTAGCAATCCTTGCCCACTGGTAATTTTTGTGGGATATTAAAATACATCTGGCATGCTTAGGCAACTGTAGTGTTTTTATCACATGTATTATCCATTTTCCAAATCATATTAAGACTTAATTAATATTTCTGTTACATTAGTAAAAATAAATTAAATATACTTATATGTTTAGTTGCATAAAACTTATTTAAGTTCTATAATGTGATATAAAAAGACATCAGGAAAAATAGTAAAGCCTCACTTTGTAAATTGCACTAAATTCAGTGTCCAGAATATGTATGAATTAATGGCAGGCATGTCAAACTTGATTTAATTGAGGGCCACATCAAGGTGTGTTTGATCTCGGGGAAGATGGACATGGCCAATGTGAGCATGGCTAGCTTGACATCACTCATGTCAGAGGCATCTGTGGTTGCCTGAGCACTCTCTCAGTGAAAAACGAGCTCTGTTTTCACTGGCAGAGAATTGCAAGAGGCCATCACAGCCGAAAATGGAGCTCGGGAGGGCCATGCATGGTCCTCCCAAGCTCCATTTTTGCTGGCAAAGGCACCAGAGGCCGGTCCTTCACAATTTTGCTGGCAAAAGCCCCATGGCCAGATCTAAGCACCCCATGGACCAGATCTGGCCCCTAGGCCTTGAGTTTGACACCCCTGATTAATGGCAAAAAACATCTAAATTTTGATCTGATTTTTTTAAATAAAAACCTTTCTGGGCATATATCATTTATATTCACATTAAAAATCTGTAATAACTTTTTCCGGGGTGGGGGAGAAGAAATTATATAAAGTCAACCAAGGAGCTATTTTAAGATTATAGCATTGTATTTTCACAAAAGATGGCAACCTTAAAAAAAAAATCTAGTCACAAAGTAGCCAAAATGGTCAATTACAAAACATCAATTCCATAAAATACGAAGAAGTGTTACTACTATAACAACCCCACCCAGATATTCTCCATAATTTGTACCTTCCTTTTCCAAACAAAATTCAGTAAACCTCATATTTTGTAGGAATATCTACTTTAAAATATCCACAAAATAGAGTTAATCTGGGTCTCATAGGCATTCATGTAAATCAAGATAATGCTATAGGTTTACAGCGTGCAGTTTCTTTATGCCTTTTCTTTTTAAATTAGAAGAATCCTCTTTTTATATTAAAGTGAGGTGAAGCAGAGAGCCTAGCTGTCATGGGAAGTCCCTTTGGCTTGATGGAAATTAATCTGGGAAGAGGGATAAGGGAGAATTTAAACACTCTGGATGTTCAAATAAAAAGCACAGTGCTATTCATATCATGGTCTTTGATTTTTGAGTTTGAAAATGAGGATGATGAGGAAGAAAGATTCAGGACTCATCAAGGATAGTTTTCACATGTATTTTTCACTATGACACGTACTGCTAAAGAATGTACTGTTGTTGCCATTTAATACAGACAACCTTAAAAGAGGATTAGGTACATTCATGGAAGAAGTGGATTTCAATAACTATTAGTTGTGGAATCATAATTATACCTGGAGTCAAAGGCAATGCAGTGCCAAATGGAAACTAGTTTTTGTTGACCACTGTAAGAAAACAAAATGCCCGACTAGCTGTGTTTTTACATGACCCTTCTCTTGTCTTGTCCAGCTGTCTGTCCATCTGTCCATATATATGACTCCGGGCAGTTTACAATAAAAATATACAGTATTAAAAAAAAAGCATGGTTTAAAAAGCAGACATAAAAACAGAATTAAGAAAAATATTAAAATGAAAAAGTTAAAAGAAATGGGGGAAGCATCCTGAAGCTACCATCCATGCCCAGGGTTGTTTAACACTCATAGACTGCATGTCAGTTTGCAAAACAAGGTTCTGATGCTCTTTCAGAAGGCCAGAAGATTGTGGTCCTCCTCACCGCTGGAGTTACATTGTTCCAAAGGGAAAGGGCAGTGAAGGGTCTCTTGCTGGATCCTCCCAGTCAAAATTATTTAACCAACAGGATCTACAAAATAGATCCTGATCAGGTAGGAAGGGACAATGTGATTGGGATAAAACACATTCTGAAATAATCTGATCCCATTCCATGAAGGGCTTTAAAGGTAATAAACTTGACTTGGACCTGAAAGCAAATTGTCACCTAATGTATCTTGCAGAGTAGATGCATAAGTAGATGCATTACATGTACAACCTAGGCTACTGCAACACTGCATCCTGTATCAGTTGCACTTCTGAGTACTCTTGAAGGGTAACACCATTGCTTTGCAGTAAGCTACAGAAGATGGATGACCAGAGCATGAGTGACTGAAAGAAGGGCTTCTTGATTCATGAAAGGGTGTAAGTGGCACACAACCTGAAGTTGATCAAAGGCCCTCCTAGCCATGACTTCCACCTTGCCAAGTCTAGCTGTGGGGAAAAAAAAAACCCTCTCTTTCTAACTTATTTAAGCAAAACAAGACAACAAAGCAGCTTCTATCTTCACCTGCTTTATGAACTTTTGTTTTAACTGCCAAAAAGTCTGAGTTTTCCCCTTAGAAGCTTTAGATAAGGATTTGATAGTCAGTACAGACTCTGGAATGTAATTGGCATTAGGTGGGAGGTAGCAGCTACCCTGCAAAATAGTCTTTTTATTTAAGTAGCAACTTTTTTGTGCTGGAAAAAAATGAAAACTCAGGTAAATAATAATCTCTTGGTTAATCTGAGGTTTTCCATAATACTCATTATACAGATTCTCCCAATATGGAAATGCACCATGCTCTGTACTTTGTACATGCCCAGGAGTACTATAATGAATCAATATATTGTGTCATCATTCACAGGCAATCATCTCTTAGGTTTTAAGAACTAAAAGAAAAAGATGCAGCCCCTTCCCTCCAAAAAGGGCTTTTAAATGCATAGTTGTAAAGCAACAGAACATATTCTTAAAAACGTAATTATTGCTGTAAAGATTGACTCCATTATTTATTGTAACTGGAATTGCATTTTGGGTGTACTAAGTGAAAAGCTCATGCTCTTTGAGCAGGAGTCATGCATCAAGTCCCTCTGGGGGAGTGTCCTCCATGAACAAAGTTCTTCTCTCAACAAAGCAGGACTTTTGCTCTCTATCAATACCTATTGGGATTAGTCCCCAAATCCTTATAATTGTATTAGGAACTTAATGCAGCTAACTGCGCTCTAACTCAAAATCACTTCATCTTACTGTGGTTTAGTTGAGGCCTGTTATTCCCCATCCAGAAACCCACAGTCTCCAAGCACCATTAAAGGGCATCCACAGCATCAGTTCTTTGCCTGGAATAGAAATGTACACCTGGGTACCGGTGATGCATCTTCCCATGCTGACAGATGATCTCAACCAGTGGCTTCACATTGATGTTAAAAAGGAGCAGAGAAATCCCTGAGTCCTGTGAACAACCGACAAAGCAGGGGCTCTTGCTCTCTATCAATGTCAATGGGGATTGGTCCCCAAATCCTTATAATTTTATTAGGAACTTAATGTAACCAACTGTGCTTTAACTGTTGGTAGGATTACATTTCCATTTCTACCCCACACAGGCATAGTTAGATTCTGGGGTCAGCAAAGAGGTCTGGATGCACTGGAATGTGAATATCTGTAGGGCAACTGGCCTTAGAAGGACATTACCTAAGAAAAAATAAATTCATTGTCTCTTTGCTGAAGCATTTATTAAGGTCTTAATTAAAATGTTTTGAGCATTCAAGTTGTGACTGAAACATTATGGATCCTGTTTTGGAGAGAAGTATTGCTAGCAAGATCAGAAGCAAAGATTGAGACTAATCCAAACAAGTATCAACTGAGAAATGAGCTGTGTTAAAGTATACAAGGGAGTGAAAGAGATGTAAGTGAAGGGTTAGGGTCCTTGAGTTGCAATAGTTCTTTTCATTGTTATGTGGTTTTTTTCCCTATATCTGCCTCTCAAGTATGTTAGGAGCGTTATATCCTTGAAATCTCTCCATGCGAACCTTCTAGTCTCAGCTTTGGACTAGCTGAAGCCTAGCAACTTATCAGAGTAGATATCATACTATCTCCTAAATGTCAAGATGTTCCTTAGTTTAACTTGTTCAATGTAATTTACAACTGTGATGATTCACTCTGTCTTTTTATATATATTTTGTGCAGTTGCAGGTTTTTCATTTATTTACAGCCCATCTTTATTATTTTTAAAAAATGACTCCAGGAGGCAAACATGTCCAATACACCTTCCTATTTCCTCCACAACAACCCTGCGAGGAGAGCTGGGCTGAAAGAGAGTGACTAGCCCAAAGTCACCTAGCAAGCTCTGATGGCTAAGGCAGGATTTGAGCACATGGTTTCTAAACTGATGCCTTAAGCACTAGACCAAACTGACCCACAACCTCAGAGTTTTTTTTTTTGAAACAAATTTTATTAATTTTAACAAGAAACAAACAAAACAAAACATCATTGAACATTAAAAACATAAAACCGCTTTCCATCATAGATCTTTACAAAGCAGGTAACACATTATTTTATATCGCATTTTTCTGGTTTATCTCTTTATGTTAATATGCCTTGACTGTTTGTATGTTTTGTAAAGCTAACAAAATTTAAAACAAAAATAAGTCAGAGGAAAATATAAGTGTGATGATTGAACAGCAGATAAACTAGAAAAGAAATGTTATTGAATAAGAGTAAAGAGAAATAATGTGAAATCTGTTAAAGGGAATTTATGTGCCAACCTCAGAGTTTTTAATGCACTTTCCATGGTATTGAATTGGACTTTACACAACTAGAACAAAGCCCATTTGAAAAAAACAAAAACAAAACAGATCAGGATAATTTTTCATTCTTCATAGGTGGGAAAATCATAATAAACAAACTTAAAAAAAGAACAACTTTCAAAGCATCCTTCAGTAGGGGTGAATAAAATAGTGGCTTCCCTTAACCTGGTTAGACTACTTCTTTTTTTCTAGAGACTAATTGCTGAAACAAAGAAATTTGCACCTTATGAAAAATATACATTATGTTATGACACATTTTCCTAACTGCTTGGTGACAATATACTAAAGCAACATAAAATTACCAATCTAAAGCTTGCTGTCTCCATTACTGGTATTGCTTTGACTTCCTTGAATTCCCTGTAAGGTGAAAGGGATAAGGCCAAAAAGATTTTATAAGCTTTGAATTTATCTTTGGAGGGTGTCAGAATAAAATTAAACATTGCTTTAACCATTGGCACAACTGCAGACCACATAAATTTAATACTTATTTGGGATGAACACAAGATGAAAGCAGAATCATGGGAATATGGCAGAAAAAAAACATTATTCCCAAAACATATTGTGCTCTGGTAAAACATAGGCTGAGTGTTTCAGTTTCAATTTCAATTTAATTATCACACTATTTATAGTAGTTTTAAGTAAGCTTTGCTTTTCTTTTCCCCTTTTTAATAGATTAAAAAAAGTAGAAAACCACATTTCAACCTAAAAGTGATGATCTTAGTAAATTATCTCTTTAAAGGATTGTGGGAGAAAGATATATATTCACATAAGCAAGTAACATTCTGAAGTTGAAAGAAAAATAAAATTAATGGCAATCATATCAATTCCCAACTAAAGTTGTATTAAACAAAAGTTATTTCTGGATAGTTGATTTAGAACACAGCACTTTTGTGGTTCTTGGTATTCTTTGGCTGTTGAAAATACAATTTTCTGATAGGAAAATCATATATTCTGTTGAATTTATAAAAATACAGAAAATAGTATAATATTAAAGACTGATCACTTTTATTATGATGCATGTTTTAATGGAGCAGGCCCATCATATGATGGAGTAAATTACTGTAAAAGCCATTAAATACTTAAAGAAATGGTATTTTTTTTAAAAAAATTATATTCTGCCCTTATTATGTTACAAATACCTCAAGGTGGTGAACATTTCTAGCTCATCTTCCTCCTTCTAATTTCCCCACAACAACAACCCTGCAAGATGGGTTAGGGTGAGAGACAATGACTTGCTCAGAGTTACCTAGCTGGGTGAAGACAATTGGTTTTACTGTGGGATAAAGCTTTTTACCCCAGACAAAAATAACACAGGACAAAGAATGTTTCAGTAGTTGCTGATTGTGGAATGAAGCTGGCTAATTGGTATTCGTCTTTTGCAAGAAAAATACCATTGCATAGTTTAGTTAAATGGTCAAAATTGGGAGCATCCTATCAAATTCTGTACCTGCCAACAGTGGTGTCTCCCAAGGCAGTGCCCTAGAACCAACTCTCTTCATAGGCTACCTAAACGACCTCTGTGATCATATTAAGAGCAACTGTGTTCTCTTTGCTGATGATATAAAGCTATTCAACACCACAGACAATACTGCTACCCTTCAAAAAGACCTCGACTATGTATCAGAATGGTCAAACAAATATCAACTTCAAATCTCAACAAATAAATGCTCTGTCTTACATATTGACAAAAAAAATCAGAAAATAAAATACAGGCTGAATAGTCAAGACCTTGTTGATCCAAACTCTATCAAGGATCTTGGAGTACTGGTCTCTAATGATCTAAGTGCTAGAACCCACTGTAACTACATAGCCAAAAAGGTACTAAGAGTTGTAAACCTAATCTTATGCAGTTTTTTCTCTGGTAATATTACACTACTAACTAGAGCATACAAACATTTGCTAGACCAATACTCAAATACAGCTCATCAGTCTGGAACCCACATTATGTATCTGATATTAACACAGTTAACAATGTCCAGAAATATTTCACAAGAAGAGTTCTCCACTCCTCTACTTGTTGCAGAATACCTTATACCACCAGACTTGAAATTGTAGACCTGAAAACCTTGAATTACACCGTCTTCGGTCTGATCTAAGTATGGTATATAAAATCATACATTGTAATGACTTACCTGTCAATGAATACTTCAGCTTCAACCATAACAACACAAGAGCACACAACAGATACAAACTCAAGGTTAACCGCACCAAACTTGATTGCAGGAAATGTGACTTCAGCAACAGAGTGGTCAATGTCTGGAATACTCTACCTGACTCTGTGGTTTCTTTCCCAAACCCCAAAAACTTTAACCTTAGACTTTCTACTATTGACCTCACCCCTTTCCTAAGAGGTCTGTAGGGGGCATGCATAAGTGCACCAACATGCCTACCGTCCCTGTCCTATTGTTTCTTTTATTTTTCTTATATGTATCCATGTATTCATAACTATGTATATACTTATACCTATTATCTTGTAAGCAATTGACAAACCAAACAAAATTAATAAAAATAGAATAGAATAAGTACACAAATATGTACAGGTACTTACAACCTCAATTGAGCCCCAAATCTATGTTGTTAGGTGAGACATTCATCAAGCGAGTTTTGTCCCATTTTAGGACCTTTATTGCCACAGTTGTTAAGTGAATGGTTGCAGTTGTTGAGTTAGAATGGTTGTTAAGTGAATTCTGGCTTCCCCATTGACTTTGCTTGTCCAAAATTTGCAAAAGCTGATCATAGGACTCCAGGACACTGCAGCCATCATACCCTGCCCCCTCACCGGGAATACTGAAAATGGGAGGTATGCCAAGCATCCCCTCCAATAAGCCTAGGGTACCTAGTAAAAGACAGTATGGTCAGTTATGGCTTTTTATGCAGTAGGTATTTTCAAAGAGATCTCTTGTTTGCATGAGAACAAACTTTGGTCCAAGCATCATGTAGAGTGAAAAGCAATGGTACTTAATGAAGAATGAATGGTGACTGTATCAACAACTGTAAGCATCAGGAACCTATAGTTGCTATTGCTCTTTGCTCATAGTTGGTCATTGAAAAATCATAATGCTGGACTGGTATGGAATCAAATGCAGGCCCAAAAAACCAGTTAATCAATGATTTATTCAGTGGACACTGGAGGAATTTACTCCAGAAAAATAATGGAGAAACTCTTGCTAAAAGCAAACGGCCCTGTTGCATTTCAGTAACGATAGAAAAAATGATAGTCATATATATACAAAGGTAATAGATGAACTAAGTATAAACATTCACGAGTAGCAAACTTTTAGTTATTTTCCGGTCCTTTTACAATTATTATTCTCAGGAAAGAGCCTTAATTAAGAAAAAGCACATCATTATCAGTTACACTGCCATAACAATTTTGATAAACTGTATTAAGAACTCAAAACATACCGTAGGTTGGGGACTTCAAGGTTTTCTCGATTAGTCTACACACTCCTCCTCCAAGCTTGTTTTCGTCATAGTTCTCTCCATCCCTGACCTCTAGGAAGAGGAGATAAGTGTCTGAAACGGCAGAATCTAGCCTCATTCTCTTCTGGAAACAACTCCTGACAAGACCTCCACCAGCCAGTGGACAATCCAGAACCATATTTTGCAGCCAGCCAGCCAGCCAACTAGCTACGAGGTAAGCCAGTTATACATAGCACCACCAAACCCCTTACATTTTACATAGTGGCTTATACTTGCAGATAATTTTTACTTATTTGGAAATTCTTAACAGCCATGGGGCATTTGAAATAACACAAACTCAATGGCCAGTTTATTTGCAAGACTGCTATTGCAATTTCTATTTCTCATTTATGAGAGCTATGGTATTTCAATTTTTATTTAATTTTGGGCAACTAGTACTGCATGAAATGAGGTTAAATGCCCAAATGCCCAATTTCCACACCAAAATACTATTACTTTACAGGTGAGTTTGTGCACAGCTAGATTCTATTGAGGTCATTTTCAATTATAGGTTGAAAAGACATATCTTTTTATCATAAAAGCTAAACACTTGCACAAAGTTGACAAAATTGTCTTTGTTTCCACTCAGAATAAAACTTGGTGGGTGTAGGCTCAATATTCAAGAGAAGTATTAGTGATTGAGGCTGAATGGAGATAATTTTTACAGAACCTCTGAACACAAAACCCCAGTTTGTTATACAGAAGGATGTTTCAGACGTAATGAATTAGGAACAGACCAATGTTAAATAAAAGTTATTGGTAGGCAGCCAGCTCGGGGATTGTTGCATCGTACTCCCCAGCAATTATAAATAAATCACATTTACTAACAGAAACATAATTTTTTAGCGGAGGTGTTGCTCAGAAAAAAAAAGAATAGCAGTACAATCAAACAATAATGGTACAATAAAACAAGCTAAATAATAATAATTTCAGGAGCCTAAATATCAAAGTTAAACTGCTGTGAGGACTAATGCCTGAAAGTTCATTAAAATTTATCTTTGGAGTTCTTCAGGATTTTGTGGTCAGAATTTCACCTTTTTTCTTCTGCTCGTTTTCTGGGAACCTGGAACAATGCCTTTAACAGGGCTTGCTTCTGAGATTTCTGGAGCTGGAGTATACCTCAGATAAGTTAGATGAACCCAGCAAGTAATGTTTTGCACTACTATGCCTTTCCTCAGAGCCTATTCTCCAATGTTCTTTGCAATAGGACCTCATCTCCTGTTTGAAACTCATTAAACGATGTAGTCTGATGCAGCCCATTCTAGTTACAATGTAGCCGACCTTGGGTTTTTGGCAGGGGTTAGATAAAGGATAGTATGTAAATAATTTTACTATGAGTCAGGGTGAACACCTTCTGGGAGAGGAATTAATTCAAATCCTAAAGCATTGGTTTCCTCATCTACAAATTCACGGAGAGACAAGATTTTAGCTCCTCTAAAGATGAGTGTTTGATAGCCAGAAATGCCATGGGAAATATAGGGGGCATGTCAGCAAAATCAATTTGTATCATCTGGAAAGGGTACCCCCCCAACACACTAAACAGTCAGGAGGCATGTGGTCTTAATCTTCTTCTCTTTAAGTAGGCTAAACAAATTGTACAACTGCCAGCCATTGTCTGGGTCTCTATAATTTTTTCCTTGCCCAATTTTGCTTAAATTTGCTTCTGGGCTAATGCATCTGTTTCTTTATGATCTTCGTCATATAGGTCTTCTATTTGGCCTCGGTTCTGTTCTGAAGGCCGAGGGGGGGGGGGAACCACATATCTTATCTTCTGCCTTACATGCCCCCTCTCCCCCGGTGAGTGGCGTTACAGTAAAATTTAAAGTCCTCTTTATAACTGGTGGTTTTTAAAAGAAATCCTCCATTAGCTCCCCCCCCCATTATAAAAAAAAGCAGCCAAAGATAAAAAATGTTTTTTTAAGAGTAATTGAAAACAAGATTGGGTTTCAAACCAATCCTTGTCGGCATGCAAGTACAAGGCCTCCTAAAATAAAATAAAAACTAATAAATTGTAAAAAAAATTCTATAGTTGGAGAAAAAAACCCAGCATTTTCCAAATCTAGTTCTGTGAAAAATTTTGCTCTCTTCCAAAAACAACAACAAGCCAAAACCACAAACACACACACACACACACACACACCAAAGCAGCTTCTATCTTTACTTCCCTTTATGAGCTTTTGTATTAATTGCCAAAAAAGTTCTTCCTTGGGTAGCTTTAGATAAGGACTTGACAACCAGTCCAAACCCTGCAACCGGCATTAGGTGAAGGCAGCAGCTATCCTGAAAAATAGTCTTTTTATTTAAGTAGCAACTCTTTATGCTGGGAAAAAGTTGAAAACAGGTAAATAATAATCTGTTGGGTAATCTAAGTTTTTCCATAATACTCAGTATGCAGACTGTGCCAATAAGGAAATTTAGCATACTCTGTACTTTGTACATGCTCAGAAGTTATCAGCACGCAACAAGGGATCAACATACTGAGTCACCATTTACGGTAAGTCTTCTTTTGGGTTTTAGGAACAACCACCACCACAACAAAAAAAGATTCAACCAACCCATTCTAAAACTTTTAAGTCAAGAGTTGTAAGTAAATAGGAGCAGCAGTCCTTGTTCTTAAAAACCTAATAATGGCTGCAAGGGTTAATCTTTGGTGTATCGTGTTAAAGGTATATGCTTTCAGTTCTTATTTACATGGATTCCCCCCACCACCATACAAGTCTTCCTGCTATAAATAATCAAAGTTATTTTCTTCCGTTACAACCAGGGCTTAGAAGGGGAAAACAGACATTATTTGGTGAATCCCTCATCCTTCTCTATCTTTCTATATCACTTACATCCATTGCAATCAATGAAATATTTTCTTTAAAAATGCTTTGAAGTTTTTCTCTCTGACCTTTTTGTTCCAGCAGCACTTTCGTGGATCTCTCCTACTGATACCAGAAGCAGAGACACCTATAACATAATGTTTTCTCTTCTAGATATATGATGTTGCTAATCGAGCACTCAGTGCCATAGAAAATAAGGTGTTTTTTTTAAAATGTAGTCTAAACAAATCTATGCCCGAATTCTAATTTTGCACTCTGCATATGTAGAGATACTCCCTGAAATTTTGGTGCAAATGGAAATATTAAATTTGATGTTTTTGTGAAAGCATTAAAAAAATCTGTAAAAGAAGGGGGGTCAGCTCCAGGTGGTTTTTTTATGGAGGCTTTGTTTTGTCTCTCTACTTCTCCCTGCCTGCTTTGTGACTTTCAATTAATGTATCAAACAAAAGTCAGACATGGTAATGACAGATCTTTAAAAATCTAAATAAGGGCTTTAAAGCCTGGGAAAAGCAACAGTAAATAAGAAGAAAATACACTTCAAACAATAAATAATAGAAAAGTAGTAGAAACTTCTCAGATTTGTTAAATTCTCATAAGATTCACACAAAAAAACACACACCAGAATAGATGGTGGCAGAGGGGTGTGGTCAGCATCCACTTTCACCACACACACACACACACACACACACACACACACACACACACACACACACAATCTTTTAAAGGGGACAAACACAATTTTCAATCTTTCAAACCTGCATAACTCAACAGGTTTTTCCCCTGACATTTTGTTTTATATACATTTATATAAATATAAATATAAATGTATACAAACACAAATAAAACTCACTCATTCACAATATAACTGAAATAGCTCCCTGGGTTTTTTTTTTGCATGGAATCTATCTCAGCCTTGAACAGACACAAATTTATGCTCCCTATTTCTCAGTTGGGACAAGAAAAAAGAGTTTATATGAAATTCAATCAACACAGAGACAGATGGACAAAATAAATGATGTTCTATTACTCACATAAGCGATCGCAAGAAAACTTCATTTTCAGTTTTCTTTTAACACTGAGCTGCGCATGCTTCCATTTTTTTTCCAATGTGTGGTGTGAAATGCATCATGAGTTTCGTCAGAGCCTTGAGTACTCTTAATAAGATTAATTTTACTCCTTAGCCAAACTGTATTGAGATAATATTAGAATTAGCTGCTGAATTGCTGGGAGAAATTTCATCTGAAAGTTGTCCCTGACAATGCAGTACCCCAATTTTGTGCTATTTCTTTTCACACATTTTTTAAAAAGCCTCCTTTTCAACAAATTAAAAATTGTCCAGTCTGAATAATTTTATTTACCATAATTATCCAAAAATCTCTGCCAATTTCTTTATAGAAAAATAACTTGTTTCTTACTCATTCCAAGTTGAATTACGATGCTTTTGGATCCGGGAATGTTTTTCTATAATAAGTAAGTAAGCAAGCAAGCAAGCAAGCAAGCAAGTTTTATATAACTAAGCTTATAGTACAATTTTGAAAGGGAACAAACAGTGCAGCTATTTCTGTGGTGTTGTCTGCTACTTCTAGCAGCACTTCATGGTAGGGTTTTTTTTGGGGTGGGGGTGGGAGGAGGAGAAGAGTTCATTGTCTTCAGTCTAACTGATTTTCTTACAAAATGGGAACTTCTGAAACTGTCATCCTCCATGATCATACACTCCCTTTTCAGATACCCGATCTGTTGTATCAGAGCTGAATACAGCTCCTTTTCTAATTAGTGATGGTTATACAGATGGAAGTGCCAGCATAATTATAGGTTTCAGACACACCCTCCACTTTCCTCAGACTCCCTCCTTGGAGAACAGAAGATTGGAATCATGTCATCCTTATGCGTTCAGAAATAGGAGACAAGGTCAGCAGAACAAGGAAAGAAGTAATGGGTGTAGTTTTTATTTTTAAAAAATCCCTCTCAATTTGTACTTAGACTATGCTTAGATTCCCCTATTATAACCATTCTTTTTCTCATGAAAGAGGTCCAGTATACCTGTACCTTTCCCTGGGACCGTAGGACCACTTTTTCCCTTGCTCCATATATTAAACCACCCTTGGTTCCAACCAGAGTTTCATAAACAGAGCAGAATCCTCCTGTGGAGTTCCTGCAAGTCCCTTTTAGTCTACAAATTATCCTTCTTCCCAGAGGATGCTCAAATATTTTTGTTCCAGATTACTTATATGTATGCTCTCTGCCCGTGTCTGGAACTGTAGGGTATTCCTGGTGAGTCTTTTCTTTTTCCCTTTCTGCACTGATTATTGTGGTTCTTGGATTCACATATCAGGCTATTTCACTTCTGATCAGGAGGAGAAGCTTCCACTCCTTCAACCCCCTGTTTTTACCATGTTGGCTACCCAGAAAAGGTATTATTATATTGTTACTGGTGTGACATTTGTTCAATGGCACTGGGTGCAGGCACACAAAAGTACCTTTCACGACTAGATGTAACACAAAGACACAACGGGCTGCAGGCTGCAGTAATGTATTGGCTTATTCTGCCTAATGAGGCTCTCCAAAACCTGATTCATCTTCATAAGCAGCCTCATTAAACAACACATGACTGGCAGCTGTTCATATCCTCAGAAAGCTGCCAGGCTCCTGCTGCCTAATGGGGCTGCACACAGGGATGGATGCAAATTAGGCCTTGAGTTTGTATGTCTTTAGGACCAAGCAAAGGGCATAATGAGACCCTTGGTCCTTGTCACGCACCCATATTTTATAGAGGACTGAGGAAAGAGTTAACCTATATTGCAAAATTATACTGGTGGTTGTTTCTTATTACTGCTATTATTTTACTGTACCTATACGTAGAATATGTATCAAATATAGTAAAACTTTTACTTTTTTAAAAATTACAGGTGTGGCCCTGAATAGGAAAGATTAAAGAATCCTTTGCGTAAGGAAAGATTGGACATCTTCTCACTATGGCTTCCAAGGTAGGTATAGTAAAACCAGAAAAATTGGCAGAACTTGACTGTGACTCTAAGATATAAAAATAAGCAACACCTCCATATAAGCATTAAAACTGTACACACTTCACAAACAAACTGCAGTATTACACATTCAGAGGCAGAGGCCAAATTTAAGGTAACATTATAAAAGGGCATGCAAGTGTGACCAATAAAAATGTGAGTAAAATTAATATAGAAGAAGAGGAATTTAGAATGTCTACTTCAAATAACATCAACTCCTTACCTTCCTTATTTTTCACCCTGATTTTATTTTAAACAGCAACTAGTTTAAAAGACAATCATTATAAGCCCTATTGGTCTTGGAAGGGAGGTATTTGGGGAAGATTACTCATTCCTATGACTTTTTTAAAAAAAATACCAGTAAGATAGAGGAAGAAGATGATTAAAGCCACATCTACATCAGAATACATCGATCTTGTGCCCTCAAGTTATAGTAGACTACAGTTTATGATCATTAATCTGCAAGCTGACTTCTATAGACAAGTTACAATGCAACTTGCTTTTAGAGTGAAATAAGTAAGGGAAAATTGTTCTGCAGTGAAGATGCAACCTAAACATACAACCACATGCCCAACCACATGACTCAAAAAAAGTCAAGATATTAGCTATAGTTGTGAGATTGAAGATTATATTCACTGATATAAGTAAAAAGAGATTTTGATTTTTTTTAAAATTCCTTCTGGGGATGTCCCTGAGCTCATGGTCTATGTTTTTTTCTGAATCATATTTCAGTTAACAAATTCATGTTATGGGAATTCAGTATCAAAAAATTAAACATATTTCGTGTGGTTCTCCATAAAAATATAAAAAAGCCTTTAAAACCTGCAACAGATCCCTAAAAGTATGAATAGGAAAAATAAGACAGTGAGAAAATTTGTATTAGTTTTTATCTTTGTATTTATTATTTTATTTATCTCTATTCTGCCTTTCTTCTTTTTACAAATCGTTCAAGGGGGCAAACATACCTAATACTCCTTCCTTCTCTTACTTTCCTCATACAACAACCCTATGAGGTAGATTGGGATGTGAGACAATAAGTGGCTCAAGGTCACCGAGCTGGCTTTCACGGCTAAGGCTGGAATTGAACTCATAGTCTCCTGCTTTCTAACTGAGTGCCTTAACCACTACACCAAACTGTCTCTCTATACCAAACTTTAATAAAACATTGCAAAAAAACCCAAAATAACAAAATAGAATGAAATTAAGGCTGCTCCCACTGTTCTTTCTTCACTGAAATAAATTTTCTCTAATTTTGGTGATTAAAGAAAATATGTAGTCCTGGACACAAAATGGTTATCGTTGGCAGCCTATTCTATGTTAATGTATACTCTAGATCATGGGTGTCAAACTCACATTGTCACAGTAACATCACGTGACGTATCGGGTCTCCTTTCCCCTTCACTAAACTGGGCATGGTCGTGGCAGTACATGATGCATCTGGCCCACGAGCTGGGAGTTTGATAGCCATACTTTAGATAGTCCTCAACTTATAGGCCAAAACTGAGTCCAAAATTTCTGTTGCTAAGCAAGACAGCTGTTTAGTGAATTTTGCCCCATTTTGCAACCTTCTTTGTCAGAGCTGTTAAGTGAATCATTGCAATTGTTAATTTGGTAACTAGGCTATTTATTAAATGGATATAGTTTCCCGTTAACTTTGCTCATCAAGTTAAAAGGTAATCACATGACAATTGTCATAAATGCATGTCAGTTGCCAAGGGCCAGAATTTTGCTCACATAACCACAGGGATGCTACAATGGTCATAACTGTGAAAAACTGTCATGTCACCTTTTCCAGTGTTGAAGGGTCACTAAACAAACAGGTTGTAAGTTGAGATCTATGTATTTTAAAAAAAATTCCATGGATCTCTCGGCTCTCCATTCTGAAAATTGTAGATTCACTCAGGAAAAAAAATATGCCGAATTTTGATTTTGCTTGCCACCTCAGAAATACAGTCCCTGAGATCCCTTCTTGCAAAAGAAATGACTGCTAAATAGGTAACATTGCCCTGAGAAAGACAGAGAATTAGAAATATCTCCAGATGGCCTGATAAAGGTTAAATGTTACTGATCTTATCTATTTCACCTCTAGGTCACTAGAGAGATGATAAAACGAATCAGGAAGATTTAGAGTGCAAATCAAATACACTCTCTTGGTAGGAAGACATTTCTGTAATAGCCAACACTGATCTTAACTGCTTTACTAGATAGGCAAAGTGGAAGAAGGGCCCTTGGGCTATTACAATTATTTTGTGTTAAAGTCACAAACTCTGCAACATCAGATGGCAGGTAAAAACATATTGTAGAAGTAAGCAGCTATGTTGATTGAATAACAAGTATTGTAGAGAAATGAACAATAACCAGCAGAGCATAAAGATCCTGGGAAGCTGGATGCAAAGCAGAAGTTTTATGACACATTTGGCAGAATAAAATGTCAAAAAGGTGATTGTCAGTATCCTAACCCTTCTTTTGAAGCTTTACATGAGTACTGTGTGTGCAGTGGATTTTGTTCTGTTCCATTTATCTGGGATGTTGTCCTGCGAAGCAAACATGATCATGGGTATTTGGTTAGCAAAAGCAACTATTGGAAATAGTCCTTTTCCAACAACAACAACAAAATTACATATATGTTTTATTGAAATCTTCTTTCTTTAATGGGGCATTTTTCTCCATTGCTAGGGGTGCTTGGGCAATATCACTTTTATAGGGCACAAGCTTCACCTTTAATAAATTTGGGTTGACAAAACAACAGAAAGCACAAATGGAAAATTCTGATGCTTTGGTTGTTGTGCATGTTTTTCCCCGATCAGTCTCTTTGTGCAGCTGATCTGTTGACCCACTAAGGAATAAAGCATGTAACCTGGAGATGCAAAATTACTTTTGTTGCTGGCCAATGATCAAAAGTTCAAAGGTCTGAAACTGACCAGCCCTGTGATGGCATGCAGAGCCACTTCTGCCAGCACATGAGAGGTCGCCTGGAAGAGCCCCACTGCACATGCATGTGCGCTGCCTGTTCACCAGCTGGTTGTTGGGTATCTGCCATGCATGCACAGGGGGCGGGGGTTCAGGGGATATACACACACATGTGCAGAGATGCATATGTGCAGGGGTGGGTTGCATGTGCATATGCATGGGTGGGGAAGCCTTCAGGGTGCTGGCACGCAAGCACGCATACACAAGCGCACACGCAATTATCAGCACACAAGCAAAGTAAATGGGGAACCAGATTCACTTAACAGCCATGTTACTAATTTAACAACTACAGTGATTCACTTAACAATTGTGTCAAGAAAGGTTGTAAAATGAGGCAAAACTTACTTAACAGCAACATAAATTTTAGGCTCAGATGTACTTGTAAGTTGAGACTCCCTATAACTTAAAGGGCAAAGTGTGCTCTTTTATCTCTGTAAACTGTGAGATAGGATATCCTCCTTTTCAGTAGCTACTGCTCCTTTTTTAAAAAAATCTCCTCATTTGTAGCTTTCACCCTAATCCTTACAGCAAGACCCTCTTTTGAAAACATTTCTTCAACCATTTTCCAATGATTGCAAATGTTGGCTACATACATATGGATGATCACTAGAGGGCAGCCAAGACATGTCAAACGTTGCAACCCATAATTGCCAGCAAGATCTCTTAATATTAGTATTTACAATGACATCTCCCAGAGTCAATATTAACTTGGATGGTGGCCATACTAGCTTTAGAGAAAGGAGTTGGAGTTCATTGAGTAACAATAGAGTAAACGTATGCCACTGAGAAATGGCAGTGAAGAGGAAAGTAGCATTCACTGAGGAAATAACATTTAGCATTTAAGCTACTATAGGAATAAAAAATGAACAATCCCTGGAAGTTAAAGATGGGACTGCATGCACAATGAAGTTTTAGGGATGACTGCAATTCCAAATATGCTCCATACATACATTTTTGTTACCTTAACAAAATAATTTTGCCTAAATATGATATTGTCACATACACTTAAATTCTTAGAGTCAGTTCAGCAGGAAAAGGATGAAAAACAAAAATGGTAAGGCTGAAAAAAAACAACCTATGTGTAATAGATGGGGGTGGGATAAGGTGGTTTCAGGAAGAGAAATAGCAAAGATGAGAATGAGAAAGTAGCTGAGAAGCCATCAGTGTGTAAAGACCTATAATAGATGACTGGAGAACCGAGAGAAAAGTAACTAATGTAGCTTTCCATCATATGGTCTTGGTTCTTGAGGACTAGTTGTTCAAAGTGAAGCCTTCCCTATTATTGTAATAGCTAATAATCAATGTCTTCGGCTGAGTCATGGATTTTATTTCCCACCATTGGTGGATCATTATGAATTGTTAAGGTTAATCCCAATAAATTCTCCAAAGAAAGGAGCTTGCTCCTCTAAAATTTAGGGGAGCCAAATAAAACCAGTGACCCTGAAAAATCAGGGATGCCAGAAAAAAACAGAGTGGCAGTACAAAAGGAGTAGAGGTTCTGGCCAGAATAAAAAAACCAAGGTGGGCAGGGTGTGTGTTAAAACATTTTGCCCAATTGGACAGAGAAGGTCCATTAACTAAGTCAAAATTAATCTCACATTTCCACAATGGCTCATCTATCTATCAGAGGATGGGAGAAGGTGGTTATGTGAAGAGAGTCTATAATTTTACAGTGTTGTTTTGTAGAAGAACTGAGAAATAGAAGGAACATATGTAGGCAGATGAGAATGAGTGTAAGAGTGAATTTGGAAAAAGGAAAATAATTCTAGCATAGAGAGGACTCTGCATCACCTCTGCACGTGGACCTTTTATACCCCACTCTTCCATCCACAAGACACTAGTCACAAAAGGCATCATTTGGCAGGGTCCCCATCCACACAGACTGAGAGGAAAAGGTTTGCCCCAAAATACAGCCTTCTCATAACTATAATTTGAGGAAGTGGTCAGAAATCCCTAGCATTTGCCTTTTTCCTTTGAAACAACACCCCCCTCCCTTCTAAGCTAAAGTACAGAAGACATAAGGAGAAATGAGGGATCCTTGGTGCTTAGTTATTTTCTTGCAGATGTCTCATTACCCAAACTAGATAACACCATCAAGCACCGATGATGTTAACTAATTTGGGTAATGAAACTTCTACAAGAAAACAACAAAACTCTGAAAGTACCAAGGACAATTCATTTCAGGCCTGAGCTGCAAACATTCTCCTTTACGTAGGAGTTACAAAAAGTGGAAAGAGTGAGAGGAAAACCAATCTCAGAATTAGTAGACATAGTTTACCAAATGTATACTAACAGAGATAAAATTTAGGAAAGGACCAAATGGAGAGAAAAGAGATGGCTATCTTCCTTGCTCAAGTCTTACAACAAAATAGAGTAGGTTGTAAGAGATGATGCGAGGAAGCTTTAAAGAGGATTTTAAGAGGCAATTAGAGAACTGTAGGTCAAAAGAGGAAATTAAGAGTAAACTAGAGGCTAGGACTATATCAGAATCAATGTGTCTATTGCAAGGAGTTTGGTCATTGGAAGAAAGAGTTTTTCTGTAACAAAATTCAGGGACAAACTTTAAATTTGAGAAAATAAGATGACTGATGGGGTTTAGGGTCAAAAGGAGCTAATAATCCTTTGGTCCCTGGAGCCCCCAGAGGATAGGAGATAAAAAGAAACTTCCTGTTTTGGTAGATATTGGGGCATATCATTCAATAGTTAAAAGGAAAATAATGTCCCAGCTCAGTGGTGGGATTCAATTTTTTTACTACTGGTTCTGTGGGCGTTGCTTGGTGAGTGTGGCAGCGGAAGGATACTGCAAAATCTCCAGTCAGAGGTAGTATTTGCTGATTTTCCGAACTACTCAAAATTTCTGCTACTGGTTCTCCAAAGCTGGTCAGAACCTGCTGAATATCACCTCTGCCCCAGCTGCTGAGACAGTATCAGTAACTAAAATTTTTGATTAAAAAAAAAGGCCTCTTTTTAGGTTCTATAGAATGCAAAATAGGCAAGAAAAATTGATCCATAAATATTTCTATTTGTCAATTTCCTACTTCTCTTATTTGGTAGGGATTTACTTAATAAACTATAGGCAACCATTGATTTTAACTTAGGGATCAAAACCACGAAAATTCTGAAACAAAAGGCATGGAGAAAAATCATCCCTTTATTTTGTACTAATTTATTAATTTTTTGTGACACTTATCTCCACTATAGGATGACTCTGGATAGTTTTAATACCAAATATGTATTTAAACTACCCAGATTAAAATTTAACCTGGCAATGAAGAAATAATAATAAGGGAAACTGGAGATGCAATAATACGCTGGTATGGGCCACCAGATAACTTGATAGGGCAAAATTTGTTGAGCCAATATTAGTCCATTAAATAATGATATCTCAATTCCTTACCTCCATCAATATCTCACAAAAATAGAGACAAGAAAAGGCATGCAACCAATAGTTGATACATTTCAGAAGTATAGGCTTATTAAAAGAGGTCAGTCACTTTTTAACACATCTATTTTTTCAATAAGGAAACCTGTCCAAAGCTATATGCTACCTATCAATCTTAATAGAGAATTAAATGGGCAAATGGTCTCTAGGAAAGGAACCCAGTTAAAGTAAAAAAGCCCAATTGCCTTGGCTGCAGGATGTCCCCATTATCTTAATAAGACAGCACCACCACTACTCCAAAAAAGAGACTGTCCCTTTAAAATTCTCTATAGTAGGTCATCCCCAGGACTTTAGGCTTCTTGTAGCCAGAATGCTCAACAAGCTTGGGAAGCTTAAAATAGATTTACTACCACCATCTGCTGCCCTATCTTGTCTTTATATCTACCTATAGTACAGCGATCCAGAAGAAGCTGAGATTGACTTCCCACTGCACCCCTATAAGATCGGAGATTTGGTTGTTATGAAATGGTGGTCGGATGACTCCACCAAGCACAAATGGAACGGTCCTTTAAAAGTGAATGCAATTACCTTTGCCTCCCTGAAAGTGGATGGGATGAAGAAGTGGATCCACCACTCCAAAGTGAAGAGATTCATTCCACCCCCTCCGGAAGAGGAGACAAAGGAATCAAAGTGGTCAGTACAAATGATTGACCCTGTTAAATTAAAATTGCTGTTTAAAAGGATAAAATAACCAAAAGCCATGGTGAAATTATATTTTTCTAGCATTTGTTTAATGGGAAGCTTATTATTATTTTTATCTATTCATAATAAACTCTAGATATATTTGTATTTAAGAAATGTAACGAAAAAAAATTGAAGAATTAAACCGCATTGGTTTTTCTCTTCTCTTTCTTCTTTTTCAGACCAAGTGTCAAACTTATATATCAAGTTTTGATCAATCATTTTCCTTCTTTCTTTGAATATTATAAAAGGCTAACGTGAACAACAGTTAGCATGCTCACATAAATAAATACTTGCTGCAATAATAAACAAATTGATTGGCTTAATCTTGTCCTGTGTGTTATTTGAGGACCCTCATGCAAGATCTCCATACCTACTTTATGCAATTAGAAAACAGCTGAAATGCAATTACTTCTTCAAAAGGATGCCTACTCATTCTTCTTTCTTTTATCCAGCATAGGCAAAATGACTTATTTACAAATCAGCAATTGGGGGAAGTACAAAGGAAAAAGAATTCATCAGATGTATTGTGCCAATAACCATTTCCTCCTAGAGTAGTTGCACGTTATGAAAACATTGCCACTATATAAGCCCCAAATGGTCTGGTATTTGGATTTAAGATAAAAAGTCCCTCAAGACAAGCTGAAAGAGAGAGGAGGGTCTGAATGTTTATTTTTAGAGCCCTACTCTTATTTTGATTAAAGATTTCACAGATGTTATCAGCACAACTGTCTTTTCTTGCAGATAATTTACAGCAAGAATTGGTTATGCCCTCAGGTTAAGGTTTTTTATGTATAAAAAGAGTATTTCAAAGATGGCAGACTGTCCCATTACAGAGCTTAGGTACCTTGAAGGTGAAAATGCAAATAATGTGAAAATTGAATGTCCTATATTTACCTCAGGTTTAAGGAGGGAAGCACTACTTATAATAAATTATTTTGCTTTTTCTATTCTGTACTTTTAAAAACTGAAATACTAAAATACAACATTCATCTTTTTGTTCTCTATATAATATGAATGTTTGACCAAAACCATTAAGATCTTCAAGGACATCGTTTCAAATAGATTTGATTGATCTGTCTAAAACAAACACATTTTTTTCTGACAAAAGTGTTAACAAACCTTGTCTGGCAGTTACTGAGTATTCCTTTCAAGATTTTACCATTCATGTTTAAAGTGATGAAGGTTTTGGAGAACTGTCATGATATTTGAATTGAATTAAACAGAAATGGCTTTGTTTGACCCAAGACTGGTGGTGAGTGAAAGAGGAAATAGAAAATCCTCAAAGCTACTTTCCATGGAATAAGTGATTAAAAGTGCTAAATGAAGAAAAGTGGATGGTGTTACAAATAATCAGCAGCCCCAGTTAATGGAGACTTTTGAACTACTATACATTAACTTTGATAGCATCCAAATGTAAAGAAGTTTTTGATTCTTGGCAATAGAAAAATGCATTTATTAAAGCAGCTTTCTTTTCAGCAAACCATGAGAAACAACAAAAGCCTACTTTAAACAAGTGCATTAAAATAAATCATTGAGGTGATAGATAAATTTACCACCTGCATTTTGAATAATTTCCTTCTTATAAAATGCTGGTAGAGTTTTAATGCATATAAGTCCTATTTACATGTAAGGCCAGCAAAGAATGCTGTTATATGAAAATGAGCAAGCTGGCATGATCTCAATGTCTTTTTGTGTAATGGCATCTTAGTTTAGTGTCAGATACTTTTTTATAAACTTCTCAGAAGTAAAGAGAATAAATAAGTAATTATACCATATCCTCAACACCAGAACCAATCCAGTAACCTGGGATCCTCTTAGGCTCTGATCCAGACTTAGTATTACAAAGCTACTTTTCTTCATTGGCTGTGTTTACTGTTACTTCTGGGAATCTGTCAACAGGACAATGATGCGAACATGAAAATCATTTTATGCTGTATCTACTAGCAATGTCCCTCTGGATTCTGCAGTATGTAAGACATATGGAGCAAAGGAGTTAGTGGATATCATTAATATAACTTCAGGATTCAAAACAAGGACAATGTAAAATAAGGGCATTTCAATCTCTCAGCACATTTTATTGCAAATCTCAAAGTGACCATTTTGGAAAAATGAGATTTTTACAACATCATAAAGCAAGAAATCATACAGCTAACATACATCACACTATTTCAGACTATATCTCAAAAGTTGTCAACAAACATATACATTGATAATGGGTAAAGTGCTTATAATTCTTTTCACATGTAATCTATATTTTCCTCCTCTTTCCCCCTCATCCTTACTGAAATCCTACTTGAGTCTAGATCAGTAATGGTGAACCTATGGCATGGGTGCCAGAAGTGGCACACAGAGCCATTGCCCATTGTTCTTCTGGGTTGCAGCACTCTGGCCAGCTAGACTTCATGTGTGCATGTGCACCAAAAACCAGAAGAGCAGCCGCCTGCGCACACAAAGCAGATGATCTTTTTTCTAGTGCGTGTGCATCAGCCACTTGGTCTTCTGGTTTCTGGTGCACATGTAAGCGCAAAGACAGGAAGAGTATCGGGTGCACATGCCAAAAGACCTGGAGAGGGGCAGACCTGTGGGCCAGGCTGGGCAGGCTGGGGCTTCTCTCCCTCTCCACCCAAGTGGGGTTCTTGAGCAGCTTCAGCCGATGGTGCATCCATGCTCCAGAACACCTGGCTCACTTAGGTGCCCCAGAAGAGCTGGCCGGGCCCCACAAAGCCCTTCTCCCACCACTTTTGTCAAGAGGCATGACCACTTCTGTCCCTGGTGTTCCTCCCACCCGGCTCAGCTCCTGTGCCTCCCCAGAAAAGCAGCAGCAGCAGTCGCCACAGCCACAGCTGCAGGGAAAGGGCAGGAGTGACTTGCCAGCCACGGTGGCTGCTCCCATGCCAGAGAGCTGGGCCATCGGCAGTGTCTCAATGTGAGCAGTTCACCTCCCTGCTGGCAGATCTTTCTCCAGCATCCTGCTGGGAAGCAGCAGTGCAAGAGTCACCACCACCAGGGACAAGGGGGCAGTAGGGGCGAGGACAGGAGAGCCAGAGCTTCCCTCCCTCCCCCCAGCAGCCTTCTTGTGTGGCCCCAACCATCCAGCCTGCAGCACTTATGCACATCCCTGTTCCCACCACCTTTGCCAAGGAACTACAGTGCACTGCCCCTGGCATTCCTCCCACTCAGCTCAGCTGCTGTGCCTCCCTGAAGAACAGCAGCAGTGGCAGCTGCAGAGGGAAGGGAAGGAGCCGGTCACCACAGCTGCTCCCACACTGGCAAGCCATGCAGGCAGCTCGCCTCCCTGTCAGCAGCTCCTCCTCCAGCATCCCACCCAGAAGCGGGAGCACAACAGCTGCCACCAGCGGACGTGAGGGGGAAGTGGGCATGAGGATAGGAGGGCTAGGGCTTCTCTCCCTTCTTGTATGGCCCCAACCATCCTGGCCAGTACCTCTGCTCCCCTTGTTTTTCTGGGCTCTGGTGCTGGCTAGCTTGGGCATTGGGCAGCCATTCACCCAACCAGCAAATGCTGCCCCGTACACCTGAACCAGCCAAGCATTCCGGACCACAGTTGCGCATCAGTGCCATGGGCTGGAGGGTTGGGGCCACACAAGAAGTCCACTCAGGGAGGCAGGGAGAGACGTCCTGGCCTGCCCATCCATGCCTCCACTTCCCTCTTGCCCCTGGCAGCAGTGGCAGTTGTTGCACTGCTGCTTCTGGACAAGATGCTGGAGGAGGAGCTACCAGTGGAAAGGCAAGCTGCCTGCATGGCTTGCCAGCATCAGAGCAGCTGGGGTGGCTGACTCATCACTCCTAATTTTCCCACTGAAGCTGCTGCTGCTGCTGCCACTGGTGCTGCTCTTCTGGGAAGTCGGGGCTGTGCAGGAGCTGAGCCAGGTGGGAGGAATGCGGCCAGGAAGTGGTAAGAGGCACGCCAGCTAGGAAGCTGTCATGCTCCCTTGTAAGAAGTGGCAGGAGAGGGGGCATAGCTGTGCTGGCTTGTTCCGAGGCTGGGAAGGGGCTCCAGCTTTCCAGTGGAGGGAGGCTGCAGTGTGTATATCCCACTACCTTGATGGGGACGGGGGGGAGAGAGGCACAAGGACCCCCAAAAGGCAAGGTGGAGCTGGTGCATACACATAGGACAACTGGTCTTTGCAAGCACATGCGTGCCAGAAACCAGCAAAGCAGGTGGATGTTTTTTTAGCATGGGTATGTGTTATGTCTCACCTTTACAAAGGAGGTGAGAAGTCCAAACTCTAACTGAATACAAACAGGCAAGCAAATCCAGTAATTATAGAGTTAATTCCTTGAGCCGATAAAGTTCTTGGCAGTCTCACACACGCTGTCTGCCAAGTCTGACAAGAAAACAGGAATATAAATCACACAAGCTGTCACAACACAGAATACTCCGAAGCTCCTCTGAATAAGTCACACATTGTCCTGTATGAAGATTCCAGAGCAAACACACCCACTTTTATTCCCTGTGGGGTGTGTCACTAATTCAGCTCACTCTCTCATTTGTCCACGCCTCCAGTGCTGCAGCCCGCACTTTTGCCTGCGACGCTGCCTCGCATCAAGCCAGCATTCGTCTGCTTGATCCCCTGTCAAAGGCTGTTCCAACATGCCCTCCTCCTTCTCCTGATTAGCCTCAGGCTGTTCCTCTCAGTTATCTGCTGACACCTGAGGCACAATCAGGGAGGAAGGCATTGCCGAAGAGGAAGGTCCTGGGGAGGAAGGCATTCCCAGTTCCTCCTCATCTTCCGAATCCTCTTCCTCTAAGAATGCAGGCTCAGGACTCGGAGCCACAACAGGTATGCATGTGTGTGCACACCCATTTTGGCACTCACTACTGAAAAGATTTGCATGTGCTCCTGTTTCAGCACTCGGTGTCAAAAAGTTTTGCCAACACTGGTCTAGATCAATGATGACAAATCTATGACATGGTGAAATGTTTTTGGTAATATGCCAGCCTTCACCAACACCCAATGAGTTATATGAAAAATGTTGTGCATTCCAGGTCAAATTTTCTGTTTCAGTGAATTGCTAAGTAAACCGATATTGGTGTTACCTTTGCATGGTTCAAAATTCAAAACATAATTTTTGAATTTGACTTCCTACTTAATTATTCATGTGCAGTCCTTTATATATATTGAATAAGAAAACATCAGATACCAAAATTTGGACACCTTTTCATTTATCTTCCCAACACCTTCTTTGGCACACATAACAGTATTCAAATGTATACTGTTGGCAGATGAAATACATTTTGTTTAAAAAGGTTTTTTTTTTGTTCAGAATTTTTCTGGTTCTAACACTTCATAGGTCTCCTTGCATGCATTGACTGTTTGAGATCTTTCACTGTTTTTCAGAATTGTTCAAATCTGGGGACTGTGAAGACCATTTCAAAACATTCTTCATGGTTGAAGTATATTTGCTGAAATATCTTTTTTTCAGGTCTAGTTTCTTCAACAGCTGTTGATATTTAGTTGAACTCATTGTTCCTTCCATATGTACAATATTTCACATGTCATTTTTATCTCACAATCTCAAAGCATGATTGTGCCATCCTTGTAATAGTTGGCAAGATATTCTTTAGGTCAAATGCTTTTTTCTTCCAAGTTTGTATTTCATGATTATAACCAAACAGCCCAATTTTTGTTGTATGTGTTCCAAAGAACTCAGGCTTATCTCCTTCTCCCTCCCTCCATCCTCTCTCTTTTTGCATGCAGAATCAATTACTTTTGGGATGTAGTGAGAGAAATGTATTCTTCCTGATGACTTCCGTGTACATCATTTATTTATTATTAAATAAATAATAAATTAGTATTTGCTATGCATCTCATTTTGAAGCAACTATCATTATATAAGATGTACTATCTACGAAAAGCTATTGTATCTTTTCAGCAGGTCATATGTAGTGATCTGTGACTTCTGTTTTTTTCAGATTTGAACATTTAAGGCAAAACATTTTTTTGCCCTTTTTAGGCTGCCAAGCTAATGGAGAGCCATATTGTTTAATCTTTATCAAGTCTATACAGTGTTGTTCTTCATGTTAATAGCTTTACATGTGTGATTGGTATATGATTGTTTTCAACAATTTGATTGGCTTGGCCTAGGTTTAATAAACATTTTTTCCTGTATTTCATTACCCAAATTACGTTTCATTACCCAAATTAGGTAACACCATCACTGCTCGATCCCTCATTTCAATCCTGAGCAACAAAATTCTGCTTTACTGATATTTGAGAGTAGAGCAGAAAAATATGGAAATAAGGATAGAGATAAATAATGTCTTGGACAGCCAGCCACAATCACATTAGCAGATCAGCTGGCACGGATACAAGCATCTTATATTAATATGATATCATGTGCACATGGTGTCAGTAGAGAAACTTATTGTTATTTCTTCCTTTCAATCATAGTATAACTTGTAGCTATCTTAGTGATTCCTGCCAAACAATTGCTTTTCCAGTTACTGAAAACCAAAGAAGAAAAGGAAATGAAATGGTTTTGAGGTGTGCTTTTAAAGTCAGTTGGTGTTTCAAAATACAGAATAATTAAAAATATCCTTAGCGAGTCCCTTCTTCCAAAAATTTTCACTAAAAAATAATTGTTATTACCCCCAAACCTATTGATTTCTTCCAAGCTCTCCAGCTCAGCGTTCTTAACCATTCTATCCAAAACATTCATTCTGGAACTAGGAAAATAAGAATGTAAGAGGCCATGAAACTTTGCATCTCAGTCAGAAATGTAAATCTTAACAACATTGATACTTGTTCCAGTTCTGAAATACAGGAAGTATATACGTCACCATGCAATCTTGCACATGAAGGTTGGGATCAGAGGTGGCATTCAGCAGGTTCTGACCAGTTCTGGAGAACCGATAGTGGAAATTTTGAGTAGTTCAGAGAACTGGCAAATACAACCTCTGACTGGCCCCACCCCCATCTATTCTCTGCCTCGCAAATCCCACTGATCGGCTGGGTCTTGTTTTGTTGCACAAGAGAACAGAGCTGGAAAGCAGGTTAGTGGAGTGGGGAGGAAATGGGGATTTTGCAGTAACCTTCCCCCAGGAGTGGGGAGGGAATGGAGATTTTACAGTATCCTTCCCCTGCCGTGCTCACCAAGCCATGCCCACCAAGCCACGCCATGCCCACCAAACCACGCCCACAGAACCAGTAGTAAAAAGAAATTGAACTCCAGCACTGGTTGGGATAATAAATTCCTAAAAGCCAATGAAGCCAAATCTATAGAAATGTAAATGGAAAAAAGGAAGATTAAAAATTGTATACACAAAATTACAAAATTGTGTACCATAGATAAACTAGTCGCTTATAACCTATTTGAATAAGTTCTTGGGTTTCAGCATATATCCATGTAAAGAACCTGGACTTCTCAACTGGAATCTGTAGGTTGCCTCTCCTCCACCCCTCCCCTAATTTATTTAACTCTTTAGTTGAACAGAATTTGGAAAATAAGCGAATTGGGGATGTTTATTGTGCTTTACTTACCAAGCTCTGATAACCTGGGTTTGGCCAGCAAATAATAAATTATCTAGAGGGTAAACCCATCTTAATGACCCTTAGTAGAATAATAAAGGTGCAGTCTGTTTTTTCATTAGCTCTGTCTTTGTATATCTGGAATTACACATTACACAGAGAGCTCTTTTGGGAAACAAAAGCTGAATTTCATCTATTCAGGCCTTCTGGCACAGGGTCAATTTTTCAAATGTTTAGGGGCATTGCGGCACTACCCTACAATTAAATTCTCACAGATGGTAAATAAAAATGGGTTAGCTTGGCCAACTTGAGATAAATTCAGCTCAAAGGAAGTGAAAGTGAGAAGGTAATTCCTCTGACTCCATTGTATTATTTCCAATTGTCCAGGCCAAGTAAGTAATTGAGTAATAGGAATCATGTAATACTAGAAAATCTTAAAGTCTTGATTGGAAGCAAATATAAATATGTTCAGAATTATTTTAAAAAAAAAAATAACTTGGAAACCAGTTTATCTTACCTCTAGGACTAAGATGTGGTGGTTTGAAGTTTCTCGTTTTTGAGGATGGTTAATGCCACAAAGTAGAGGAAATCATATGAGAGTTCACTTATGGTTCATGCTTGTGGAAAATATGGCAGTTTTATTTGATTTTTAAAAAAACTATGACCTCTGTTTCCCACCTCAAAAATAAGAGAAGCTATTGTCTATTTTCAGCATATATGATTATAGAACATTCCAAGTTTTTCAAGGAAAAAAAAAGATCTTGGGACCATGTGCCCCACATAGCACAGATCATATTCTTTGGGTGAAGTTTTATGTTGCAGTTTTATAATTTTGATTGTTCTCATAACAAACTGTAAATGAATTGCAATGTGTTCTATCTTACACTATTACTCCTTTCAATGGAGCCTGAACACGTTTGAATGTTCAGCTGTGTTCATAAAATCTGAAAGCTAAAATGATTCTTTATTCATTTAATTGTTATTTCGTAAGGCAGCAACAGAACATCTGATTGGAATTAATTTATGAAATAATGCTTGCATTAAAGCATTATTGACATTCAATAGAATGCAAAATGAGAGCTAATTCCTCTATAAATCATCCACCATGTCAATTAGGTACTCACATAAACACAGTTATATTAATTTTTACAGTTATTGTTTATGCCATTTTGGAAATTGCACAATAACAACCAGCATTTATTCTAGATGAATTGAAAGCATTCTAGTAGTAGTCAATTGATTCTCAATAAGTGTTTTTCAATTGAAATGTAAATTAAATATGTATTTGTAATTCATCCACACAAGCATTAACTCTAAGAAGTCTGAAGTGGCAACCCCAGTATCAATTCAAAGTTTGCAGTCCTACAGAGTGTTAAGTATCCCCGGGAAGCTGCTCAAATAAGATACAGAAAACAGTTTACTTCGTAGCAATTATCTGATAAGAACTAAGGGCTACCTGCAAACCTTCATGGGTATACACTCAGCCACTTATCCACCATACAATAATTTCTTCATCCTATATAAATTATCATAGCTGCATTGATATAAACAGAGCTGTGTATTTTTACTCAATATCTAACAATTCAACACTTCTTCATACATATTCATAACACTGTTTTAGGGGGTGATCTGAAGGTATATTTTTCCTTCAATTTTTTGCTAAAGTGATTTTGTTTGAATATCAGCAAAATAGGGAAAAAAAGAAAGAAATCAGCTTGCCTAGAATTCAACCGCAATGCTTTTGCTGACTGCAGAAGAAATCCTAGCAATGAATATATAGTTTTATTTTAGCTACAAGAGGAATTTTCACAATTAAATTAAATAAAACTAGATAACATATTTAGAATATGTGCATGAAAAATGCATGGACACAAACAGAGAAAGTGCATAAATATTTTTAACCAACGCATATTACTAAATGCAGTTTGTGGCCTGTGAGAAGCATTTACAGTGACATGTACATCAGAAGTGAAATGGTGCCCTGTTTTCCAAACGAACAATAAAGAACTGGTCTTAAATATGTTTATGTTGTTCAGGAATCATTTACACTTAAATATGTTGATTGTCAGTGATGCCTGTCTGCCTATACTTTGCATTCTTTTTCTCAGCCTAAAAACTGATGGGGTCAGAAACTGGAAGACAGTTCAGTTGTTTTCCTCAGACAAGCATCAAAGAAGAACAGAGGCCATACTTTTCTGCTACAGCTCTTGTCTTTTCTTGAAGAAATGTTCTTTGACCTTACTGTGCTAAAATGACATTGAGTGCTGCCGAGTTGAAAAAAGAACCTGTTTATCAGTTGAAATATTGGACCACTTCCTGGTCTGGTTAATGAAAAGTTTGTCAAAATGGTGAACATTCAGGATTGTACCATGGCTTCGCTTATTGAATTAAGACTTTATTATGCTTTTTGTATTCAAAAGTCACTATATCTCCATCATATGCTGGGACACAATACCATCTTATCTAGACCTTATTTTCTAGGGCATATATTTAGATCAACACTTTGAGCAAATGGCCTCCCTAGCAACAAAGCAGCTCACAGTTAGGATGGAAAAACTTGAGCTGAAACAATTGCATCCCTTATTTACCTTTGCCTGGTGAAAAAAATGAGAGTCACTTTGGTGTAGTAGTTAAGAATCCAGGCAAGAAACCAGGAAAACTGTGAGTTATAATTCTGCTTTAGGCACAAAGCCAATTAGATGTCCTTGGGCTGCTCACTCTTTTTCACCTCTAGGAAGGAGGCAACCACTTCTGAAATTGATCAATAAAACTGCAGAGATTTGTCCACGAAATCATCAGGAATAAAAACAAAAGCTGACATCCCCCAAATGCCAAATATATTGGCCAAAAAGCAACAATATTACTTGGGAATCTTTTTCTACTCCACACCATTAAATGTGCAATGTTTACTAATTTGTCTCGCATCTCTTTGGGACCCATATCTTGAATCATATGATGGTCATATGGTCATATGATGGTCACTGAAAATACATGAATTCAATATTGGAATAAACTTGAGTAGAGGCTTTCTGTAACTCAAAGATATTAGTTTCCGACACAAGAAAATGGTGCAAAAATGAAGCTAAATAGTGTAATCCATACTTTGCATGTAAGAGGTTTGGAGTTCAGTCCTGAGAATTTTAATTGGGTTGTGAAATATCTGTTAGAAATAAAAGGAAGCTATTGTAGGTAATGCAGACAATGCTGAATGAGGCAGAACAATAACAATTCTTATTCTTTTTCCCATGGTGACCAATTTGCATGGGTTTTTTTGAAGGGTAGAGGGGAATTTATCAAATTTTGTAATATGCACATTTTGGGAATGAATTTAGAGGACAGTACCAATTTGTTAAATACTTTAAAAAAAATTCAAATATTTGAGGTCTATGAATACTTTTTAATATAGTAATAGAGCAAGTTAAGTAGACTGAATACAAATAATTCAGGTAAATAAAAAATAAATCCCCATATATTTGTTAGAGAAAACAGGAAAATATCCTCATTACCCAAAATGCAGTTTATTAAATACATTCCAACTAGTTTTTGAAATACATTTTAAGATGACTGTATCAGCAATGCATTTTGTGCCATATGCTCTTTTTCAGGTAAGTGATGTAATTAATATATGCATAATAATTAACATATGCATAATTTAGGTCTACCTCAATTTACATAGATGTGAAGGAAGAGGAATGCAAAATGTGTGGTCTCATCATTATTTTAATTTTTAGGGTAAAATTAATGCCAAAGAAGCTCTTTTTTAATTCTATAGATAGAAAGAGAAAGTGCAAATTGCGTATCAATTGCTGATTCAATCAGATCTACTTTTATTGAGGAATGTATTAGTTATGGGTTGATTCTGTTTACTAGAGCAGGCATTATGAAATATAAATTGTATATTCTCTTTCCAGGGAATAACAGTTCTCATTCACTGTCATCCAAATATTAGTTAAACTAATACTGTTTGGTTCAGAGATGTGTTATTACAAACAAACTGATTAGCATTTCAATAAAACACAAATATTAATACCAGCCAAAAGTCTATTTTTTTTAAAGATAGATGCATGACTCGCTGAGGCAGTCCTATCATTAAATAGGAAGAGGCAGCTGCTTGACGTAACTGATACTTGAAGAACATCAGCATTTGGTAGATTGAACAGTGTTCATCACTAACTGATACTTGAAGAACATCAGCATTTGATGGATTGAACAGTGTTCATCACTATTCCTGTTACGTATTAAAATGAGTAGTTGAAGTTCTCACTCAAGTTCTCACTCCCCTCTTGAAGCAGGAAAATACTTCATTCTGATTGGTTGACCAGCTGACAGCTTCCTATAAAAGGAGCGCTGTCAGCCAGACTGTTTGCTGTTATTGTACAAACCTAATAAACAAGTTCTGTTGAAGATCATTCTGCCTTTGCTTCTATTCCTAACCCAGAACATAACAATTCCCCTTAAAAACTGCTTGCTTTTCTCCAAAATCAAAGTAAACTCCAGCTATCAAGTGTAGTTGGCATGGCATGGCAGAAGATGATTTGAGGGAGTAAAATAGTTTGATTCATCTTTGAGAATCCCCACAAAACTGTTCTTATATCATCTTCCTTTTATTATGATCTCTGCCCATCACCTTCTGAATTCCAGATTTATTTAGTTGATGTCTCATATTAATTTAGGAACAGGAAGATATGGCATTTGCCTAAATTATTTCAATCTTCATTCCTATAGTTTCCTTACACTTTTCTTCTTTTCCTAAATGATGTATGTGTGAAGATTAACCAGGTTTTAGGAGCAGTTTTTCTCACAAGGGAAGGTGAATTGGCATTAATTGTGTACATTGATTTATTCTTATTGTTCTATCGCCAGAACAAAGTAGACTCGAGACTGGAATTGAGTTCAGTTCTTTATTTAACTCTCAGTAACTTCAACTAAAGTCAAGCCACAGCAGCCTCTTTTATAGTGGCTGCTCGTGGCTCGCAGCCAATGGCATCATTTTAAACCTCCTGCCATTTAGGCAGCCAATCATAATCTGTTGTTAACCACCAGTCGCTAGGCGGTAGTGATTGTCTAATCGGAACGTAGTATTACGAGTATGCAAATGTCTATATACAACACCCCTCCCCTCTTGGTATGGTCCAACCTTATGTGATGTAGTTACGCAAATAGGCGGGGCTTTTGTGGGTCCTACTTGACCTGCACAGTTCAATCTCTGTGGTGTCTTCACTTGGTTCAGACAGGATCGATGTTTCTCCTGTCCTTCTCTCTGGAACCCCCTGGAAGGGTGAGCCAGTCATGCCGGTCTTGCCATGCTTTGTTAGGTTGGTTGGTTGGGCGGTGTCGCTCCCTTCTGGCCTACTCGGACAGATAGAGTCAGTTCGGCTGCTTCTTCCCTGGTTCTCCTCCAGCTTTCTTCTTTCGAACTTGTCTATTGGTAAGTAGTTTTTATTTGTTTTTGGGCTTTCTGTTGCTGGTTGGTGGCCTGTTTTTAATAGTGTTAAAATAGAGTCTTCCTTTTCTTTATTATTTAAAGGTCCCCCCCCCCTCTAGTTTTATTATTACCTATTGGCTGTTTTTTATAAGTTTGCTCTATGTTTCGGGTTGTGTTGGTATTGCGTTCAAGGTATCGGGATCGTAGTTGGTCTATGTGTCTTTTCCAGGTTCTGCCATCCGTAGTTTCTAATCAGTATGACCGGGGGCCTGTTATTTGTGTTATCGTGGCCGGTAATCACAATGGGTCTCCAGTAAGTTTTTTCACGTATACCAGGTCACCTGGTAAAAACTTGTGATACTTACTGGAGGAGTCTGGTGGCTTCTCAGTGTTGTAGGTGGGGTGTAGTCTGTCCAAATATGTGTGCAATTTTCTGCCCATTAAAAGTTCAGCTGGGCTCTTGTTTGTTGATGTCTACGGCGTTATATGTTGAATTGTGAGCATTGTATTTATTTTGTCTTGCATGTCGCCCCCTTCAAGTTTTTCTAATGCTTCTTTCATGTATTGAACCATGCATTCTGCCCGTCTGTTCACCGCTGGATGAGCTGGCACTGTCAGGGCATGTCGTATGCCTTGTTCTGTGAGGAATTGTTCAAAAGCTAAAGCTGTGAACTGTGGGCCATTGTCCGAGACTAACATGTTTGGTAATCCATGAGTGGCGAAAAGTTTCTTTAGTTGTTTAGTGACGGCTGCAGTCGTTGTTGAACTCATGATGCTGACCTCCAACCAGTTCGAGTAGGCATCGATGATGATTAAAAATGTATATCCCTTTGTGGGTCTGGCAAAGTCTATGAGGATCCTTGACCAGGGGCCTCTGGGTGTCTCCCAGTCAAGGACCAGTGCTAAATGGGGGTAGGTCTGGACAACTGGCATTTATTACATGCTCTTACCCAGGTTTCAATGTCTTTGTCTATTCCTGGCCACCAGACGTAGCTTCTGGCCAGGGACTTCATTTTTACCATGCCCGGGTGTCCCTCATGTAATATGTTCAGTACGTCTTCTTGTAATTTTCTTGGAACAACAACCCTATCCCCACACAATATGCATCCTTTTTCAATTGACAGCTCAGTTTGCCAGTTTTTAAATGGTTTAAAAGTCTCGTTTTTGTCATTTTCCGGCCAGCCCCTCCCCCACCCCATTAGTGCATCTTTTGCGGTTTCTCTTGCAATGTCCGATGCAGTGATGGGCAGGTTCAAAATTGTTTCAATTTGCAGGGTGCATGTGGTGGGAGCTGGGTCGTCGTCATGGTCTGGTAGGGGTGAACGGCTCAATGCGTCGGCATGGGGTATGGCTTTTCCTGGTCAATAGACGAGCTTGAATTGTAGGCTGCAAGAAATTCTGACCATCTTGTCATCCTTGGGGACAGGATGTTGGGAGTGGCCCTGTCTCCTGCCAGGATTCCTAACAATGGCTTGTGGTTGGTAATTAAGGAAAATGTCCTATCATAAAGGTATTCGTGAAAACGTTTTACCCCGAGATAGCGGCTAAGGCTTCTCTGTCCAGTTGGCTGTAGTTTCTTTCAGCTTTTGACAGCGTTTTAGAATAAAATGCGATCGGTGCCTCTCTGCCATCAGGTAGTGTGTGGCTAAGTATTGCGCCTACACTGAATGGTGAACCGTTGCAGGTGACAGTCAGTGGTAGCGTGTTGCTGTATTGGATTAATATGGATTTGGATGTTATTAAGTCCTTAATTCTTTGGAATGCCACTTCTTCTTGTCGGCCCCATTTCCAGATGGCTTTTTTATTGAGTAGTCTATGCATTGGTTCTGCTATTGTTGCCTTCAGTGGCAAAAAGACACTGTAAAAATTAATGAGTCCCAAGAATGCTTGCAAGTCTGTTTTGTTTTTGGGTCTGGGTGCTTCTTTTATCGCTCATATTTTTTTTTCGGTGGGGTGGATTCCTGCTTCATCAATAAAATATCCTAGGAACTCGATCTGATTTGTGGCAAGTTGGCATTTTTCTTTTTTGACCTTGAGTCTTGCTTCTCTAAACTTTTGCAAGACTGCCCTTAGCCGGTCTTTTAGTTGTTTTTTATTTCCGGCGGATATCAATACATCATCAAAATAGGGAACCACCCCTTTTAGTCCTTGGAGGAGGCGTTCCATCAGGCTTTGGAAAACGCCGGGGGCCACGCTGACACCAAATTGCAATCTGTTGCATATAAAAGCCCCCTATGTGTTACAATAGTTTGTGCCTCTGCCGTCTCGGAATCAACCGGCAATTGTTGATATGCCTGCGCAAGATCGAGCTTTGCAAAAAATTTTCCTCCCCCCAACGAATGCAAGAGGTGCTGGACTACTGGAACGGGGTATGCACTCTGCTGGTTCAGGGTGGCCTTATAGTCACCACAGATGAGTACGGACCCGTCTGGTTTCACGGAAGTCACAATCGGGGTTTCCCATCTTGCATGGTCGATTGGCTCTAGCACCCCTTGGGCGATGAGTTTGTTCAGCTGCTCATTGATTTTTCGCTTTAACGCAAAGGGGATGCATCTGGCTTTAAGCCGGATGGGGGCTATGTTTGGGTTTAGGCTAAATGAGATAGGGGTCCCACGGTACTTGCCTAGCATCCTGTTGAATATGTCCTGGAACTCCTCCATCAGGCTTTCTTCCCAGTCTGTCTCGGTGACGCTGTTGATCCTGTCACTTCGATCCCCAAAGGCGCGAACCATTCTAAACCAGGCAGGCTGGGGCGGTCTCAGTCAACGATGGTCAATGGAAGAATTTCAGTGTGTTTCTTGAATTTTACCTTGAAATGTCCCAATCCAACTACCAGAATCTTGTTTCCTTGGTAGTCTTTTAACGTCAGGCTTTGCTCTTCGAGTTCTTTTCGTCGTATGTCTGGTATCAAGCTTTTTATTGAGTTCCATGATACCATTGACAGATATGAGCCAGAGTCCACTTCCATTTCGCATGGCTCTCCCTGTGTTTTGATGTTTAATCAAACCTTCTTAGCATAAGTTGCTCTGGCATTCCCAACGATAATTGTCTGGGGAGTTTCTTCCTTCTCGTTGAGCCACTGACTTCTATTTTCCCAGTTTCAGTGACTTCCAGTTTGCTTCTCCTTAGTTCTGGGGGGGGGTGTTGCCTCATCTTTTTGGACAATAGCTCTTTTTATTTCGGCAGACCCTTGCAATGTGCCCCCGTTTTTTGCAGTGTCTGCAGATGGCATCCAAAAAAACGGCACTCGGAATGTGGGTGATTCCCTCCGCATCTGGCACACTGAAATTCAGGTTTCCTTCTTTTTTCTCGCCGGTTCCATTCTGACTGGAGCCTATGTACCTCTTCATCTTCTCCTCTGAGTCGGTTGATGACTCGATGTCTTCATGGTGGGTGGTTGTGGTAGTGTGTTTCTGGGTGCCTTCCGCTTTCTTCTCTCTGCTCTGGCTGGGGCTGTTGGCTGTATTCATTTGCTTCATTTTCACCGCAGATTTTTTCGCTGCTTCATTTGCGGTTGCCTCAGTGATGGCTTCAATTATGGTGATGTTGGGTCAATTTAGTAGTTTGCTCTGCAGGGTAGTGTCTCTCAATGCGAGGACCACGTGATCTCTCATGGCTTCGTCCATGTTGAGGAATTCGCATGCTCCTCCAATGTCCCTTTAGTGCTGCTACGAAGTCCCCAATACTCTCGCCTTCTTGTTAATCCCTTTTATAAAATTCGTGTCTTTGAATGAGGTTGGATACAACAGGCGCGTAATGGGCTCTCAGTATCCGGTTCAGGTCCGGCCATGCCATCTGTTTGACATCATGTGGTTTCGCCAATGCTTTTGCCATTTTAAAAATGGTCGGTCCGCAATGCATCACGAATATGGCTCTCTTCCTCTGGTCAGTGATTCCTTGTAGTTCGTTGCTTTCCAGGAACATCAGGAATCTGTCAATATAGGATTCCCAGTCTTCTTCAGCTGGGTTGAAGGGTGCGGGTGGCGAGTTGTTGCCGGCCATCTTGTTGATTTCTCGGCTTTCATTGCCACGTGCTTACGGTCTTTATCTCTTCGATCCCACCTCGAGCCACGGCAGCCTCTTTTATAGTGGCTGCTCGCAGCTCGCAACCAATGGCATCATTTTAAACCTCCCGCTGTTTAGGCAGCCAATCATAATCTGTTGTTAACCACCAATCGCTAGGCAGTAGTGATTGTCCAATCGGAACATAGTATTATGAGTATGCAAATGTCTATATACAACACTTATAATGCTAAGTTATAGCCCAGGCTGTTTGACTGAATGAATCTCTGATCTGCTCCAAAAGTTCTTAATGCTTTTTGGAGAAGTCTGTCCTTGGCCCTTCAATCACAGTGACACTTCTTCATGACCAGCTTTCTCCAGTGATGTTTTTCCATTTAAACATCATGTATGACTAGAACTTCTGCAAAACATTGCCCTCAAAGAAATTAGGAGAGTAACTGAAGATGTAAAGGTACAAGATAATAATTATGATGCCTCCCCCATTCCTAAATCTTAAACAGATCAAGTATCAAGTTAACCAAAGCAATCTGAGTAAGATATCCTAGTTTATAATGGGTCCGAGGTAATTTTTTGTATCCATATGCTCTTGGAGTTGCAAAGAGATCTTATCTAAAAGGGAATATTTGAAGCTGTCCTATAATTAGAAAAATCCGGGCCAACAGAAAGATTTTTAAAGGAACTCTTGTAATATATCATACATTCAAGGAAGCATTGAATATTTCTGTTAACCATGTGGTTAGTATGAACTTGAATCATTTAATTCTCTAAGAGGAGCAAAGGTGAAACAAGCTTATGGAGGCTCCCATCTTTCCATACAAAAGCATGGCTTTTCATGGTTGTAATCGCATTTTGACTTTTCAATCCCATTTTCCTGAATGCCTACAAATGCTTAACCTGCCTATGTTTTATTTAAAAACAAACTCTCAAACATAAAAAGTCCATTTCAATGATAATGTCATCTCTGTGTCCCATATAAGCCTCAATGATTGATTGATGTCTATGTGTTTTTTTTAAAGAGCAACCTTTCGCTTTTTAGCCTTTTCATCAGGAACCAAAGTTGCAAGCTTGGCATATTGTTAGAGAACCTCAAATAATTATTTCATTTTTTAAAAAATAGCATTTTACTTTCAGATGAGGGAAAGGGCTTGCAATACTTTTGACTTCAGAAGCCTACCAATTTGGTAGATCTGGGCTAGGTGAAGAAACTATTGAGTATTCTACAGGAGAATGTCTTTTGCCAGTCCTGCTTCTTCTGCGTGAATATGGCACAGATTAATATGGTTTCCACAACAGCTGTATCATGTGACCTACTTTCTGAAATGAGCTGGTTGGAACAAAATACAGAAAGACATCTCCTGAAAGTACAGAAGAAACTATATTTGAACTAATTCCTTTCATAGCCTCTTTAGAATTTCATCTGAAATAAAAAGGAACAAGCATACATAGTATATCTTAAGTGTGCATACCAAATTAAATATCACTAAGCTGTATAGAGTAATTAATTAAACATTTGGGAAATTGAATTTATCAATGGATCACTGGTTTCTAAACCGTAGGCTTTTACCTTCAGCAAAATTAAAAAGCAACTACTTATATTTGACATCTCATTAGTAAAAGTTCCTTTGCTACCTATTTTTAGGGCTGTGTGATTAGAGGAAAAAGTTATGTTGGGGTGTGGGTATAAAAGTGTAAACCAGTTTCACAAATCACTTAGGTCAGCTCCTTGAGGAAAGAGAGGTAGATCCTATGATCCTTCCCATTTCATCCATTTTACTGTCATAAATGAATTGTATACTTATTTATAGACAAGTAGGGATATCTTTCATGGCCAACACTAAAACCAAGCTACAATATTTCCTTAGTTTGAGTCCCCAGCATAAGATTAACATCCAATTCAGAAAATTGTCAAAATTTTATTTCTTATTTGAATACTAAACTTTTATATTTTTAAAAGGCAAACTGTAGTTGCCTAATGCCAGTTACCATGAGATATATTTCCTTCACATTTTCATATATTTCCTTCATCATTTACACATCCATGACTATTCTTCTGGTTTGCCTGCACTCCATAGTTCCTGGTGCCTTGCCACTCTTTGCTCCCTTCTGCCTTCCTCTGCATCCTGATGTTGAGGAGCCATCCTGGCCTGGCCTTTAGTGAGGCAGCTGTTGGCCATGCACCATGCTCTTCCCAGTCTACATGCTCTGCCACCTCTGGCAGCAGCCACCTGTGGCCTGACTGCTTCCTGATGGCCCATGGCAACCACTTACTTTTCCATCAGCCTAACTGCAAGCCATTTGGGACTCAAACTTACTGCTAGCTTCCTCATTCCTTCACTTGTTGGAATCTGGCAAGAAATTCTAAGGAGGTCCTTACTGAACAACAGGCGATTCTCACTCAACAACAGCAATAGGGATTTGGGATTGCTAGCACTAAGTGATGTTTGCCATGTACTCTATCATTGCATTACTTAGCCATGAAAATTCCATTCTCGATTAGTATTATTAATTAAAGACTACCTATATATATACACCAGGTATGTATTTGTGTATAATGTATATTAAAATATTCTATTCTCATCCCTATGGTTGGTATGTGTGTACCTTAATCTCAGCACCTCTAACAGAGGCCTGAGAGCTTGATGGTTCTGCATAAGATCTTAACCAGAACTGTCAAACTTGCAACCTGTGGACTGGATGCGTCACACACTGGCCATGCCCACACCTGGTTTAGTGAAGGGGAAAAAGTCCTGATATGTCACATGATGATGCTGTGATGATGCAAGTTTGACACCCCGGATCTTAGCTGTTCCTAGTACTGCATTCTTCTGGTCAGAGAACTCTGTTGTTGTTTTGGGGATCTGTTGAAACCACTCTTCCCGCTTAGGAGTCACAGTTCAGGGCGCTCCTACAACACTGGCACCACTTTGGCCTTTACTTTCCATGTTCTCTCCAGTTCCTGGAGGCCCTGATACTTCTTCAGTTCCTCATACTCCTTTGTCTTGATTTTTTTTTTACACTGCTACACCGATTGCCATTGCTGTCTTCTGGTCTTTGTCTAATGCCATGATATTGTTCTGACCCAAGCCTTGTCCCAAGCAAACAAAAACCAAGCAGAGATAAAAGCAAAATCTTTTTAATACTTCTCTGTGAATTTCATTCATTCACAGTAAAAATACTATTAAAACTAATTGTCCCGGATAAGAACAAGCCTTGGCAAGGTTGTGCAAGGTTGCCAAGAACACTAGATTAAATTGCAAGAAAATATTCAAAACCAAAAGTCTCCAAACACAAACCAGGATAGTCCGAACTTCCACAAGACTTCTTTGCTTCCTGCAAAGAATCTCACCTTTGAGGACTGGCCTTTATCCCTTAAGGGAGGGGCATCACCTTGCAGGCTTACTCCCGAGTTGCCAGTGTTGCTGCAGCTGCTCTTTCCTTAGAGCAGCCCTGCACGCACACACACTGGGCACAGGCTCCTCGGGGTGCTCTGCATCACTACTGCCAGCCTCTACAAGAAGGCAGCACCCCACTCTCTGACAGTCCTGGCCCCATCCCTGCATCACATGCATGCCCCTCATCTGAGTCCCTGCTCTCCAGATCTCAGCCGTTCGCACCTGCTGCCGGCGAACCACAACAAATATCTGATTGATTGGCCAGAATCTCCTATCTGTCTGAATCTGTAAATCCCACATGACCTTAACTGTCTTGTTTTCTGCAATCTCCCATCCAGATTTAAAAGAGTCTAGTCCATACACTATACAGATGTTTCCTTACATAATGCCAGAAACTTGGTTTTGCTGTTTGGTATCTTGTCATTCCACCTGCATTTTCTACCCTGCCATATGTTAGGTTGTCTCCGAGGCTTCTCTGCACAGTCTGCATGAACACCCTCCACCTCCCCACACACATCATTATTGTATGTTGTTGCTTTGTTCATATCTAAGCCCATAATTGACAGAGCTTCAGTTATATTTAGCAACTCCAGGTTAAAGTAGTATTTTCTCTCTTCTCTTCTCCCAGGTTTTGCTGTGGGTAATATCTGGTTGTTCTGATCCATGCTGAACAGGATCATGAAAAAAAACTCTTTTTTTGGTTAATGTGAATTCCTGGCATTCACACCCAGAAAAGTCCCAGCAATAATCCTTCCAGGTTTAATTGCAAGAACAGACCTTACAATCCTTGGATAGTTGCCAGGCTGAGACCTTCCAGTTGCAATGCTGTAAAAGGAAATACCAGGCAAGTAGTCTCTATGAGGCACACACTCAGATAAAGAAAATTTCACAATAATAAGTGAACTAATTGTCTCCTGCAAATATCCCTTCCATTTTGCTTCTGTTTATTCTCTATGGGAGGGGCCATCCAGTGTTCACTTGTGCCTTTTCTTCTGTGTCGACCTCTGTTCCTTAGTTGTTCCCTTCTCCTGAAAGCTCTGTGCATACATACATCTTTCTTCTTCCCCACTTATCTGATAAATGTTGGATGGCCCTGGCCCCATCTCTACCTCTGACACAGAGCATCCATCAGAGCCTTCCCCAGACTCCAGGACTGGCCCAAGTTCCTCACCAACCTCCTCACTGTCCGAGTCTGTTGCCAGCTTTGCTGGCAGCTGGTGGGCCACAGCACTGGCATATTTCATCTTGCCTTCGTTCTTGAGATTTTCAAAAACATTGTTGTTTCTCAAAATCTGCAGCTAGGTTGTTTAGAGTAGTTATTTGGGTGGATTCCTTTTAGTGGTGGGTGAACTAAGTATGTGATGCCTTTGTAGATTTCTTCCACAAATCCACTGTGTTTTACTTTGTAGCATATATATATGCTACAAACATATACCTTTTATATGTTACTATAATTTTACTAAAACTTGAACACCCTAGAAATATGACAATTAAATTAAATAAACTGGTAACATGGTTGGTATCTATCAGGATCATATTATATTAGTCATTTCAGGTTCAACTCAAATCAAAATCTTTTAATAGATCAAAAAATACTCTATACATTTTTCCCCAATATCTAAGAATTGTCTTTCATAGCCAACTTGCTTAAAAAGAATGTACTGTACAGCTGACTTCTGTAGAGACAAATACCATCATAGTAATTTATTCAAACCTTCCCAAGCATCTCTCAAGTTTTAGGCCATCCCCATATAAATAAAGGATTGGCATTTCTTCTGAAAAACTTCTAGACCCCTTTTTTCAAAAGAAATAAGTTTGATCTGTGCTTAAAGATAGCACTAATCCTGTGTTGCACAAAAGGTTGATTTAAACTAGGAAATAGAGCTAAGTTCAGCATCTCTCTATTGATATCTCTGACATTGATGGATTTGTTGTTTTCTACCATTTCTACTGACAATGGGTTTTGCATAGCCTTACTTTTTATTACTTTATTCTTTTGGGGCACCTCTTTGCTTACCATATTCTAATTATGGTGGTATTTAGTGCTGTGTGTGGTGATGTTGTTGAGGGCAAATCCCAATTGTATGTTCCCCAGAGCTGTCCTCAGGCTACTTTCAGTAAGCTCTTCTTGATAGCACCAATATTCCTAGCAGCAGTAGTCAAAGATGGAGCATTCTTTTTAATATTAGCTCCCATTGCATTTTCTTCTTATCTTGTGACCAGTCAGCACACACATTTAGCTTTTTCATAATAACAATAGAACTATGTTCCACAATACTTTAATAGATGAAGGGTGTGGAAAAGAGGTTACTTGTTGGAAGCAAGAAGCAGCAGTATCCAAATCACTCCCTCCTTTTTCTTCCCAAGTTTGTTAATCAAATAACTTGACAAGTGATGAAAGTTGCCATTCTAAATACCTGCTTATAATGGCCCAACTCTGTCTATCTATTTAGGAGGGAGAACATTTGTTTTTCAGTTGGCAGACAAAAAGAGAAATGAACTCATCGGTCCTTTTCCTTAATTTGCCCTATAATAAATACATAAGGTGTTGTGTCTATAGAACTGGCTGGAGTTCCCAACCAGGTCCGCAGTTCGAGCGGGAACGCCGACCACTCCCATTGGCTGATGCCGTTTGACAGCCGGCTATAAAAGGAGCTGTCAAATGGCATCAGCTGTTGCTGCCAGCTGATCTGCCGAGTTAGCCTGGCAGACGCGGCAACCCTTTATTCACCTGAATAAAGCCTCTTTTAAACGAACACTCTGGCTCAGCCTCATATTTCTGCCGCTCCACAACACTGGCGACGAGGGCGGGATACAATAAGAGGCTACCAGACGTCCGATCGCAGAGCTGGTCACTAAAAAAAGAGCGAAGCCATCAAGCGCTGAAGCCACAGCTGCCAACGCTCACCAAAAGCGCGAAATTTAAAGCCTCCTCAGCCGAGGAGACAGATGCCGCCTGACAGGCGCAGCCGCAAAATGCTCTTCTAAGAGCGTGATTTTCGAAGCCACAGCAGCTGAGATGACAGGCACTGCCACCTCAAGATGAACACCAACCTGACATTCCCACCCTTCAAGCCAGCCGAAGAAACGTGGGAGTCATACAAAAACCGTTTAATCTACTTTCTGGATGCTATCGACCTCACAGACGCTGCAGAGCATAGGAAAAAATCCTTCTTCCTCAGTTACTGTGGGGCTGCGGTTTTTGACACCGCTACAGCACTAGTTGCCCCTCGCTCTGTAAGAAACATCCCTTGGGAAGAGCTCCAAGAGATTCTTTCCAATCACTACTCACCTAAGCCCTCCCAGATAGCTAGGAGGCATGCCTTCAGAACCAGAAGGCAGGCTGAGGGGGAGTCAATTAGTGAGTACATGGCAGCCCTGAGATCAGCTGCCTTACAGTGTGGGTTCAGAGACTACCTAGAAGACATGCTCTTGGATCAGATTGTCTGTGGGGTCAGGGACCTTAGGCTTCAAAGACACTTGCTAGCCAAAAAAGACTTAACCCTGGCCTTAGCTATAGAAGAAGCCCAAGCTGCTGAGCTCTCTGCTCAATCAGCAGCTGAGATTCAAGGAACTCCTATCAGGCCAGGCAGCTCCACTATTCACTCTAAGGAAGTTTCCCTAGAAGTAGACTCCATAGGCACAACAGACATAAACCGCCTTAGGCAGCAAAAGCCCCCACAAGAAGGAGCAGGGCAAAGGAACAACTTCACCCCCAAGCAACCTCCCATTTGTCTGAGCTGTGGGGGTTCCCACCTTAGAGCATCCTGCAGGTTCAGGAATGCCACTTGTCTAAACTATCAGAGGAAAGGCCACCTAGCTAGAATCTGCCAAGCAGGGAGAACCTTCCCTACTGCTAATTTCCAAAGGCAAGTGGAAGATTGCTATACTTGCTACCACGCAGACCACACTTCTAAAACCTCTAACAAAATAAGTATTTTTGTTTTCTTAGAAGGTAAGCCTTGCAGAATGGAGGTGGACACGGGATCTGTACTTTCAATCATCTCCTGGGAGACCGTGAAGAAGATTCACCCCAGAATTTCAAAAAAGAAGCTCCAGAAATGCCACCTGACCCTATGGGACTACCAGGGCAAGAACATCCCTGTCCTCGGGAAAGGCAAGTTTTTAGTTCAGTTCCAAAGTTTTAAAGGCCATTTGCCTTTGGTGGTTGTTAATGGTGCCCTCCCCAGTCTGCTGGGACTAGATTGGTTCCCTTCCCTTGGCCTTAGTATAACTGGAATCCATGCTGTCTCAACCTCTGAAGTAGACACCCTATTCACAGACTATTCTGATGTCTTTAGCAATGAATTGGGTTGCTATTCTGGCACCCCCATCTCCTTCACTGTGGACCCCCAGGCAATTCCCCTTCGCCTCAAGCCGCGCAGGGTACCCTTTGCCATCCGTCCAAAATTAGATTTAGAATTAGATAAGTTACTAAAGCAAGGGGTATTAGAGCCAACTGATTTTGCCAAATGGGAGATCCCTATAGTCACCCCACTCAAAAAAGATGGCAGCGTGAAAATCTGCGCTGATTACAAGACCACCCTCAATCGTTTTCTGCCGGTCAGCGCATACTCTGTACCTGTGATCCAACACCTATTACACACTTTCGAACCTGGCACCATCTTTGCAAATTAGATATGTCCCAGGCATACCAACAGTTCCCTGTTGATGATCAGACAGCTGAGCTGCAAACCATAGTCACCGATAGGGGAGCATTCAAATGCAAGCGCCTCCAATTTGGCGTGAGTGTAGCCCCAGGTATTTTCCAGTCTCTCATGGAAAGGATCCTCCAAGGGCTTCCAGGGGTAGTCCCTTACTTTGATGACATTTTAGTTTCAGCAGTTAACAAACCTCAACTCATACAAAGGGTTAGAGCAGTCCTAGACAGGTTCAGACAGCATGGCCTCAAACTCAAAAGGGAGAAGTGCACCATCGCCACTAAGCAAGTGGACTTTTTAGGGTACAGGATTGATGCCTCTGGTATTCACCCAATTGAATCCAAAGTCAGGGCTATCCACAAGGCACCCACACCAACCAACAAGACGGAACTCCAAGCCTTTCTGGGGCTGCTGAACTTTTACGCTTCATTTCTTCCTCATAAGGCATCCATTGCAGAGCCCTTACACAGACTGTTAGACAAAGAATCCCCCTGGCATTGGGGACCCAGGGAAGCCCACGCTTTCAAATCAGTCAAATCCTTACTAACATCTGATGCAGTTTTAATCCAATTTAATCAACAACTCCCCCTAGTCCTGGCTGCTGATGCATCCCCTTTTGGTATTGGGGCAGTTCTGAGCCACAGGCTCCCAAATGGTTCTGAGGCACCAATTGCCTTTTTCTCTAGGACTTTCTCTGCTGCAGAAAGAAACTACAGCCAAATTAATAAGGAGGCCTTGGCTGCAGTAGCTGCAGTAAAAAAGTTTCATGAATTTCTATTTGGGCACCACTTTGAACTCATAACTGACCATAAACCACTCCTAGGACTTTTGTCAGGGGACAAGCAAACCCCACAGGTACTATCACCTAGGATGACCAGGTGGACTCTGTTCCTGGCTGCATATTCATATAAATAAGTGCATCGCCCTGGAAAAAACTTGAGTCACACAGATGCCCTTATTCGCTGCCCCCTGCCAGTTCCAGTCGAAGACCCAGCACCCATTCATGCCATTTTTGAGGTAAATGAACTTAAATTGCCTGTTACAGCTGAAGACATTGCAACGCACTCAAAAAAAGACAGGGTGATTGCCCAGGTTCTGGATTGGGTGGGAAGGGGGTGGCCTGAAACACAATACACTTCTGATTTCACTCCTTTCAAAATTCGCAAGCAAGAATTGTCAAGCCTACAGGGTTGTCTGTTGTGGGGGACAAGGGTGGTCATCCCAGCCACTCTCCGTGTACCCATCCTAAAGGTCCTTCACGAAGGCCACCCGGGCATCATGAGGATGAAGGCCCTGGCCCGCAGCTACGTTTGGTGGCCAGGCATGGATGCCCAAATCTCCAGCTGGGTAAGCTCGTGCCAACCTTGCCAAACTACCAGGCCTGCCCCACCAGCAGCCATTCCTATCAGGTGGGAAAGTGCTGGGGGACCTTGGTCTCGCCTGCCCATCGACCTGGCTGGACCAGTACACGGGAGGACCTTCTTGGTTTTAGTAGACTCGTATTCCAAATGGATAGACTTGGCCCTACTTCCTTCAACAACCACTCAAGCAATTGTTAAGGCTCTGACCCGTTTGTTTGTTACCCATGGCCTCCCTGACACACTGGTGTCTGACAATGGCCCCCAGTTCACATCTTGGGAGTTTAGTATGTTCGCTGCCAACTTAGGTATCAGACACATTCTCACAGCCCCTTTTCACCCAGCTAGCAATGGGATGGCTGAAAGGGCAGTCAGGTCAGTAAAAGAGGCACTTGCTAGGTTTGGCCAGGAAAACTGGCACTCCAAACTGTCACGTTATCTTCAGCCAGCATACAACCCCATGCACCTCTACAAATAAATCTCCTGCTGAACTATTAATGGGAAGGCATCTTAGGACCACCTTGGACAGGCTACATCCCCATTACAGCCCAGACACTCCCCTGGGATCTGATAGCTTGGTCAGGGACTTTGCCCTGCATGACCTGGTATACGCCAGGAATTATGCAGGGGACCCGCTGTGGGTACCTGGACAGGTTGTGTCAGTTGCAGGGCCAAGATCCTACAGAGTCCTTCTAGAAGACGGACGGTTGTGGCGCAGGCACGTGGACCAGCTGAGGAGAAGGTGGAGAGGCACAACCGATGGCTCCCGCATCCAGCCAAGCAACCCGATCTACCCAGCAAGCACCAATGATCCAGCCTACCCGACAACCACCAAGGGGCCGGTCTACTCAGTCCAGCCAGCCAGCACCGAAGGCTCCTGCCGGGACCGATCTACCCAGCCAAGAGTTCCTGCAGGACCCGATCTCACCCGCCGATGCCGAGAGCCCTGCAGGGCCCGATCTACCCAGCCGGTGCCGAGAGCTCCCTGCCAGACCCGATCTACTCAGACGCCGCCGAAAGCTCACCGCCGGGCCCGATCTACCCGAAAGACACTGAGAACTCCCTACCGGGCCCGGTCTACCGACGAAGGACTTTAGACTTACAACCGAGCGAGCCGGTCTACCCTCTCGGCCGAACGACGTGCCAGAAACGAACCGAACGGAGAAGCCTACCTGATCCACCGCAGGGCCTCGCAGCCGAACCCGCTCTCCTGCAGGCTCCGAGACGCTCCCTGGGGCCGAGGACTTCTCTCCAGCCAGAGACTTTCCTGAACTCCGGCGGTCCTGCTGCCATCGTAGACGACCGGCCTATTTGCGGGACTACGCATGCTCCTGGCCGGGGGAAAGGAGTGTTGTGTCTATAGAACTGGCTGGAGTTTCCAACCAGGTCCGCAGTTCGAGCGGGAGCGCCGACCACTCCCATTGGCTGATGCCGTTTGACAGCCGGCTATAAAAGGAGCTGTCAAACGGCATCAGCTGTTGCCGCCAGCTGATCTGCCGAGTTAGCCTGGCAGACGCGGCAACCCTTTATTCACCTGAATAAAGCCTCTTTTAAACGAACGCTCTGGCTCAGCCTCGTATCTCCACCGCTCCATAACATAAGGGTAGTATTCTTTCTCATTCTCATTAGAGTTGCAGAACAAGATTCAATCATGGGAGTGGCATAGTCAATGCTGGTAGACTTTTTTTGTGGATCAAGGATTTGTGAAACCCTCATTAATGCAGCCATTTGTAAGAGTTTTCAGTCTGTATCACTCATATGAACTTACTGTCTTAATGTAAATGTTGTTACTTTTTTTGTCTTCTAAAGAAAATATTAGCCTATATTTCATATTTAAGTCTCTGCTTAGTTTTTCTACAAGAAGTCAGATCTATTGTTTTTTTTTAAATTATTAGCATTATTGTATTTTTGTCATGAACCAAGCTGGCTATGATTACATTTTACATTTTCACTCCATCTTTGATTTGCAATTGGTTAGCCTATTGCAGGTTTTTCCCATGTAATGCCTTCCAAATATATCAACTCCTCTTGAATGCGAGTATTGGAATTCAAAATTTCTTACAGAAACAGACAGAAGAAAATTTAGACTTCATCTCTTCCATGATTTCTTCTTTTGAGATGTTCAGTCCTTATCCTTCCTTGTTTTATGTACTTTTCTGAAACCTTCCAACAATCGATATAATTAACCTACTGCAATCACTGTGTTTAGGCAAATTACTTCGGTTAAAATATACATTGTTAGGAAGAGAGAGAATACAGTTGGCGTTAATTCTGTAATGTAATTACTTAGGTTAAAATATACATTGTTAGGAAGAGAGAGGATATAGATGGCATTAATTCTGTAATGTAATTCCCCATGTTTTCCAGATACAGGCAAACTTTATAAGAGGGAATAACTCTTGTAAATTAAACTTGGACTTATAGTTCCACATGAGAGCTACTTAGATTTACCTGCAGAATATGCCAACATAACAGTAAGCTGATTCATCCTCATTGATAAAAATAAATTTCCTGTCATCTCTTGAAAAATTCTCAGAAGCTAGGAGTGCTTATGATGTTTATCACTATTCCTGGAGCTCTTCAGAGGGATTTGGCAAGGTTTTTAATTGAACGTTTCACCAACAAACTGGCCCACATTGGCAAACCAAAGGTAAACTTTTAATTGTGCTGAGTAAGGCCAATTAATTGTGATATACTGAGGAAGATTCTAAATCAGCAGTAATTGGAATGACAGGCAAGACTCCATTCCAACACTTCATTAAACTTCTATTTTTATGGGGATTTCTTCATTTCTGCTGGAATGAACAAGTCAGTATGCATGACTTATTCTGCAATGAAGTTTGATGAATATTTCTAAGTACATTAAAATGAGCTGCATCTTCTGGTCATCAGAAGACTGCTTCTTCTCCATCCCCTCATGCATATGGCAATAAACTCAATGATACACATGTAAGAAAGCAGGATAAATGGAAAGAAGTATACATATTCTCTGTGTGTGTGTGCACGCGCACGTGCACATGCATGCATGTATGTGTAATAATTCAGAGTTGTCTACAGCCCACATGATGTCTCTTAAAAGTCAGGTATTGTGCTGAATTTAAAATTCTCCTGTGCTGAGCAGGGAGGGGGAAAATGAAACACTTTCTGAATTGGGCCCAACTATCCAAGGTTAATTTTCTGAGAAAGCTGCAGCAGCTAGATAAGACCAGCCCCTGCAAATTAGTTTTGCCTGCCTGGATTACGGCTAAATTTATGCAGTTTGCCTTATCCTTTCAGAAGCGCCTCTGAAGTGTCGTAATTAACTGGCACACATAAAGTGAACAAATTTTCTGCTTGGTGGCAGCCATTCCTCATTTCATCTCAGTTCTTCTAACCCAAATGGAAAAGGTATTTTTCTTTCTATTTTTCCTTTTTTCTATAAATATTGTGAAAAGGGCCCTCCAATATTTTACTAAATGACTTTGAAAACAAACATAAAACAGCTTTGGAGCAGAATCTGTGTTTTAAAAGAACAGTTGGAAGATAATTTTGTCAATTTATTTTAAAATATATTATTTTAAAGAACAAACATTGTTCAAAGAGAAACCCTTGTAAGAAATGTTTAGAATATTTCAGTAGAATTGTTCCTTTGCAAGTTTCATCAAAATGATGGGGCCTTCGTTCTAACTTCCCCATCCAAAACTTGATATAGCTATGAATAGGGCAGATTGAATCACAGTTAGAGCAGATTTATTGCAATCAAATCAATAATCAACTAGCCTCAAGATACCTATTTTTTGACTCATGTTTACAAAACAAAGCTGGCTTGTTGAAATTACTGTATTATGCAGTGGGAATTGATCAGAGGCAGGCGAGTCCTAGTGGGCCTTTGAATGAAGGATAGCTCAGCATCGGGAAACTTGTGGAAATCTCAAATTTGATTCTTTACTTCTTCAGGAAGGTGTGATGGAAATAAAGACTAAGAGAGGGAATGCTTGAAATCATACAATCATAGGCCCTAGATAAGGCCTATTAAATCTAATGAAATATAGGACTATATTCAGAGTTTTGCAGCATTAATTCATCACCAGAAAAATAAACACAGATGGCTGAGGCTTCATTTAACTTCTTTATGAACATATGAAGTAAAAATGTTTACAAACCAGTTACAGATTTCTCCAACAGGGAGCAAACACAAACAGCAGCAAACACGTTACAAATTCAGAGCTTCAGCAGCAACTTCAGCAGCTCAGAAACAGACATCAGTTTCACTTTAGTTCAGCAGGCAAGCATTATACACAGCAGAGGAGATAAGCAGTTTCTTTTTCAATAGACAGACTCAAAGCTCAATATAGCTGCAGAGCTTAATATAGCTGCCATGCCTAAGCTACTTCTAGTTTCTAGTGGCTGACTTAGTTTCTATGCCTATTTATTGGCTGTTACCATGCTCTATTCCAGTTCATGAATATAGTCTGATAGACTATCAACAGTAGTATATACCATGTGTACTTATATCTTTCTGCAGTTTTTTTTTGCTATATAGACTATTGACTGCATTCATCATAGTTCTTCTTACAATATGAAAGAATTTAAAAAAGCTTATCAGTTTGCTTGAATTCCTCTTCCTCTCTCTTTACTCTTAATAGTATCATGGGTATTTAGGTTCTACAAATTCTTTATGCCTAATTACATCTACTCTTGTATATTTCTGAATACTTAAGCACAACATATTCTTCAACTGATGCACAATTTTGTTCTATCTGATGGATATCTCCACTATATATAAAAACATACTTCAACCAATTATTGATGATCCAAACTCTGTAAAGGACCTTAGAATACTCATCTCTAATGATCTAAGTGCTAGAGCCCACTGTAACTACATAGCCAAAAAGGCATTAAGAGTTGTTAACCTAATCCTACGTAGCTTTTTCTCTGGTAATATCACACTACTAACTAGAACATACAAAACATTTGCTGGACCAATACTTGAATACAGTTCATCAGTCTGGAACCCGCATTACATATCTGATATTAACACAGTTGAGAAAGTCCAGAAATATTTCACAAGAAGAGTTCTCCACTCCTCTACTCGTTGCAGAATACCTTATGCCATCAGACTTGAAATTCTAGACCTAGAAAATCTAAAACTACACCGCCTGCGGTCTAAGTATAGTATATAAAATTATACATTGCAATGTCCTACCTGTCAATGAATACTTCAGCTTCAACCATAACAATACAAGAGCACACAATAGATACAAACTCAAGGTAAACTGCACCAAACTTGATTGCAGGAAATACGACTTCAGCAACAGAGTGGTCAACGTCTGGAATACTCTACCTGACTTTGTGGTTTCTTCCCCAAACCCCAAAAACTTAAACCTTAGACTGTCTACTATTGACCTCACCCCTTTCCTAAGAGGTCTAAGAGGTCTATAGGGGTCTGCATAAGCACACCAACGTGCCTACCATCCCTGTCCTATTGTTTCTTTTATTTTTCTTATATGTATCCATTTCATGTATTTATAACTATGTTTATACTTACACCTGTTATCTTATAATCTCTTGACAAATAAAAATAAATAAATAAATAAATTAACCTTCCATTTTGTGTGTTGAATAATTTACTTCATTCGATATGGTGCAATATTGATGATAACTCTAATGATAGGTGAAAAATTAATCTCAGCTATACTTCAATTGCAATTATTTCATTCACATCACCTAACATCCATTTTTTGGGGCTGAGATGTTGAAACATGCCACAGAGTTTGCCAGAGTAATAAACCCACAGGACACTGCTATCTTTCTAGATCCTTTGTGAGTAACATAAAATTACAAAGAGCCAATCCACTGCAATCATTGCTAAAATTAAAGCAACCTTCAGTTTACCATTTCTTCCCCAGAATTCTGGAAGTGAAATGATTCTTAGTAGGCATGTAAATGCAAAACAAGAGAGCCATATTTACTTGCTGCATCTCAAAGCAATATTGTGTCCCATCAGTTCTCTCCCTCCTCCTTCCCATTTTAATCCTGACAGTCCTAAAATACCATGGTAATTGAAAATGTCATCATTGTGGCACTGGCCAAAACCCTACAGGGCAAAAACAAGAACAACAATATTGTTCCATCTACATGTAATTTACAAATATGCTTTACAGTTTGAATGTAATCAACCTGCACCAACACTTTGAGAATTAATCTTACGTTGGAAATCCCCTGGCATAGTTGGCTGCAAGTCCAAATTTGTATAGCCAAAAGGACATCCAAATTGCAACACACATAATAAGAAAACCAACACCTGTGGCTAGTCCTACCTTCCATTCTTTTTCTCCTTATCTCTACCTTAGAGTCCCTGTGCAGAAATTATAGTTGAGCAAATAAATTCTCCTGCTTCCCTTCCCCCTTTACTTATTTGGATGGATTCTTTTTTTAAAAGCAGGAGAACTGTAGAATGCCTTATGAATTGAGTGTGGTATCTTACACTTTTTATGTAGAAGGGGATTAGAATGTTTGTGTCCACATCTTGTCCTTACTAGGCTACTATTATATGTTCTATCGCTTCCTTGTTTTGAACATCTTCAAATAAAGTCCAAGAAAAGATATATGGGTGAATATTTTTCCCTTCCAATATAAAAATTAAAGCAAGGTGGGTTAATAAAAGATGCCATTTCTGCTGCCTTGTTAAAATGGTGTCAGCGTAGTGGGAAAAAGCAACAAGGAGGAATTGGAGAATTAATTGTGTGTGCGCATATATGCGAGCAAGTGGGAAAAGGCATCCGCAAAGTTGATATATAAAAAAAAAATCAGACTTCTAACAATTTGATTATTTTTGACATTTATTTTAGAAAATTTTCTACCCAAAACATCTCTAATATTAATCATTTGAGATCTATACTGAAACTACTCAGCAATGGCAAGGTCAATAATTCATCTGTTGAATAGAGTTACTTCTGTTTGCGATCTGTGATCTATACTTCATTTGAGATCTATTCTTCGTTCTGAATGTATCTTAGAAGTAGGTCTGAAAAAAGGATGATTACAAATCTAATCATTTAAATTAATTTAACTGGGATTAATGAATCTTTCACCTGAAAAACTATTTGAAAAATAATAATTAATCGCTGCCTGATCTAATATTAGCTATTGAAAACTAAAATAAAGAAATGGGTGAAAAAGGCCTTTCTCCCGTGTTACTTACAAATGTATCACAAAAAGATCACGGATCTGAAAGAATAAGAAGCCACCATGAGCTGATGAATCAACTACTACTAATTTTAGCTTATTCTTTTGCTACATCTATTCCTTTAGGATTTTATCACTAAAAGAAAGCCATAGTGAGAGGAGAAGCCAGGCTGGTTGCCTATAAGATAAAATTAGATATTTGTATTCTGCTAGAAATCTAGATTCAATAGGTTCCTTATCTTATTATTCAGCTTGTAAAGATACAACTTTTATAGCAGGAAATGACAAGCTTGGGAAACTCATGAAAACAGACATCTCATATATATTTGGCTTAGCATGTCACTCTGAGCATCTGTTGCTTTTTGGGAGTTTGCCATAAGAAAGCAAGTCTGAATTGTAATATGCTGGCTAATTCTGTACAGTATGCTATGGTGATTTACCAATTCATTCCAATTTGTGTGTGATTTGATATTGAAATTTCCCCACCTCAGAGGGGATTTAGGATGGAAGTGGGCTGCCAAATGGATGGCATAAAATAAATTGGGGAATCAACTGTTCCATTTGAATAAACGTTCAGCAGATGTAGCATTGAGAAAAAGTTCTGTCATCACAGCATTCTTATTCACAATTTTTACTCAGTCGTAAGGTTTTAAATGGTCTAGATTTAATGTGCTTCATAGTTAACAATCATTTTAATAGAACTATTGCTTCAATGGATATTCTTGTAAAAGACAGGGTTATGAAATTTCTGATCGGTACCAAATGGCACTTATCCAGTGGTCACCTAAATGCACTTCAGTTCTTATCTGTAGGTCACTTACATTAAGCTAAAGAGAGATGCAATTTCCAAGCTCAGTCAATGAGCCACAGTATAGGGAACATCCATTTTGATCTTTGTCCTGACTCATGATTCATGGATATTTTTTACTCTTCATCTTCTAATATTTTATTTAAATTTTTCATTTCATTATTACTGGGTTCAAATATCTCACTAAACTTGAATGTATCATAATTGACTGAAGTCATGTGATGCAATAATCTCTACACTATGTTAAAATAATAATATCTAATTTCATAGTGTTGGAATACTTTTATGATATCTCTTTGGAGATTTTCAATCATCCAGGTCATGGTTGTCCTAAATTTGCTTTTTAAAAGGAAACTGGACTTTCTTGTCACACACACACCTCCCCCTTGAAAATGATTCACTTTTCATCCAAGAAGTTTCAGTTCTTCAGGAAATTTAAATTAAAACATTAATTTCATAGGCAGCAGTAAACATGCAGTAGTAATAAAGTTGATTTCTACATTGGAGACAATGAAGACCTTATTGAGCAAAACTCAAATAAAGTAAGATATCTATCTTATGCATATCCACGTAAAGAAGACCTCTATTTTAATATGCCTACGAAAACATATGTTTTCTCTCTAGATGAAGAGACATTTCTTTAACTATAAATAAGGAAGCATCTGCTTTCACTCTAAGATAAGGAAAAATTTGTAATAAGTTAACTCATTAACCTCTAAAGACAACATTTTATAAAAAGAGAAATGAGGAAGAACTCTTTTTGCAATTGTCTATATTATAAATTCTCCTGTATATTTATAATAAATATTATTTGAATTCCACCAATCAACTGGGGTTTCATTAAAATTCCTGGCCGGGAAACAAACCAGGGAAAAGAAGGGATATTATTCTTGTGACAATATAAACCCCTGTCACAAATAAACCACTCATGTCTACCATACTGACTGAATTCAGTTACTAGAATTAGATTCATACATCACACCAAATGTTTAAGCATGGTTTATTGAATGAGCCACTATAGGTTTGGTTCATATAACATTCTATCCAATAAACTATCATTTACAATCTAAAATTCCTGGATTCCCATTCAAATTATAGTTTATAAACTAGCTTTTTTTTTTCACCCAAAAGCCAAAAACAAAGTACATGATCTTTTACATGCTGCTGGATGCAGATAATCTTTGATTATAGAGCAGAAAGAATGCATGAAAATTATGGAAATACAATTTCCATGTAGGGTTTTCTTTGAAATAACTTAACTGACTAACAGACCAATCACTTGACATGAATATCTGGAGAAGTCCTGGAAAAGGTAATTAAGCAGCAAATTTGTGAGCACCTAAAAATTAACAAAATGATTAATAGCTGGCATTGGTTTGTTAAGAACAAGTTATGTCAGACAAATTGTTCCATACTAGCAGGCTTGTAGGCCTGCATTCCTATTGGTCCGGAAAAGCCGGGACGTGATTGGACAAAACTAAGCGTTCTGATTGGTTCTTATTCGGCTGCCGCGATTGGGTAAAACCAAGCGCGGCAAGCTCAAATGCATGTCATAGGCTGCCTAGCCGCAGCCAGCTCTATAAAAGGAGCTGCCTCGGCTGGGAGTCTTGTCTCAGTATCTGGTTTCCTAATAAAGAGCTGTTGTCACTATTTCAAGTCTCGTCTCTCCTTGGGACCCACCTCCCAGACATAACACAAATCATATTGCTTTTTTAATAAAATCACTAAATTAGTGGACCAAGGAAATCCAGTGGATATAGTACACTTAGATTTTAGTAAGACATTTGATAAAGTAGGCCAGAGACAACTTATTGGTAAGATAGATGTCAAGCCTGAATCTGACTGGGTTTTGGGATTGTTTTTATCATGAGTTATTCTCACATGAATTCAGGTTGATACATTATGAAGCTAAAGGGGGAGAGGAGAGGTGGATAAAGTATTCAGACATAGTTAGCTGATGAGTCAGATACATTCCAACTGTTGGCTGTCCAGAGGAGAAGGAGAGAAGTTGCCAAGCAGCCAGTCTCATCCTGGTTGGTGAACATATTGTTTTGGAAAAATAAGAAACTCTTACTTAAGGTGGGATGGAAAGTTCAGGAACGTTTAGTACTGGCTTTCTACCAGTTTGTGCCAAGATTTTTATAAAGATGGTATATCTAAATAAATCTGTTCTTTGAGGAAACAGAATGCATCAGAGTTCTATTTGTGATGGGTTAACTAATTGGAACCTGACATTAAGCCAGTACTCCAAAATACTTCGTTCCAACTGGAGCTATATTCTGGGGTCCTGAGCCCTGGCTGCACCTTGGGTCACCAAGAAAGTAGGAAGACTCAGGAAAGCTGGAGGAATGGAGGATGAAGGGGATGAACTGGATGGAAATGGGGAGGCTGCCTGGACAAGCTGCAGGCACCTACAAAGGCCTGGCAGCCAGCTGAAGTGGCAGCGGAGAGTGTTCTGCTGCCAGGCACACAGCCTGTACTGTGTTTGAGTGCCGACCTCGGGCAGCCCATGCTGAGATGAGGAAGACATCTGGCTCCATGGTTTGTCTTGAGGATTGGTGAGAAAACTACCAGAGGCACTGTGAAAGGGACCAGTTGCCATCACCACCAAGGGAAAGAGTGGGCTCGTCAACTCTGGGTGAGTTGAGGCCGCAGGATTTCCCAGCAATGACACATGATTGGGACCTGAGGATCCTCCCAAGGGACTTCAATGGGATGAGCCATGACCACCCAAGGCCACAGCGGACCCCACTGAGGTATCATGTAGAAGGCCACTCTCCTGATTGCCCACAGCCTGATCCAATAGCCGGGAATCACAACCCGGGTTATGGCTGACTCCACATACTGTGAGTCTTTGCCCCTCACCAGCCAGAGTTGCCAGGGCCGACCTAACTTCCTTACCAGCCTGCTGCCACATTGCAAAGCAAGAGCCAGCCTCCAAAGCATTGGCTCAGCCAGTGGTTCCCTCCTCACCCAGGAGATACTTCCGCCTAGCCCATGGGAGACTCAAGCAGCAGTCACCAGAGCCTGGGCCGGCAGAACTTGGGCATGGAACCTACTCAGGCTGGCCTTGGGGGAATCACTGAAACAGCCCAATGAGGGAGGAGGCCCATCCTCCCCACTGACCCCTCCTCCCCACTGGCCTGCCACAAGAGCCAGCCTCTGCAGCTGGGTGAAGCTCCCACTGTTCCATGGGATCTTCGAGAAGTAGTCACCAGCTGTGGTCTGGGCTGGCAGAACTTGGGTGAATTGAGTCCTGGGGAATGGAGGAGCATGGTGCTCAGTCCAGTATCAGAGAAATTGCTGGAACACCCAGCGAGGGAGGAGGCAGCTTGCCGAGCTACCCTTACTCTCTCCCTGAGGGGCAGGGAACTACCCGATTGGGAGCAACACATATCTAACATATCTAACAAAATGCAGTTCAGTGGTGAGGTAAACGAGGTCATGCACTTAGGCAGGAAAAACCAGATGCATTCATATAGGATAGAAAATATCTGATTCAACAGTAGCAATTATGAGGGGAATCTAGGTGACTTGGTGAACCATTACTTAAGTATGAGCCGGCAGTGTATTGCAGCTGCCAAAAAGCCAATGCAATCCTAGGCTGCATCAGAAGAAGAATAGCATTAAGGTCATGGAAATGATAGTACTGGTGTTGCCAGGTATGGAATCCTATCTCCAGTTCGGGTTTTAATAATACAAAACAGATGGTGAGATCCTAGAAAGAGTGCAGAGAAGAGCAAGATGATAAGAGGTCTGAATGCTGAATTCTACAACTAAAGGAACTAGATATGTTTAGCTTAACAAAGAGAAGAAAACAGCAGTCTTCCAATACCTGAATGACAGCCATGGGGAAGAGGGGATTTATTTTCCATAGGAACTGAGAGTAGGACAAAAAGCAACGGGTGGAGGAGACCCAAGTTAAAAACAAGGAAGAATTTTCTGACAGTAAGAAATGAAACATTTTGCCTCCTGAAGTTCTGGGTGCTCCATCTCTGGAGCTTCTCAAGAAAGGATTGAGCTGTTTGTCTAAGATGGTATGAGAAATCCTGCCTGTGGCAATGGGTTAGACTAGAAGATCTTTATGATCCCTTCTAGTCCTATGGTTCTATATAATCCACATTTGCTTATGTATTTCTTTTTATTTGCATGTATTCCCACTGCTGTACCACCATAATTAGGTTACAGTTGACGGTGAGTCTCAAGTCACCTTCATATTTTACAGTAATTCATTTCTTCAATAAATATATCTGCCAGTATATATTATAGGCTCACCCTGAGTGTGAGATTTTTTTCCCCTTTCTTTTTCATTTTAGAGATTTGTATAATTGTCAGCTTAAATTTTAATTGGATTGAACTAATTGGTAAACAGGATTTTTATTCATTAGCTTTGTACATATATCCACTTTTGTTTAAAATTAACTTGGGTTCTGGGGCTTGTTTTGTTGATCGGTGGCCGAAAATTAAGTACAGAAAAATCAAAATATATTGCAGAACATTGCAGTGTCAAATCTTATAGTTAAAAAATTGTAACTAAATATTTCTAAATAATTGAATTTTTAAATGTTTAGTTACAATTATTTATATAACTTAAAATAAATGCAAAAGTCTGTATAAATGGTAATGTATATGATGTTATATGAGACAGGTAACAGAAATTGGAACGTAAATACTTTTTAAAATTAATGTCAATAATTTTGATGCATTTGAATCCAATAAAATAGCCATATCATTTCTAAAAGTCCTGCTTACATAAAGCATGTTCTAGATATTTATTTAAAATCTAATAAAATAAGGTCTTTGACAATTGAGCAGTCTTATGAGTCTCATGTGAAAATCTTTCAAATATAATAAAAACAAATTATAACCACAAATAAATTGACATTAAAAAGATATTAGTTAGATAGTTAAAGGAGAATTATATTATTTGAAATGTGGATATTGAGAGCTTGGATTCCTATTTTTAATCATATGTCTCTCACTTAACAATCTTCCCAGGTTATATTTCATGTATGAAAAAGAAATGGAAATTGCACATGTTAGAGACTCTTGCTTTATACACTGATAGTTTAAAAATCCCAACACACATTTTATGTGTTTTTGTTTGTTGTTAAAATTAATAAAACTGTTTTAAAAAAAAAATCCCAACACATTGTGTAACAGTGACCAGATGTGTTCTGTTGTACGGCTTGTAATTCAAATATGAAATATAAAGGCATTTGAATTCTTGCATGCTTTACTACCTTATTAGTATCACTATTTCATTTGAATCAGGCATTGCTACCTGGTAATTGACTGCATATGTATCGGAGCATTTGACCTTTGATTTGAAATAGTGCTAACTAGTGCTGCATAGAGCAGTTCTGAAATATGCACATGTATTTGGAACAAGGTCATGCACGAGTGGTAAGCAGCTGAAATCTTCAGGGAGTGCCAACATTCTTTTTTTTTAAATAAATTTTATTGATTTTACAATTAAAACAAACCAACAACACATACATAAATGAAAGAGAGAAAAAGAAGAAAGGGAGAAGAAAATAGAAAGAAAAAAATAGAAAACAATTAAAAACATTCTCATCTTCAACAGTTTGTATTACCTCTTTTTTATCCTTATTTTATACACACACCTAATCCTTACATATATCTGTGTATCACTACTATGGTTTATCCTATCCTCTTTTGTCTTTTAGTGTAAAGTCTATCTTTGGTCTATCCATTTGTACCAGCAGTTCCAGCGGTTGTAATATATTGAAGTGTCTTTATTTTTTAATGCCAAAGTTAATTTGTCCATTTCTGCACAACTTGAAATTTTTTGAATGATCATCTCCTCTGATGGAACCTGAGGCTGCTTCCAACATTGTGCAAAAGCCAATCTGGCCGCTGTCAAAATGTGTATTATTATATATTTCACTTTTTTTGATATTTGTTTATCAAAGATCCCTAACAGAAAGAACTCTAGTTTGAATTCGATCTGTTCTCTTGTCATTTCTTCCAGCCAATTTCTAATTTTCTGCCTATATTTTTGAGCATCTGTACAGGACCACCATATAGGGAAAAAAGTTCCCTCTTTTTTTTTTGCATTTCCAGCAATTCGGACTCATATTGGGGTGCATCTTCACTAATCTCGAAGGAGGAAGGTGCCATCTATAAAACATTTATAGGCATTTTCTTTGTATGCTACTGATTTTGTAATTTTATTATTTCTACCTCAGACCTTTTCCTATTCTGTTATGGTGATGCTACATCCTATATTCCTAATCCAGGCTATCATGTTCCCTTTTACAATTTCTTCTTCTAATTCTACTTCTAATAAAAAAATATAAAATTTTGTTATATTTTTTTTGCCTGATCCTAATAAAATTTTATCTAATTGCTGGACTTTATTGTTAATTCCGAATTCTTTCTTGTCCTGTTTATATCTACTTTGAATTTGAAGATATGCCCACCAATCAATTTTTAGTCCCCGCTCTTGAAGTTCTTGCCATGATTTCAAATTTCCTTATGTATCCAATAGGTTTAATCATTTTAGTGATATCCAGATTATTTGGGTGAATCATCGCCTTCATTGTTGAAATCCAAATTGGTATTTTTAAATAGTGTTTTTTCCGTATTTTCTTCCAATTAGTTAATAATGAGTCTCTGATTAGGTGTCTGTAGAAATATTTCTGGCTAGTTTTCCCTATATCCCATAAAAAAGCACGCTACCCCCTCTGCAAGTCATGGCCTTCTAAGAATAATATTCTCCTATTGGTTAAATTCACCCATTCCTTCAACCATACTAAAGAGGCTGCACTATAAAACAACTCCCAATTTGGAAGTGCCAGCCCTCCACTGCTCTTCATATCCTGCATTGCCTTTAGATTTATTCTAGTTTTTTTCCCTTGTCAGATAAATTTTACAGTTATTTTATTAAGTTCTTCAAAAAAAAGTTTGTTTACTTTGATTGGGATCGTCTGAAATATATATAGAAATTTTGGAAGAATATTCATTTTAATAGCAGCAATCCTGCCTAATAATGAAAGTAGCAGCTTACCCCATGTTTCTAAATTCTTCTTTACCCATTGCATCAATTTATCATAATTATTTTCCTTAAGTGTCTTACAATGTGCTGTCGACCATATTCCTAAGTATTTAACTTTCTTTATCACTTGTATTCCCATAACTTCTTCTAGTTCTATTTTCTGTTTTTCTGTTAAATTTTTAGTCATTAATTTTGTTTTCTTCCTATTAATTTTAAGTCCTGCTACTTCTCCAAATTGTTCTAATTCTTTCATCAATTTTTTTCCTATTTCTACTGGTTCCTCAATGAAAAAATCATATCATCCGCAAACGCTTGCAACTTATATTCTTCTTTCTTAAGCTTTAATCCTTTTATGTCTGGGTCCTGTCTAATTCGCATTAGTAATGTTTCGAATGATAATATGAAGAGCAGGGGTGAGAGTGGGCAGCCCTGCCTGACTCCTTTTTCTATTTTTATTGGGCGGGTATATTCCCATTTATTATAATATTAGCCTGTTGTGTATCATAAATGGTTGTTGTAATATTTTCAAACTTGGTGCCTAAATTCATATTATACATTTTTTGGATTAAAAATTGCCAATTTAAATTATCGAAGGCCTCCTCTGCATCTAAAAACATAAGTGCAATTTGTTTTTTGGAGTGAGCTTCGTAAAATTCTAAGACATCTAGTATTATTCTTAAGTTGTTCCTGATTTGTCTAGTCGGGAGAAATCCATTTTGAGCTTCATATATATGTTCATTTAACATTCTTTTTAGTCTATTTGCTATAATAGAAGTGAATATTTTGTAATCAGTATTTAAAAGTGAAATTGGCCTATAATTATATATATATCAGGGATCCGAATCCTCCTTCGGGATCAGCGAAATCAATGCCCCCCTCCATGAGTCCAGCATCCTGGCTGCCAATAAGACGTCATTAAAAACTTCCACCATAAGAGGTCCTATTTGTTCTGCTATTGCCTTGTACAGCTCCCCATCTAGTCTCGGGGATTTATTGTTTTTCTGGTTCTCTATTACTGATTTCAATTCAAACCAAGCAATGTCTTTGTTTAATAATTCTTCCATTTCTTCCCCAATTGCTTATCCTTCACTTCATCTAAATAGTTTCTTATTCTATCTTCGTTAACATCTTCCTTTTTATATAACTCTTCAAAATACTTGTGGGCAATTTCTTTTTTCTGTTCTATCTCCTGTTGTATATCCCCCTTTCCATCTATTAGCTGGTATATCAATCTCTTTTCTTTCCCTTTTTTTAGTCTATATGATAGCCATCTCCCTGGCTTATTAGCATGCTCAAAATAAGTTTGTCTAGTTGTGTTCAAATTTATAATCATTCTCTCTTCAGTTAAATTCAATTTATGTTTAGTTATTATTATCTGATTTTGTAATTTTGAATCCTTTGGGGTACTCTGTAATTGAATTTCTAATTCCTTAATTTTTTGTTGTAATTTGTTTTGCTGGGCGTATTTTTCCTTATTCCTCTTGGCATTATAAGAGATTGTTATACCTCTTATTACTGCCTTCATTGTATCCCAAATGTTTTGTTTCGTAGTTGCTCCATTATCATGTTCCTTTAAGAAATAATTTAATTCCTCCTTGAGATTGTTGGTGTATTCTTTTTCTCTTATTAACTGAATATTTAACGTCCATCTTTTCTTGGGTTTTTCCCTACCCTTCCATATTATCTGAATTGGATTGTGATCTGCCATTCATTAGGTAAAATTTCAATCCCTTTTATCTCATTTGCTATTTCTCCATTCATCCATGCCATATCAATTCGTGTCCATATTTGATGAGGATTTGAATAGAATGTAAATTGTTTTTTCTCGGGATGTAATCTTCTCCATATATCAATCGAATTTAACTCCTTCATCATTTCCATACATATCTTGGGAAGCTCTCTTTTCCCCCCTTTGTTCTTCCCCCCATTACTGTGGTCTTTTTGTTAATCAGCAATAGAATTAAAGTCTCCTATAATACAAATATTAGACACTTGTAACAGCCTTATAAAAGTTTACGGCATTCCAATCCTCCTCTCCGCTGCTAATTTTCTCTGCCACACTCTTCCCCAATGATCTTACAAACTGTCACTCACTTGCTTCTTTACATCGGTGGCAGTCCGGACTTCGGAACCACCATTGATAGGGGGCTGTTTCTTGCTCGCTGGGCTCTGGAGGGCTCCTCTTCGCTGCAGGGGGGTTGCCTTCCCCACACTGCAACCCAAGTCTCCCCCACACCGGCACAAATCTCTCTGGGACTCATGCACCCTCAAGGGATCGCGCCAACCACAAAAAGAGATGAGCTTCTGCACCTCTGTTCGTCCTTGCCTTGCCACCCTAAGTTTTCCCTCAGGCTCTGGGAGTGCCAAGATTCTTATGAATTTCTTTAAAAAAAACCACCAGAGATAACCTGTTACCTCTGAATTTTTACTAATGAATAGTAAAAATTGTAGTTGAAGTTCTCACTTGGGTCCCCTTGAAGTGGGAAAATACTTTAATCTGATTTGTTAACCAGCTGACAGTTTCCTATAAAAGGAGCGCTGTCAGCTAGACAATTGCTGTTTTGCTGTTGTTCATATGTACTTAATAAAGAGCTTTTGCTTAAGATCATTCTGGCTTCTCTTCCATTCTAACCCTGAATCTAACAAATAAATTAAAACAACAACCCTTCATAGGAGATAAATGCACCAAGTTTCCAGTAAAAGCCAAGAATACTTAGCAATCATGTCTGTTGCAAAACTGGACATCACATAGTTATTCCAGGAAATTCTGTCAAAAAAGAAGCTTGTTTGTAATAAGTCTTATTTCCTCTTCAAAGATATGACATTTTAAAATTTGCACCAAAAAGCTGGAGATAATGGACTTCATAGCTAAGTCAGATCAAACCAGTCACTCTCTCTCAGTCCAACCCACCTCACAAAGTTGTTATTGTGAATATGATATGAGAAGAAAGGTGCATTAGGTTGTTCACTGCCTTGAATTATTTATAAAAATAATAAAAGTGGAAGAAAAAGAAACAAATGCTAACTTTCCAGTGAGAGTGAAATGCTTACATTTTCTCAGTGGAGTTTATTGGGACATTCTTTTACATTTCTAGTCTTCCTTACATATAGATTTTTTTTCTTTTGGGATTCAGGAAAATATAATCTGGGTGCTCATGAAGAGAAGAATATAATTAATGTCTTGAAAATGCAGATGCAGTGACCTTTCACACATTCTGAAATATAAATATTTTGTGTTACTGAAGGTTGTGGTAATACAAGTTAAAGGTAAAAATGTAACTCACGTTGACAGATCATGATTTTATTGCTCTACCACATCAGCTACCATTTATTTAACAGTAAAACAGGCATTATGCTTAAATGTCCCCATATTCATTGAAGCGTTTTAACATGTAAAGACTTTGGGATATATCATAGTGGGTACAAGCATGGTACGCATGAACAGCATTCTTCATTTTTTTTAAAAAAAATGCATATGTATGCAGCAATTGGGTGATGATTTAGAGGTTAAACCGATCTTTATTTCTTGTTAGTTTCAAACTCCAGTGGAGCAATGATTGTTTTAATCAAAAGAATTTGTTAAATATTCCTTTGTATAATACTTGGAATCATTGCTGCTGTTTAGCAGCAGGCGGTTTGTGTTTAGAGTATTATACACCTTGTTCTCATTTTATACAGCAAATTTTGAAAAAAAAATAATTCCAAAATTATTATTAAAATAATATGTCCACTCTTGTCTTTGATGGAAAACTACTGTGGATAATTTCCAATTTTGCTTGTACACAGCACATTCGCTGTCAACCCTTCTACATACACCATTCAATTCAGCTTGCAAAATAATATTCAGTAGCTTGATGCTTATTTATTAAACTTAAGCAAAGATTTTAAAAAGTTTACATGAGAATTATCTATGTCTCTCATGTGACACAGAATTTTCCAGAGTTACTGGATACAACACTGTAGATCAGCATTTCTTGGCAATTTTAAGATATGTGGATTTCAAGCTTCATAATTCTAGGGCTTGAAAACTCCTCACAACTTAAAGTTGTCAAGGATGAAAAACCATGTTATAGATTATTAGAAATAGACTGCCTGAAAGAGTGTTTTGGTTCTTTCAACAGTTGTGAGTGGCTTGCCCTATAAATAAAGAAATAAATAATAAAAATTTAAATAAAATAATAGCATTGTGAATCTATAGGTAGTTACATGACCCCTAAAAGCCAAAAAGAAAAAAAAGGGTTTTGTTAGGTTTGCAGTTGAGAAGATTTTTGGAGTCTTGGTAAATCACTTGGTTGGAGTCCCTTATAAGGAAGGTATCTAAGGCAAAGTTGGAAATTGTGTGGTATCTTATAGAAGATAATATTTGTAACTCAAAGTTAAACTGTGAGGTCCTAGGTGGTTTTCTTGCAGATTTTTTCTTATCAACTAGGTAATATTAGTTCCAGCTAGTTCCAGTTCCAGCTCTCAATTTCTATTCTACTGGCTTGCCCTGTCAGTGTTGATGAGAATAGTCTTGATGGTTCTTTGGTTGGGCTGCTTATTGTTGGTTTGCTTGGGCTATTGTTTGCTTCTTGATTGTTGGTCCAGTGTTAATCTTGAAATTAATCTCTGTTTGTTTCTTGTGATAATAACCACTGAAACAACCATGGCTGGTTTATGCTATAATTTTTCAATTTCAATTTTCACATCTTGATGCTTTGTATTTTTCTTCGTCTTCTTTTTTATGTTGTCCTGGTATTCTTACTCATCAGTTATCTACACTTTCTTCTTTTCAAGCACAGTTAAGACGGGTGTATTATGAGCCAAGATTTTATCAGTTTGTATCTGGGAATCCTACAGTATTTTAACTTTCTCATTCTTGACTACTTTTTCAATTCTGTATTCCCAACAATTTTTCACTATTGCCAATTTATTTATTACATAATTTATACAGTTATGAATTATGTTGGTGAGGTATATTATATTGTTGTTTATGATCACTTTGTGTAATCTGCTTGCATAAGCTGTGTATATGATCTACTTTTTCTTTTCACAATCTGCATTATGAATCTTTGATGATTTTTTAAAGATCTGGCCTTAATTGCATTAGTTCAAATAGCTTATAGCTTAAGCAGTCAAAATCAAAGAATTTCAATTTTTAATATTCCAATTGTATGATATTGCTAGTTTTTATCCTGATACATTTGCCCTCAAACTTTTGACCATGTAAAGGCTTTTATTTGACAGAATTTTGTTCTTGATTTTAGTACATTATTTTGATATTTATGTTTTGTTTCCTGCATATTAGTTTGTTCCAATTTTGACTTGTGTGTTAAAATGCTGCATGCTTTGCTTCTTTTGTTTTACTTGAAGTAAACCTGTGTCTCCATTTCTGTGAGACAAATATAATCTATTAGTATCACTACAAGGATGTATTGCATAGTGAATATTTATTTTCTTTCTTTTTTTTTCAGACTAAATTGTACAGTTCAGTCTTGTATCAAGTTAATAATTCTAGCAGTGTATTATATCATAGAAATGACCAGGGGTAGGATTCTGTGGGTGTGGCTTAATTTGTGGGTATGGCTTGGTGGTCATGTGACTGGGTGGTCATGGCCATGTGGCCATGTGGCAAACAAAATACACGTGGTTCTTGCTTAATGGCTGGTTGCTTAGTAAGTGTTCTAATTTATGACTGACCTCCCTAGATCTACTTGACCTGTTTTTGGAGTTTTGACAGACAGACAGACAGACACACACACATACACACACACTCCTTTCTAATCCTGCTATTTTATGATTCTGTAAGGATCTCCTGCTGGAGCAGAGGGTTGGACTAGAAGATGACCTCTGAGATCCCTTCCAGGCCAGTCCTCAATTGCAGTGCTATTTCAAAGAGTCTTCTGAAATCAGAAGTTTGTGTCCTTCCTTCCTCTCCTTTTTTTCTGTCTCCCTCCCTCCTTCCATGTATCTATCCATCCATCTATATATCTCATTCACTTTCTCCTCCCTCCATCTCTTTCTTTCTATCCTTTCCTTCCATCCCTCTCTTTGTCTATCCCTTTTCTTCCATTCTCTTTCCCTTTTTCTTTCTTTCCCTTTTCTTTCCTTTTTTCTTGTCTCTTCTTTCTCTGTTTCCCTCTCTTTCTTGATCTCTCTTTCTCAATCTCTCTCTTTTCCCCTCTTCCCCTCCTCTCTTTCTCTCTCTCTCTCTCTCCCCTCTCTCTCTATCCCTTTCCTTTCTCCTTCCATCTCTCCTTCTAAAGCTAGGAGACCCACCTGAAACACACACACACACATTGTGCGAGCTCCATGAACTGGAAGGAAGATCTGCTCTCACGAGGCTTGACTTGTATCATCCTTACAGCAGCATCCCACATTCAGCCAAAGTGCGCAGGGGGCAGAGGGAAGGGATGGCAGGCAAGGGGCAATGCGGGCAGAATAGCATCGTGCTCCCTGGTTGCCCCACTACCACGACCCCTAACAGGAAGTTGCAGCAGCTGTGGAGAATCTAGGCAGGACCCAAACGGCAATGGGTCAGCCCTGGCTCACCTTCCTCTCAGCCACCAGCAGGCCAGGTAAGTGGAGTGGGGTGGGGAAGCTTGCTAAGCCATGAGTGCCACATGGAGCCATGGCACTTGCGGTGAAACAAGCAGGCAAGTAGGGTGGGGAGGAAGCTAGGTAGGCCACAACCCCTAAAGGCAGTGGTGGCATGGCGGTGTTGGCCTAGGCCAGCTCGGCCCGGAGTCAGGACTCAACCAGGGCTTGTGGTAGCAATGGTAGCAAGAGTGAGGGCAGTGGCAACAGCACAGCGGTAGTGGCCCAGGGGTCAGGACTCAACTGGGGCTGGCAGCAGCAGCGGCATGTATGTGACCCGGGACTTGCAGAGCCTCACTCACCTAGGAAGATCAGATAGTGAAAGGCAGGCAGCAATAGCTAGCTGGCTGGCTGGCTGGCTGGCGCTGCTGCTGCTGGTTGAAGCAATGGCGGCAGACTGGAAAATGTGGGAAGTGTTGTAGCACACATGCGCAATAAGGACTGACTGGGCAGGGAATGGAGGAGTGGGAAGAGAGGGGTAGGGCCAGCTAGGGGCCCATTTTGCCAGTTCTCTGAACTACTGGGAATTGTAACAACCTGTTCTACTGAACTGATGAGAACTGGTAGAATCCCACCCCTGGAAATGACCCAGGTATTGATGGCTTTGATGATGTCTCCACTTTTCAATTTCATCTTTAATGTTTCATCTAATTTTAATTAAAATTATTAAATTAATTTAACATGTCTCCATACCACATTTAAGATATAAATTTGAACAGAAAAACTGGAGAAATAGGAATTGTGGCTGTAGGTTTTTCAAATGTGCTTTTTTATAACCTGCCTATCCTCCAAGCAATCATTGCTAACAATACAAAGAAGAAAACTTATTTAATTCTGGGATATCATCAGAGAATGCAAAACACAATTGACTCAGATTATTTTAACAAACAATGACCATGCACTCATTCATTTAAACCATGACCTAAAAATATTGGCACCTAACCTTACTTGAATATATTAGAACCAAGGACAATAGGACCCAGAAAGAAATACAATGAATTGATGCATTTCAAAGTAGGAACTCCTTGTTGGCATTCTCATATTTCCTATCTGCTGTGCAAATAAGTTTAGCATCAGTTTCATTTTCTAAGCTACGTGTTGGCATTTGTCACTGTTAGAAATGACAATCATCTATCGTGCTCCTATGCCTCTCTGAACTGAAGGCGTATTTGATAGTATATGCCAGTGAATCAATTATTTTATGGCTCTACTTTATATTTCCTTTCATATTACTTTACGGAAGAAAAAGGGGGAAGCTGCTCCATAAATCAGCTCAACAAAAAGGGCAGTTAGAGTGCCCTGATGTACTTCAGTTGATCGTATCCTTGAACCAGTTGGAGAACAGAGGTTGTGCTGTGAATAAATAAATAAATAAGAGAACAACACACAGGAACATTTGGTTTTATCTCTCCCTCTCTTTTAGTAAATGTTATTTATTGCAAGCAGTAAATTACTTGCCAGCCGGATGGGGAAAGGCAAAAGATGAGAGAACTGGAATATTATATATTGAGTTTTTAACCCAGCCATGATCTTTTAGTGTTTACGAAAGAAACTCTAAAGTTTTCTTCTCAGTAAATGGCAGAAATGCAGCAACCTTCTGCTCTTTAGAGAGGAAAGAAATAAGCCAAGGGATAGATTGCAAATTAGAAGGAGCTGCCACAGTTCCTAGGACCTTGCTTGATGCTACAATGCTACCAATATTTAATATGCAGTCCAGGATATCATTGATGATGTGCTGGGCAGGATAGCAATCTCTACATTCTATCATTGAACTGGTAATTAAGGCAGAGAAAAAGAACATCTGAGATTCTAACCATTGCTGGGGAAATGCTGATGTAGTCCCATCTAGGATACAGAAACACTCACATTTATTTTAGATAACTTTATCAATTAAAAAAAAAGGATAATCATATATCATGAGAACCTTTCTTTGATAGAAAGTTGGTAAAAAGGCATTATTTCATGTTCTTCTTCTTCTTCTTTCTTCTTTTTCTTCCTCCTGCTCCTCCTGCTCCTCCTCAGAGAGAGAAGGGATACATATGGATTTTCAAACTTACATTTTCATTGTAATTGAACTTTCTAAAATAGGCAGTTGTAGTGATAAACAGCAGGGGTGTCAAACTCACATCATCATGGCAGCATCCTGTGATGTCTCAGGACTTTTTCCCCTTTGCTAGACCAGGCGTGGGTGTGGCCAATGTGTGACGCATCCTGCCCATGAGTGGGGAGCTTGACAACCCTGAACTACAGTAATGTAACAGATTTCAAGAAGGAGAGAGCACATTCAAGGAGGAGATGAGCCAAGAGACAATGATGTCAGGAGATTAATCTTGGGAAGACAAACAGATTTAAATTATCACTTTCTAAAACCTCCCATAATATATCTGATAGGTTAGGCTAGTATAGATTTAATCTAGCAATTCTGTCTACTGTGCTTGCAAATAAAAAACTCAATTTTGAGCAGTCCATTTTGAGATAGTTTTACGTCATTCTTGAGCTAAGCCTGACATCGTAGTATTTTGCTTAATGAAGTAGAACAGCATATTCACCATCGTTAGACAATTTTTTGCCATCAATAATATCAACAGTAACAACACAGGGAAATAAATATCCTATAGGGTAATTTTCAAAACCACAGAAATAGCATTTTTTAATGGAAGAAAAATGACTAATTAAAATATCAATGCTATTGATGTCACTAGGGGAAGTCTGAAGGGCAAGAAACTAACTTAATTAGGACTGCAGGATGGAAGCAGAGAATAACATTTTTTCTCCCTTAGTGCCTAGTAATGAATGTTTGTATATCCTAAAATGTGTGACATTGTTTTGAGGGACAATGTTTTAGAAAATTTAAAACATCCTATCTAATATTGGCATGATAAAGCATCAGTATCACTATTGGAATTTAAATGGTGGCTGATTAAAGTAGCAGTGCTGCTGTGTAAATTTCAGAAGAAATTGAAATAAGTAATGACCCACCAATGAAAGCCCTGCTGAGCAGTTTCAAGCTATAATTTACTTGGAACAATAAGTCATACTTTATGATGACTTTCTACAAAAAAAAGCCCCACAAGTTAGGAAAGCCAATAAAGAATGAAAGAAATGATTTGAGGACTCAATCTGTTTTATTTAAAGTATTATTTTAATACTACTAATGCAACCTTCTCCAACTTGCCATGACTTCCATTTTGTAAAAATATCTACAACTTGACTCCAAAATGTCAATTGTGAAGCCTTTCTTCCTTAATCAGCAGATTTCTATAAGTGTTAGAATAACTCCAACAATAACAACAACAATAATAACAATAATAATAATAATCATCATCATCATCAATTTTTTTCAAGTTGTTTCTTGACAATTCTGCTGTCACCAGGTATGGCAATGTTGACGATCCACACTTTTTTCTTCTCCACAATCGTGATATCCAGGGTACTATCTGACAAAGTTTTGGAACATAATACCCCAGATATCATAATTGTGGAGAAAAAAAAAGTGTGGATCGTCGACATTGCCATAACTGGTGACAGCAGAATCAATGAGAAACAACTTGAAAAAATCACCAGATATCAGAACTTGAGAATCGAACTGCAGAGACTCTGGCATAAATCAGTACACGTGGTTCCAGTAGTACTTGGCACACTGGGTGCTGTGCATAAACATCTAGACAAGCACTTAAAAACAACCGTTGGTCAGCTGCAAAAGGCCACCTTACTGGGATCTGCTCGCATAATCTGCTGATACATCACACAGTCCTAAAAACTTGGGAAGTGTTTGACCAGTGATTTGTAATACGAAACCCAGCATAGTTATCTCGTTTGCTGTGTACACTATTGTTTTTTGTGTATAATAATGATGATGATGATGATGGATGATTTGAAGCTGTTTGGTAAAATAAAAAGTGAACTGAATTCACTAATTGAAAGCACAAAAGAATTTAGCCAGGACATAGGCATGCACTTTGGAATTGACAAGTGTGTAAAAATGGCAATCAAAGCAGGCAAGGTCATAAAAGATGATGGAATAGAACTTGAAAATTAAGAAATGATAAAGGCAATGAAACCAGAAGCAGGCTACAAGTACTTAGGGATTTTAGAAGCCTCTGATTTAATGCATAATAAAGTCAAGGAATCAACTTCAGCCAAGTACGTTTGAAGAATTTGCAAGATTTTAAAATCCAAATTGAGTGGTGGAAGCATCATAAAAGCAATAAATACCTGGGCTATACCTCTGATTCAATACTCTGCAGGAATAATTGACTGGACCCAGATGGAGCTGGACAATTTGGACAGAAAAACAAGGAAACTTATGTCTATGAATCATGCCTTGCCTCCTAAAAGTGATGTTGATCAATTATATTTACCAAGAGTAGAGGGTGGTCGAGATCTTCTATAAGTAAAGCAGACTGTAGAAGAAGAAAGACACAGCTTGAAGGACTACATCCAGAAAAAGGAAGAGCCAATGATTAAGGAAGTACATAAAGGAGGTCTTTTTGAAGACAGCCAAGTCAAAAGCTGAATACAAAAAGGAAGTAATTGAAAAGTGAATTGGAAACTGGAAAAGCAAAGTTATGCATGGCCAATACCTGAAAAGTATTGAAGGCAAAGCTGACCAAAAGCTTACTTGGAATTGGCTAAAATTAGGAATACTGAAAATGAAGGAATACTACAGAATGAAGGAATACTACAGAATGAAGCAAAATATTTTAATATTGTCATATTTAAAGTTCCTTTTGAACAATGGACCAAAAGTTAACTTTAAAAGTGTCTGCCTTTATATATAGACTGTATTTAAAAGACGTTATGCAGAACGAATAATTTGTATCTGACAAGATTGAAATTTATCTAAAAGTGGATTTAAAAATTACAGATTACACAAATGATACAGAAAAAAAATTACATAGGACATTCAATTTAATAATTAAAAGTGATGTACAAAGAACAAACCAAGAGAGTCTTGGATAAATCTACTACCTTGGATTTACAAAAGAGACTTCAAAGTTTTGAAATCAAGAATCAAGTTGTAGGAAATTATTCCAAGTTATTAAGATCAAGTTTTTTAAAAGTAAAAGGAAGGAATATAAAATTGATTTACTTAAAATAGAACAGAATAACAGAGTTGGAAGGGACCTTGGAGGTCTTCTAGTAATCTAGTCCAATCCCCTGCTTAGGCAGGAAACCCTACACCACTTCAGACAAATGGTTATCCAATCTTTTCTTAAAAACTTCCAGTGATGGAGCATCCACAATTTCTGGAAGCAAGTTGTTCCACTAGTTAATTGTTCTAACTGTCAGGAAATTTCGCCTTGGTTCTAAGGCTGCTTCTCTCCTTGATTAGTTTCAACCCATTGCTTCTTGTCCTGCCCTCAGGTGCTTTGGAAAATAACTTGACTCCCTCTTCTTTGTGGCAACTCCTGAGATATCGGAACACTGCTATCATGTCTCCCCTAGTCCTTCTTTTCATTAAATTAGACATACCCCGTCCCTGCAATCGTTCTTCATATGTTTTATCCTCCAGTCCCCCTAATCATCTTTGCTGCTCTTCTCTGCACTCTTCTAGAGTCTCCACATCTTTTTTTACATCATGGTGACCAAAACTGATTGCAGTATTCCAAGTGTGGCCTTACCAAGGCATTATAAAGTGGTATTAACACTTCACGTGAATTTGATTCTATCTCTCTGTTTATGCAGCCTAGAATTGTGTTGGCTTTTTTGGCAGCTGCTGCACACTGCTGCCTCATATTTGAATGGTTGTCCACTAGGACTCTGAGATCCCTATCGCAGTTTCTACTATTGAGCAAGGTACTTGATTAATGTACTTGATTAAAATTAAATAGATGTGTTCTTATAATGTATACTTGCTGACGTTAGATTGAAAATGATGAAGCTTTAAGGATTTAAAGATATGGATATGGGAAGAAAACACAATGTATTTAAGAGTAGGTAATGACATTAAAATTGTTTATTCTTGTGATGAATAGGGAAGTAATTTATATATTTCCTTTTTTTCTTTACGACAGTCTTATTTTTATTGTTTTATTTTCTGTACGTTTTTTTTCCTGTTTATTTTTTTTAGTTGTTTTATCTTTTACTTTTGTAATTGTAACTTTTTAAAATAAAGTTACTATAAAAAAGAAATTGCAAGGCCAGAAAACCTGTTTTGCGAAGGATGCATCACATTAGTAATATAAGTAGCTCCAATTAATAATAAAAGTGTTTTTTTTAAATGGATTTTCTCTATGGTTTTTAGTTTACATAAAGACAGTGAGAATCTATTATGGACAGTGGTTATTTTGCTACCTTTAGCAACAATACCAACAATAACAAATTGGTTGTTTTATTTATCTGGAAAAGCAAATGTTAGAATGTTTTCAATTTTTAATATTATTTAATCCTCTAGGTAGCATTAATGTTAAGCAAGAGACCAGAATTGCAAGTTCCAGATTATGAGAACCGAGAGATATTTATTCTGATTTTCATTTTATCACAGGTGTCAGATTCCTCTTCCTTCCCTTACCTTCCTTCTTACACAATAGCTAACATCACTGGATCAGTCAGCCAAGAAGAATGTTTTGCTTTCAAAATCTTAAGGGAATACTTCTGTCACACTGATTTAAGTATGCAACTTTCTAAAAAAACATGCCTAGGAAATACATTGATGGATTTTTTTTAAAAAAAAATGTTGAAATGACAGTAGTAAAGATACAATATTTTCTCATTACCTGCAGACTAGGCAAGGGAGAACATTAACACATTTCCATGATACTCTACAAAATTTCTTAGAATTTGACCTTGAAAGAATGTTTCTAAGAGTGGAAGAAGGAAAAGAAGAATTGTTTTGTTATACATTAAAATATTGAATATTGGTTATCTGACAATGTAGTGCAAATGTCATCTCAATGTTCAGATCAAGCTCTTCTTCTTAGAGTGATCCATTTGTATGGACAATGGAAAATTAGTGTAGAGCTGGTATGTCAAACTCAAGACTTAGATCTGGCCTGCGGGCTGCCTTGGAAACAGCAAAGGACCAGTCCACAGTGCCTCTGCAAGTGTAAATGGAGCTCAGGGTGGTCAAACGTGGCCCCTCTGAACTCCATATTTGCTGCAGAGAGTTAGTAAAACAAACTAAAAACAAAGCAAAGGAGAAATGTTTCCCCTTTTGCATTTGAGCATGTAAGAAGGGACAGGAAGGGAGAAAGGGAAAGAGGAAAGAAAAATAAAAATAAAGAAAGATGAGAAGAAAGTAAGAAAGGAAAAGTAAGGAAAGAGGGGAAGGAAGAAGAAAGGAGAATGAAGAGGGAAGGAAAAAGAAGAAAAGGAAGGAACGAGGGAAGGAAGGAGATTATAACGAGATAGAGGGAGGGTCTGAGGGAAGTCCTGCCTTAGCACTTGGGCATCACAGGTGAATCTGACATGATTGACATTGAGTTGGCCATGCCATCCTGGCCATACTCACCCTGAGGTCAAATACAACCCTGATGCTTAATGAAATCGAATTTGATACTCCTGGTGTAGAGGATGTGGGCAGATGGTTAGGAAGTAGATGTAGATCTTTTCTCCTAATTTCAAATTTTGTGATATGGAACAGAACACTCCACCAGGTATGTGCCATGCCAAAAAACTGTAGAATATACAAGATAGAAGACAAACTTTTATATGAATTTCTGTGGGGTTATCCATGTTGATGAATTGCCCCATCACCAAACTGGTAGAAACCATGTATGGAGGGCAGGAATGCAAGTTCCAGCTTCATTTTTTCTCCATTTTCAAAGTAGTGTTCTGCTTCTGTCAGGTCAGTGCTGCTGTTCAGTTTATTGCTGTGTTTTATTTACTTTTAGTTTCATTTTGATTAACTACTTCGCTGAAACAGAAAGGTCTTAATGAGGTTTGTTGCTGTGCTGCTATTCTTTCTCAGTAGCATAATCTCATCATGCAGAAGATTCCTGGGTTAAAACTTGATATGTTTTGTTAAAATTTACCTTTCTTCTGCTGAGCTATCTACTTTTCTACTCCCTGGATGTGTGTTTTAAATCCATTGGTGCACCATTTTATCATTTTTCTAGTCCTCAGGTTTCAAACAGGCTACATGTCAAACAATTGTGAAAACTATTATTCTAGTGAGAAAATTCTTCCTTCCTTTGTGCTGGGTGGTCCCAGCTACTTTACCTTGTTAAATATTCCCATAAAACTCTTTTAAAAGTCTTCAATTCTGTTTTCAGTTCAGTAGATTATAGATGAAATGTTTGTTTACTAATCAGTGGGAATAAAAATAAAATCTCAAGAATGTGGTATTTGGATTAAAACTACTCGGAATTCATCTAGACCTCCTTTAAATGCTCACCTTATTTCTGCCCAGTTTTAACTTTTACATTCAGGTTTCTTCTTTAATGATAATAGAGGCATGGTGGAGATTTTTCTAAGCTTCCTAATCCTGTTACTTTTAAAACTACTATCAAACTATTCCTGTTACACAGAAGGACACTTTGAAACAGTTGCAGAAGTCCGATCAGGGAACGCGATAACAATCAAATCATTTGCAACATCACCAGGGATTCCCTTTTGACTATGGAGTTGCTAGGCTACTATCATAAAGTCAGATAGAGAGAGGAAAAAGCCACTTGTTTAAGTGCATATACAGATTGTTCTTTTCTCTTACTCCCCTCCTTCCCTGTTTTGGAAAAAAGTAAATTTTGTTTCCATATCTCCCATAAATATATTAATTTTATTGAAACTGGTATACACAGCTAGAAGTTAGAAGATAAACAAATTTATAACTTTGCAGACATTCCTTTTTCAGTGGTCTACTTACTCATTCCTAGTAAAGAATAACCATATACAATGATTGTCCTTATTCATTCTTGGCATTTCAAGCTACCTAAAGACAGTATATTTTAACAGAAATTGGAGGAGAGTAAAGCTGATATGTTATCCAACATCTTTTAAAAACCTTCCAGTATTGGATAATTCACCACTTCTTGAGGCAAGTTGTTCCACTGAGTAATGGGGGATTTTAACTACCCTGACATCAACTGGGAGACAAACTCTGCACTAAGTGAAAAATCCAACAGGTTCCTAACAAATCTAGCATACAACTTTGTTTCCAAATAGTAGAAAAGGGAACAAGGGGATCAGCCATGTTGGATTTAATCCTTAATAACAGAGACAAAATGATAGAAGGTGTTGAAGCTATAGGAATCTTGGAGGCAAGTGATCATGCAATATTGGAATTCAACATTATGCAAGCACAAGTAGTAGAACAAAGTCAAACTAGAGTCTTGGACTTTAAGAGAGCTAATTTCAATATACTTAGAGAGAGCTTGGGAAGGATTCCATGGATGAGAATCCTCAAGGGGAAAACAACTCAAGAAGCTTGGGATATTTTGAAAAGTGAGATTATAAAAGCCCAGTCTAGCACAATACCAATGAAGAAGAAAAATAACAACACTCAAAAGAAACCAGCATGGCTGCATAAAGGACACTCTGACAAATTGAAAGACAAAAAGGACAAATATAAAAAGTATAAAGAGAGGCAAATAACTAAGGCAGAATATCAACAAATAACCTGAGCCTGTAAAGATGAAGTGAGGAAGCTGTTATTTTTCTTCTTGAGAAAGGTCTAGAGACCTTGTTGAGTTTATTTCTTTTTGTATCATAAATGACCAAAATCCTCAATATATCTTTTTAAATAACATTAAAATGAACACCTGCTTTTCTATCATTCCATAACAATGTAGCTTTTGCTTGAAACTTATTAAATGTATTCATAATTAAGTGTCATTGATGATATAAAACTTTGTTATCTCTTTTCCTGTATATTAATTTTATTGACTTTCAGCAGATTCAGCATAGACACTTAAACAAATATAACCCAATTATGTTGGTTAACTAAAGAAAACAAAAGAAGAGGCAAATAAGCATTTGGACTGATCATGATGACGACAGAGTGATTGAACTTCTTTCCTGAAATAGATTAGAAAATGCAGAGTTCCACAAGCAGTCAAATAATTGAAACAATGAACATCGTAGAATGTTGGATTTTGTGATTTAAAGAAAAAAGCACATTTGGTTCTGTTAAGTTTGAGCAATGAGAGGCTGAACCAGAGCATGAGTGCAACAGTACTTTATTTTACAAATAAAGGGCTGACCGTGTTGCCAAGCCTGGAACTGGCTCGCAACAATCAGCAGCCAGTTGGACCCCGCAGCCTGCTTTTATAGCTGGCTGCTGGGGAGAACTGACCAATGGGAATGGGGGAATAACGCCCACACAAGTAAGTGGACCTGAGTGAGAACTCCTTGAGTCCTCAGGACATAACACCCCTTCCCCCAGATGCGAACACGCATAGTCCTTGAGGTAGATGGGGTTTGTGTTGGCGCCCGGAGCGGCGCAACTCGGGAACATTGTCTGACTGTTCGGTATCAGTCTGTGACGGTTGAGCTGGCATAGTGTCGCCAACACTCTCTCTGGACTGGGCATCCTCGGAAACCACCGGGTTGGTTTCTGGAGTCAAACTCTCGTGGGTTGGATCCAGTTGATCAACTCTCTGGGCGCTGTTGTCCGGGTTTGGGCTGACCGGAACGACCGCTGGCGCAGACTGGTCACTGGGTGCGATGTGGCTGGGTGGCGGATGGGACGGTTCCCCTTCGACTGGAGACTCTGGATTCTTGTTTGCGAGGTTGCTGAGGCGCCTTCTGAGTTGGTCTATGTGTCTCCTCCAGACGCGACCATCCTCCAGCCTGACTCTATAGGATCTCGGCCCGGTGACGGCGATGACCTCGCCCGAATCCAAAGTGGGTCCCCAGCGAAATTTCTAGCGAATATCGGCTCCTGTAACATAAAATGTCTAACCCCAAGTGGAAGCGAGGGAGAGTCAGGGCAGTATTGTGGGTGCAGTCTATCTAATACAGTCCTCAGGCGCCGGCCCATCAGAAGTTCCGCTGGGGACTTATTGGTGACTGCACAGGGGGTTGAGTGCTGGCTCATCAGGAACCGTGAGAGTTTGTGGTGCCAGTCATCTCTGCCAAACCTAGCGAGGGCCTCTTTGGTGGTCCTGACGGCCCTTTCAGCCAACCCATTACTCGCAGGGTGGAATGGGGCTGTTAAAATGTGGCGAATGCCTAGGTTGGCTGCAAAACGGCTGAATTCTACTGATGCGAACTGTGGCCCATTATCGGAGACCAAGGAGTCGGGTAGTCCATGGGTAACGAACAGGCACGTTAACACGTTGGTGATTGCTAGTGTGGTGGTCGTGGATAGCTGTGCCACATCTATCCACTTGGAATAAGCGTCCACGACCACTAGGAACATCTTTCCATGCACGGGGCCGGCCAGATCGATATGGATTCTAGACCAAGGGGCGCTGGCGCCTCCCATCTGGTAGGGGTGGCGATGGGGGGAGCAGGACGGGATTCCTGGCAAATGCTGCAGGAACTTACCCAATTGACAATGTCCTCGTCTAGACCCGGCCACCACACGTAGCTGCGTGCCAACGCCTTCATTCTCACAATGCCGGGGTGTCCCTCGTGCAACGCTCCAGGACTCGGGTACGCAGCGAGGTCGGGATGATCACCGAGTGCCCCACAGTAGACAACCCTGCAAACTGGACAGCTCCTGCATGCGAGTCTTAAAGGGTGCGAATTTGTTATCAACATTGCCTCCCGGCCACCCCCTCCTCACCCAGTCGAGCACCTGGGCGAGCGTTTGGTCTGCCTTGGTTTTGGCGGCGATGTCAAGGGCGGTGATGGGCAGGTCCAACTGGGTGATTTCAAAAATGGCATTGACAGGAGCTGGGTCTTCAGCCGGAGCGGGTAAGGGGCAGCGACTGAGTGCGCTGCAGCGTGGGATAGAGTTTTGCCCGGGCGGTGGATAAGTTTGTATGAGTAGGCCGCTAGGAAAAGCGTCCACCTTGTCATCCGAGGGAGAGGACTTGAGGTGTCTGTTTGTCGCCGGCCAGTAGGCCCAGGAGGGGCTTATGGTCGGTGACCAGTTCGAAGAAGTGGCCAAAAGGAATTCGTGAAACTTTTTCACGGCTGCAACAGCTGCTAGGGCTTCCTTGTCTATTTGGCTGTAATTTCGCTCCGTGGCCGAGAGCGTCCTGGAGAAAAAGGCGATGGGGGCCTCGGCGCCATTGGCGAGTCGGTGACTAAGGACCGCCCCAATTCCAAAAGGGGATGCGTCTGCTGCCAGTACTAAAGGAAGGTTGGGGTCGAATTGGATGAGCACTGCCTCTGGCGTAAGTAGTGATTTGACGGCGTTAAACGCCTGGTCTTCTTTGTGCCCCCAGTGCCACGGTGACTTTTTGTCTAGTAATCTGTGTAGGGGTTCGCTACTGAGGCTTTATGGGGCAAAAAGGATGCATAAAAGTTTAGGAGTCCCAAGAAAGCTTGTAGCTCCGTTTTGGAGGTCGGTGGGAGCTTCGTGGATCGCCCTGACCTTGGACTCCAGGGGGTGAATGCCAGAGGCGTCAATTTTATAACCCAGAAAGTCCACCTGTCTAGTGGCAATGGCGCATTTTTCTTTTTTTTAACTTGAGGCCATGCTGTCTGAACCTCTCTAACACTGCTCGCACTCTCTGGAAGAGTTGGGGTCTGTCCCTGGCCGAGACCAAGATGTCGTCGAAGTAGGGTACTACACCAGGGAGGCCCTGTAAAATCCGCTCCATGAGGGATTGAAAAATACCCGGGGCAACACTTACGCCAAATTGGAGACGCTTGCATCGGAAGGCACCCCTGTGAGTGACGATGGTCTGAAGTTCCGCTGTTTGGTTATCAACAGGGAACTGTTGATATGCTTGAGACATGTCCAATTTAGCAAAAATACTGCCCGGTTCGAATGTGTGCAATAAGTGCTGAATGACGGGCACGCGGGATAGGCGCTAACTTGTAAATATTTATTGATTGTTGTCTTGTAGTCCGAGCAAATTCTCAGGCTACCATCTTTTTGAGGGTGTGACAATGGGCGTCTCCCACTTGGCGAAATCTGTTGGCTCAATGACCCCTTGTTTTAGTAGTTTATCCAATTCAGCGTCTAGTTTTGGTCGAATAGCAAATGGAACTCTACGTGGTTTTAATCTGATTGGGACTGCCTGGGGTCAACGGTGAACGAGATGGGGTTCCATTATAACACCCCAGCTCCTCGCTGAACACATCTGCGTAGTCAGCGAATAAGGAGTCAGTGTCTGAGGTTGAGACAGCATGGACTCCTGTTAACCCTAGGCCGAGGTGGGGAAACCAATCGAGCCCCAATAAGGTGGGTAGATTGTCCGTTAACTACCACTAGAGGTAGGTGGCCTTTAAAAGCTCTAAAACTGACAAAGAACTTGCCTCTGCCGATCACGGGAATGGCCTTCCCTGGTAGTCCTTCAGGCCGAACTGGCATCTCTGAAGCCGGGTAGTAGATAGGCTGGGGTGGAGTCTCTTGAGGGTGTTCCACGAGATTATTGAGAGCGCTGACCCTGTGTCAACCTCCATGTGGCACGGTTTACCTTCTAGGGAAACGGAGAGAGAAATTTTACTAACAGAGTGGCAAGTACGCCTGGCAAGGCGGTGCGTGCGACAGTTTAATACTTGCCTCTGTGGTCCCGAGTGCGAGGACGGGGTCTTTGTGCCGCACTTTGGGGGCTTGGCAGACTCTCGCAATGTGCCCCCTCTTATGGCAGTTGTTGCAAACGGCTCCTTTAAACTTGCAGGTGGCCCTTTGATGTGATCCCCACAGGCTAGGCACAGGGTGATGTGCTTGGGTGGACCGTGTATTCTTGTTTGGCCCCTACCTGCGACCGTCTGTCATTGGTGAGGCGATGGACATCGCTTCTCATCGTTGTGGCCTTCCTCCGCTTCCACCTCTTCGGAATGGACTGGGAACGCTGCTAGCTTGGCGCTTGGGCCCTGAATTTCGGTGGCTGAGTTCGTAGCTAGCTCGGCTGCTAGGGCCTCCCTCTACGCTTGCGAGGTTGAGGTCTTTTTAGCTAGCAGTCGCCTCTGTAGGTTGAGATCCTTGACCCCACAAACCAATTGATCGAGGAGCATGTCCTCCAGGTATGTTCCAAACCCGCAGTGCAGGGCTGCTGTTCTGAGGGCGCCTGTATATTGGTTGATGGTCTCCTTACTTGATTGCTTCCTCATTCGGAACGTGAACCTCCTGGCGATTTGTGAAGGCCTGGGAGCGTAGTGGTTTGTGAGGATCTCAAGCAACTCGGACCACGGAACGTTTTTAATTCTCTCGGTGCCACGAGTGCTGCAGCGGTATCGTAAACGGTGGCTCCGCAGTAGATTAGGAAATAGGATTTTTCCGATGCTCTCCCGCATCCGACAGGCCGACCGCATCGATGTAATGATTGAAACGGTTCTTATACGATTCCCACTTCTCTTCGTCTGGTTTAAACGCCGGGAATACTGGATTGGAACTCATGGTGCTGGAACGGCTGGGCTACCATGGGGAGAAATCTCTCTGGGACTACGAACGCCGTGAGTTATTAGTGATATCAGCTCTGGAGAGGTTTTTTGCTACCCTCTCTTTCTCTCTCTCTGAGTTACCACGTTGGCTGCTAGCCGTTGGAGGTGTCTTGATTCGCGCCAAAAAAGTGGGCGTTAGTGACTCTCTACAGCGCTGTGCTGTGATTCCTACTGGCTCGAAATTCAAATGACACCCGCTTGAATTTCGCGCGCAAATGCAGAGCGGCTGCGCTCGCAGCGCTTCACTTTCCCCGTAGCGAGGCTAACAAGCGGCTACAGACGCTTCTAACTATTTGACTCAGACCGCTTTCTGGCTGCGGATCTGCGTTTGCTCTTTTGATCGCTCGTTTCGCTCTCTCTGGGCTGTAGATCGGTGGCTAGTGACTCAGCGGTTGCAAGGTGCTTCTGGTAGCCATCCCATCCTCGTCGCCAGTGTTAAGTTTGAGCAATGAGAGGCTGAACCAGAGCATGAGTGCAACAGTACTTTATTTTACAAATAAAGGGCTGACCGTGCTTGCCAAGCCTCTGGAACTGGCTCGCAACAATCAGCAGCCAGTTGGACCCCGCAGCCTGCTTTTATAGCTGGCTGCTGGGGAGAACTGACCAATGGGAATGGGGGAATAACGCCCACACAAGTAAGTGGACCTGAGTGAGAACTCCTTGAGTCCTCAGGACATAACAGGTTCCAGTTGGATTAATTATCTGATTTTATTAAAAAAAGGTTAATTATCATTTTTAAAAAGAAAAAATAAGTACAAGAACTAATTTTGCATATAACAGCAAGCTATGGCTTACTATGGTTTGTTGAATGAACTTCATTTGGCTGCATTCATAAAACACACAAAGAACTAAGCACATCATTTTAGTGTGATGTGTGAATGCCACACAGATTGCACCTCAGGGTGACTTGGATGAAATCCATTCTAATTAGAGGTGAGGATTTTCGCAGAAGCAATGAAATAACTGACATTTTGGCAATAACAGAGGGGGGGAAACCCTAAGCTATTGCAGCAAGAATCTCATAATAGACCTTTCATCATTACAGGTTAAGGTGTCAGACTCCTAACTTAAGCTTCATTGCCTTATTTTTGAATTTCAGCTTTTGATCAAAGGAGACAGAGCAATGTATGGCTTGAAACAGTAGTGTTTGTGTGGTCCTGTCTTTTTAATTCTGTACATTTTATGTATACTGAGATGGAAGCTGCTTGAAATTTTAAAAGCACCCACTGAGTTCTTTTAATTGATAGAATAGATTGCTTTAGCCCTTGGAATACTTCCAAAATCTATACCGTACAAAGGCAGACAAAAGTCATCTTTGTGTAGAAAGCCATCTCAGAAAGCATAGCACAAAATTGCCCTCATCTGTTCTCTTCACCCCACTTTAAAAAGGCTTTGGGAATCTGTGATTTTTATTTGCCCTTGAGCATTTTGTTTTTGGAAATAGAACTTATAGAGCATTTAGTTATTTACAGTATTCCAAAAATAGAGGAAGAAAATTATATGTGGCATGTGTAGGACATCTCCGTTATCTTGAAAAAATGATTATATTTTAGATATTATTTCACTTTTTAAATGCTTACATATATCTGTTTAGGTTTTTAAAAAGAAACAATTTGGACCACTTTTCCACCAGAATATATATCATAATATATATACATTCTGAATATATGGGCTGCAAAAATTCAGACATAAACAAAGATACATAGAAAAGTGGCATACTATAATATAAACTTTTGCATCCCAGGATATTATACCAATAAGCAGTACTTCAGGCATCACAAACTATTTAGGAAAGTAACTAAGTGTGTGGGCAGGTGTTTAATTTTTAAAATCTGAAAATATATTTGTCTTCTATTCCATAACCCTTTCAGATTTTGTTTTAAAATAACAGAATAGCTGTACTTAAGAATGAACTGAAGTGTTTTTGTAAGATATTTTCATAAATCCAGAATGGATTGTAATACTAATCAAATACAATTGGTGATATAATTCATATTCAGTGAATATATGGAAAGTATTTTTCAGAATTTTAGAACATGTCATGAAAACTCTAGAAGGAATACTATACATTTGTTTGAAATGTACTATACATTTGATGTTGTTTTTGCTGTGTCAAAAATTACAAAGGTAGGATACTGAGAATTAACTGTTGTATTTGTGGGCTCTCTTGTATGAACAAAAGTCCAGATTCTCTGAAATTATGATATGTGCAGGACACATTATTTAAGGCAATGCTTCCAAACCTTTCCAGCTCTATTTGTGTGAGTGGCGGATATGCACATCCTCCCCTTGCATGAATGGATCTTCAGGTACAAATGGAAGCTGCCTGCATTCGCAAGTGAAGCTCCACTCGCAGAACCGCAGGACTCTTGAGCAGAGAATGCTTGTGCTCACATAAGGGGTAAATGGCCTCTGTTGTGCAAGCGGAGCTTCGTGCTTGAGTGTGTTTGCACACCACTCATATGAGTGGAGCTTCACATGCATGCACTTGCTCATCTCTTTCATGTCCCAGTTTCAAACAGCTTGGTAATCAGCCATGGCCCATAGGTTGGAGATCCCTGATTTAAGCTCGGTGTTGCAAGTATATATCTCATTTTACTATCACCAAATACTGAGTGAATTAATGGAAGGATAGCTCATAACTATAAGGACCCATCCTGCTAATTGCTGATTATAAGGACCCATGCTGCTAATAACTGTACATGATATTCAATCCATTTATGAATCTTTGAAAGATGTAATTTACTTATGTCCAAGTCAAAAGGTGTTCTGATAATAGAGCTATCATATGGGAAGTGGGGCAGGAGCTTAGAGAAAACAATGCTCTTTTGACTTCACTGAGCATGGAAGGAACAAGAGTGTACAAGGTCTTCTGGGATGAAGACTGGATATGGATTTCAAGCAAATACATATGGTCAGGACAATTATATATGGGCAAAAGTGAAATCAGTGCAGAAATGAAGTCAATCAATATCAAAGCTCTATTTTATTTCAACTCAACCAACTCTCATTATCAATATATATCCAATCTCACTTTTTCATATTATCGAGCCTTGACTTCATTACATTGTATTTGCATTTATCGTAATTTAACCAATAACTAAGGAAGGCACTAAGAGTAACCAGAGTATGTTTTGTTCATGAACAGAGCATATCAGAAAAACATACCATTGAATTTGGTATATCTGATTCCGATATTCCAATTCACATTTTTTCATGAACAATCCATAATTTAATATATGTACATAACAGATGGATGGAACGAATAATAGTTAGGTTTAAATTCTGCCAAATGCTATTCTGCTTTTTAATGGATGTCACAGCCCAAGGACTATTGACTTATGGGGGTGGAGGGGAGCCTTTAAAAATCTAAAATCTTAGTTTTATTGGTCTTTGAAGAACTTTTTGGGGAGGAAAAGAAAAAAAGCAAAGATGATATGCACAGTTTCTTTCTGTAAGGCAATTCCTTTAATTAGGGTTGTTGTTGTTATTGTTGTTGTTATTATTATGCAGAGTTTAATTAAGGAAGCCAAACCAGAGGCAAGTCAGTATCCAGGTGTGTGCTCTTATGCAGATGGTGTGCTGCCAAAAAGAATCAAAAGAGACTTAATTACCAGAATGATCAGCCGAGTCAGGCAGGAGGAGAAATTGTATGCTATGATGGAAGCAGATTATTACAAAACAGCAACAGAGCTTAGCATATGAAGCAGGTACAAAATGGGCCATTTTTGGAAGATAGTTGGCTGCCTCTTTTTTCTAAGTCCTAAGCAGCAAAATTATCTTTGCCATTTGCATTTTCATGTTATGAGAACAGGATTATTCCAATTACATGTGAGCCAAACCCAGACTGTTATGGGCAAATTCATTTCCAAAATGATAATAATATTAAAAATGTGCTAATGTCCTATTGTATCACCCTAAATTAAAATGAATTTTAAAACTTTAATCCAGTGGAAGAACTTGGTTCTATTGGTACAACCATTGATTTTTGTCCATAATCGCTCAATTTCAATTTGCAGATTGCAGTATCTTGCTATTTTTTCTAGTTTTTTGTTCTTCAATTTATGCATCACATGCAATATCAACGAACCAGACTTTGTTCTTTTTCATAATAGTGGTGTCTGACATATTATGGGCCAGATGTTTGTCTGTTTGGATTCGAAAATCCCAGAAGATCTTGACCTGTTCATTTTCAGATTGACAAGAACTTTGTCAATTTGGTGTTTCCAGTAATTTTTTCTGCATTTGAACCTAAATTTCTGGCAAATCTTCCATTGTATGATTTTGGCAACTTGATCATGTAGATAATCAGTCTGTGAGATTTTGCTGCAGCCACTGATAAGGTGATCCATTGTTTCATCTTTCTTGTTCCATAAGCGGCATATTATATGATATAATATAATTTTGGGGTGCACTTTTTGGGTAAAGAGCATGCTGCATTGTCATTTTTTTTGGTCTTTCAATTCAAGTTATCAAGTTCTAGCTGAGTCCAATCAATTATTCCAGCTGAGTGTCATATTACAGGCACTCCCCAGGTGTTAATTGCCTTTATGATATTTCCTCCACTTAGCTTTGATCTCAAAATTTTCTGGACTTGCTTTATGTATTTTGTTAAAGTAGCTTCCTGTTAGTGATTTCAATCAGAATCCATGCAGCTCATCTAAACCAGGAGCACTCCAGTTCTTGACCTCCTTTGCTTGTTTTTGCACCATTTATTTTCTTATGTGAACATCTTCCATTCTGGTCACTTTTACAGTGCTTTCAACCTGCTTGATCCACTTTGTGTTTCCATTGTGCTTTCCCACAAGTTCTTCCAAAATTTCAGGGTATTTTCTTTGTTAGGTTTTTCACTTGTTATAGTTCCATGTCTAGTTTCAAGGGTCTTGTAGAAACGATGCTGTCTTGCTCAAAACTGTGAATTTTGTTGAAACTGTAGGATTCAGTTATCATATCACTTTATTTTCTCTGCAATAGTCACAACTCTTTCTTTCAACTGCAACTACAATTTCCTTGTTTTCCAGATCATAGCTTGTTGTCAGGCTCTGATATTTTTTATTCTTCAGGTTTCCTTGCCTCAAATTCTTCAAATTACTTAAAACCAATCGAATTATCTTTATTTTTTAAATTCCAGGCAGATTTTGCACTTTTGTCTTTCCTTCTTAATGCCTTTATTCTTTCCAATTTTCAAGTTCAATTCTTCAGTAGTTACATAAGCTGCTGCATACATTTGTTTGAGCTAATGTTTCAGTTGGAATAGTCTGAATAGCTTCATTCACATTCTTCAATAATTTAGCCAAACTTCTCTTACTAACTTGATTCAGTTTTGGCAATCAAATCCTTTCCATGTTTTTTATTTGAGTCTTAATTTTCTCAGTTAATTTGAGTCTAGCTGTTGGTTTTTCAAGATCTAATCCAGCTCTTGTTTTTAGTTCCTCACTCGCTCCTCTGATTTCCTTCCTTTTCTCCGCCACTTGTTGCTCCACTTCTAAATTATCTCTATTATCAGCTGCACTTGAGCCTTGATTTTGCATTGCTCTGCTTACAATCTCTTGTAATTCTGCATTAGTGAAGAGCTTGTGCTTCAGAATAACATGCCTCTGGTCCATAGGTGTTTGTTAGTTGATTTCATTCATTTCCATATCTAGGTATTTCTCTTTCAAAATCTTAAACATGTGCTTTTGAAATCCACATTTTGTTGGCTCAGAGATATAATTATCTTCCATAATTGATAATTAATTTTCTTCCTTTGACCAGTTTTTTTTCCATTCATCCCCCAATTGCCTGTCAACTCCATGCCCTGGTTGCCTAGCAGAGTGAGCTTAGTTCTGTGGAATATTTTTCACTGAACACCCAGAAGCCATAGTATTGAATGAAAGTCTTGTTGAAACTCAATCTAGCATAGAATTCACTTGATGTGTTTTCACCATTGTTAAATGATTTTGGACCAAGTTTAGTTTGGGTCATCTACAGAGCACACAAGTCACCCGCCCATGACAAGGTAAGGCTCCTTGAGGGGTTGTTGTTGTTGTCGTCATCATCATCATCATTATCATCATCATCATATGGCATTGTATCATTGTATGGCATTGTTACAGTAGCTAGGAGACCACAATGCTGTTGCAGTATGGTAGTTTGTTTACAATTTACTAGCTCTGTTATAGGATATGCTCATGTGCTTATTAAGGTGCACCACAAAACCTGCAACAGCATCCTAAGTCTCCTCCCTTCTCCTGAACGGCCTCATAATTGGGTGCCATAACTGGGAAGGATCAGAGTGAGCAGGAATTTGACTTCCTGCATGGAACACCACTAAAGTGGTACCAATTTATCTACTTGCATGGAACATGCTTTTGAACTGTTAGGTGGATAGAAATTGAGTGGGTGACAATGAGTGGCTCACCATGCCACGTAATGCTAGAACTCAAACTGCTGGAACAGAGACCATCTCATTAAGCCATTGGATCACCAGTAAAGAAACTGAGAGAAGATTGAAAGAATAATTGTCAGAGTCAGGACAACAGCTATTCCTATCCACATTGTATCTGGTTATATCCATTTTTTGCTTAAGTGCTATCAAGAATTGGCAGTACTGGATAAGACAAAGCATTATTTTGTGACAAAAAAAATGGAGGCCAATGACATGTACCATAAGGTTCTCCTGCAAATAGCATGTTTCTCGCTTACTGTGGATTCTTGTTCTTCTTTGCAATTGAGTGAAAATAACTTTCTTATGTGGTTGGGAACATCATGAAAGGGCAAATAATATGTTCTTTGGTTAATTCCACCCAATACAGAAGATAATGAAGACATTAGAAAGAAGCCAAATCTGGTCAAGTTATTTAAAGAGTTAATTAAGCTCTATTCCCATTTTACCACCCTATAGTCAACATTTGCAGTTCAAATAGGTTGAGCAGGATAGATGTGGAAGAAAAGAAGGGAAATTAGACTTAAGAAAGATGGCAAATCATCTGTCAGCTTATCTCTTACATGGCAACTTAGTCCAGGTAGTAAGAAACTTAGAAAAAAAAGCATTTCAAATCATTTAACAATATACTGCCTTAATCTATAAAAAAGATGGCAGTTGCCATTACACTCCTAAAGTCTACAATTATTTCAGAATAGCATTACAAATATCTTACATAAATTGTATAGTTCTTATTTCTATGCTCTGCCCAGCCGTGTCTGACATGACAATATTCTCTTTATAAGTGTTTCTATAAGCAAGTATTTGAAGACAGTTTGTAGTGTGATTTCACCCTAGGGACAAAAATCTTACTATGTAGAGGAGGCCCTGCTACATAGTCCAATATGGGCCTTTCTTCTAAGTAAATATGTTTATGTTTGTTTCCTTGAATGCTGCAGATCAGTTTGGAAAGAGACAGAGAGGGAGGGAGGGGCAGAGGGATGGATGGAAGGAGAGGGGGGGGTGAAGGGAGAGAGAGGTAAATAGATGAAACTTCATCTTAAATTGAATGCTACCTTTTAATTGTAATTTTCTCTGCTCTTCCTACAATTAAATGTTTTTTTTTAAATTCTTCTAGAACAGAATCTTTTGCTGTCATTATTTAGTTGGCTGCCTGCCTGCTGATAATAGACAGGAGTTTGCTTCTGGCAATGTAGAATCACTTGGGGAACTGGAGAACCAGTTCACTTAATCATACAACAATCTCACCATGCTTTACAGACGTTAATTAATTAAATCTCCAAACGCTCTCACAAGAGGGAGAAGAAGGCTGTTTTGCATGTGATGTCCCAGCAAGCAGAAGTATGTAACTAAGGCTAAATTTTTGTATATGTGATTTCTTAATTTAAAAAAAAAAAAAACATTAAAAGTACACAGATAACCTCTTATGTGTTGAGAAATTTGAGTTATAGACATGAATATTTTGAGTTATAGACACGAATATTTGCAGAAAGTTCTGCTTCAAAACTCCAACTTTGTGCCTTTGGAGCACTTGTGTGACATCACAACATTTGTGGAAAAGGGATGGGCTTTGATGTTGCTTTCAGTGGCCTGTCCTTATTTTACCCTCCCTTAGGATGCTGCTTGTTGAACATTTGACATTCTAAGACTATAGTGTTTTCTTTCCATTTCCTAATATCTCTACCTCTCCAAATCACTATAAAGCAAGAGTAAGACATTTTTTGACGTGAAGTATTCTTTCCTTCGACTTCACCTTTCCTTTTTTATACAAAATGCATATATTAGTTATCTACTATCTTGGATTAATGTTCACTCCTATTTTAATTTGCAGGTGCTTTGGGTCAATGATTATAAGGAGTAAAGAGCCATGTTGACATAATGGTTAGAATGCAGTATCGCAGGCTAACTGCTGATGGCCAGGAGTTTGATTCTGACCTGCTCAAGGTTGACTGAGCCTTCCATCCTTGCAAGGTTGATAAAATAAGGACCCAGATTGTTGGGGGCAATATGCTGGGATTGTAAAATGACAGGACTGTAAAGCATTATGAAGCGATATATAAGTCTAAGTGCTATTGCTTGTGCTTATCAGATGCACTACTACATGTCTTCTGAGTTGCAAGAGGAGATATACAAGGGATATCACATATGCCATCATATCAGAACACAAATTATGTAACTTAAATCCTGACATAATTGTGTAACAATATCTGAATCTATATGACAATCTCTTAACTTTTATCCCACTGTCATATTACTATCATAGTCAAGCAATCTACCTATGTACATTTAGACTGGGCAATTGGGATTTTTTTTTTCAGGAGACCAATCCTTATTTCCTTATATGATTTTGTTCCTGTTATCTGTTAAAAATAAAGATTTTAAAATGTTTAATTCAGATCTCTTCAAGTTATGGAAATCTAACGCTTTAAAAAAAATGTTATAAACTGTCTACTTTCTTTTTTTTTTAAGCAAATTTTATTAATTTTACAAAACAATGTACAGACAAACAAAACATAGAATATAATAACATAAGAAATCTTTTTCTGAAAAAACCAGTACAACATCTTATTTAAAGACAGAGTAATTCCAAATTATCACATTTCCATATAAACACAATTTAATATATATATTTACCTTATCTGTTCAACTTCATATCTTATCCCAACTTCTCTTTATTACTCCCTTTCCTTCTATTTATTCAAATTATATCTCTTTTACTTTAGATTGTATACATTTTTTATATCCATCTGTCTTATTTACAATTTCATTGTTCTCTTCCAATACACAATCTACTTTCAATGAGTGTAGCCAGGAGTGGGCTTCAAAAAAATTAGCAACCAGTTCTCTGCCTGGTTGTTGGGTGGCCATGACCATGGTGGGAGTGGCCTAGTTAGCCTCCTGCACCACAGCAGGGGGCATATTCACCCTCCCTGGGCTCCAGAAGCTTTCCCTGAACCTCCGGAAGGGTGAAAATGGCCTCTCTGGGCTCTGGAGGCCCTTGGAGGCTGAAAATGTGGCCTTTCAGAACTTCAGGGAGGCCTGTTTTCACACTCCCCAGGCTCCAGAGGTTTTCCTTGAGCCTTCAGGAAGGTGAAAAGAGCCTCCCTGGGCTATGGAGGCTCCATGGAAGCCAGAAATGGGCCCATTTTTGGCTTTCTGGAGCCTTTGGGAGGCTCATTTTTCTCCCTCCCCAAGCCTCTGTATAGCCACTGCACTTACCTGGGATCCAAAATGAAATACATATACATTATACATATACAATACACACACACACACACACACACACACATATTAATGTGTAATGTGTACATGTGTATTATTTTTATTTATGCTTCCTACTGCCTTTTAATTGATTTGCTTATTTAACAATCTCCATTTTTATTAAAGGGAACATTTTCTCTTTTTCTTCATATTTACTTTGCATTTTAGTTCCTTTTTCCTGCCCTTCCCATTTGCCATATCATTTCTTTCCAGTTCAGGATTTTGAACTGATTTACAAGTAATGCCTGCCTGAATTTGAGACAATGACATAGCTATAACTTAGCAGATGTTCCACAATCTTAGGTTCAAAAAATAGGAGGACAGTTTTATTACTGTATCTTGCTTTTCATACAGCATTTGGTTGTAGACTACATTTGAGAACACTGCATTGGGCCCCTTTAGGCTGCTTTCATTACATGAATAAAGCCAGACTTCTTTTTCCTCTTTAAAAGAAAAGAAATAGCAACAAAGGAATATTATTTTAAGAATGGCTTTGGACTCCATATGCATTCTTCAACAACAACAATAAAAACAAATGTTGGGTACCAGTGGTTTTTAAATTTGTTTCTCAGTAGGATGCAGTGGTACAGAAATGGAGCATATTGTGAAGCCTGAGGGAATGGTACCTTCAGCAGTTTGTTTCTGATAACAATGTTTTATGACTGGTCTTATCTGTTCTGATAACCATTTAATGAATTTGCAATCTATATGTTTATGATATGGTCTCCAGTGGTCTCCAGTGTCCACTGGCTAAAATTGTGGGCATATAAATTAGATTTATTTAAATTCTATCCTAGAGAAGCAAAATAAAACATTTCATGTTACCGTGGAAAGGGAACTTCATGAGGACAGTGGTGATACCCAAGCAGGAAAAGCCCAAAGGGAACATCAGGCCAGCCATAAAACAAACTTGCATAGGAAAAGAGATTTGATAAAAGGTATTGAAAGAAGCCCCCTAGACAAAAGCCAAGTAATTAAGAAAGCTAGGGAAACAAGAAAAAGAAATCCCTTACAAACAAAAGGTCATGCCAAATCAGCAAAACAAATAGACAAAAGACACAGAAATAAATTCCATAGCAGACAGGAGATTGCCACCAAACAAATATAAGAAAACATTAGGATGAAACTGATAATCCAATCAAACCACCCCGCAGAGTTTACCCTCTGGCAGAAATGAAGACAACCCCTGATAGGATTTAAAACATTAAGAAATACAAACACAAGCACTCACACACAAAAGGAGAAAAGGTATAAAAATCAGGAGTTTATTACACAAAGATGGCTAGCCCCAGGAACGCAGACTTCTTGCTATCTCTTGCCTTCCTAAAGAATAAACCAGCTTCCAAGTAGTTGTCTGTGTCCTTGCACTGGAGCACTCCCAGCAGGAAAACAGAATCCTTAGAAGAAAGGCATTTTCCAGCCTTTCAACAATTGGCGACCATGAAGGTTTTCCAGCCAACCCTGCCACCGGACCGGGCCCGCAGATCCAAACCCAGCCGGCATGGACCTTCTTTGTCCAGGGAAAACATCCACGGACCCAGCCCGGAAGGCATAAGGGTAGTAAAGGGAGTCCTTGGGCTTTTCTGCTCAACAGCTGCTTGAAAGCAGGTGAGTACCACTTCAAATTTATAATCTTACTAGGGAGGGGAGTGGAAGCGTGAGTGTACCAGGTGTGTGAGTGTGGGTTTTCTCTGCTGAAACAGTGGGACCTCACCTCCTCTGTGATTGCCAGCCGCACCCCAGCCAGCTGCTAGCTCCAACAAGCCGTGACCGGCTGGATTTGGGAACGCAAGGGGTAATCACAGAGTGTGAGTCCTTCTGAAGGACGTAAGAAAAACCGAGTGGGCTGAGAAAGGAACTGTTGTTGGGAAATAAATAGAAAGCAGAATAAATAGTCCCAGTGCATCCCGCATAAGTAAAGCCCTGTGCATTTAGAAGGGGCCCAGTGACCGGCTACTGGCAAACAAAATTGGAAATAGTTTGCCTTACAAAGCAGAGCAGGTCCTTCCAGATCCCCACCTTTAAGGGAGATCTGAAAACTGATGGCGGAGGGAAGGGGCCGTGCATCGTGCTGCTAGGGGCAGACGGTCCCCTCCAAGATCCCGTTTTTAAGGGGGGGTTCAGAACTGACGGCGGAGTTTCCCTACGAGAAAGGGGCCCGTATCTCCGTGTGTAGGGAAACCGGAGTCCTTTCCAGACCTTTTTGTCTGAAAACTGACGGGCGGGAGCCCGGCTAAACCAAAGTAATCCCCACATCAGGTAGGGAATATGGGAAGTTGTGAGCTCGAGGGCAATGGAAGAACCCCTTGGATAAATTACTGAGGCTTGGGACAAAAGGCAAGTGCCTGTCTAACTGAATGAATAGAAAGGAAGTGAAAAGAATTTGCTGAGAGAAGATTGAAAGAATAATTGTCAAGTCAGGACAACAGCTATTCCTATCCACATTGTATCTGGTTATATCCATTTTTGCTTAAGTGCTATCAAGAAAAGTGGGCTGGATAAGACAAAGCATTATTTTGTGACAAAAAAAATGGAGGCAATGACATACCATAAGGTTCTCCTGCAAATAGCATGTTTCTCGCTTACTGTGGATTCTTGTTCTTCTTTGCAATTGAGTGAAAATAACTTTCTTATGTGGTTGGGAACATCATGAAAGGGCAAATAATATGTTCTTTGGTTAATTCCACCCAATACTGAGAAGATAATGAAGACATTAGAAAGAAGCCAAATCTGGTCAAGTTATTTAAAGAGTTAATTAAGCTCTATTCCCATTTTTACACCCTATAGTCAACATTTGCAGTTCAAATAGGTTGAGCAGGATAGATGTGGAAGAAAAGAAGGAAATTAGACTTAAGAAAGATGGCAAATCATCTGTCAGCTTATCTCTTACATGGCAACTTAGTCCAGGTAGTAAGAAACTTAGAAAAAAAGCATTTCAAATCATTTAACAATATACTGCCTTAATCTATAAAAAAGATGGCAGTTGCCATTACACTCCTAAAGTCTACAATTATTTCAGAATAGCATTACAAATATCTTACATAAATTGTATAGTTCTTATTTCTATGCTCTGCCCAGCCGTGTCTGACATGACAATATTCTCTTTATAAGTGTTTCTATAAGCAAGTATTTGAAGACAGTTTGTAGTGTGATTTCACCTAGGGACAAAAATCTTACTATGTAGAGGAGGCCCTGCTACATAGTCCAATATGGGCCTTTCTTCTAAGTAAATATGTTTATGTTTGTTTCCTTGAATGCTGCAGATCAGTTTGGAAAGAGACAGAGAGGGAGGGAGGGCAGAGGGATGGATGGAAGGAGAGGGGGTGAAGGGAGAGAGGTAAATAGATGAAACTTCATCTTAAATTGAATGCTACCTTTTAATTGTAATTTCTCTGCTCTTCCTACAATTAAATGTTTTTTTTTAAATTCTTCTAGAACAGAATCTTTTGCTGTCATTATTTAGTTGGCTGCCTGCCTGCTGATAATAGACAGGAGTTTGCTTCTGGCAATGTAGAATCACTTGGGGAACTGGAGAACCAGTTCACTTAATCATACAACAATCTCACCATGCTTTACAGACGTTAATTAATTAAATCTCCAAACGCTCTCACAAGAGGGAGAAGAAGGCTGTTTGCATGTGATGTCCCAGCAAGCAGAAGTATGTAACTAAGGCTAAATTTTTGTATATGTGATTTCTTAATTTAAAAAAAAAAAAAAACATTAAAAGTACACAGATAACCTCTTATGTGTTTGAGAAATTTGAGTTATAGACATGAATATTTTGAGTTATAGACACGAATATTTGCAGAAAGTTCTGCTTCAAAACTCCAACTTTGTGCCTTTGGAGCACTTGTGTGACATCACAACATTTGTGGAAAAGGGATGGGCTTTGATGTTGCTTTCAGTGGCCTGTCCTTATTTTACCCTCCTTAGGATGCTGCTTGTTGAACATTTGACATTCTAAGACTATAGTGTTTTCTTTCCATTTCCTAATATCTCTACCTCTCCAAATCACTATAAAGCAAGAGTAAGACATTTTTTGACGTGAAGTATTCTTTCCTTCGACTTCACCTTTCCTTTTTTATACAAAATGCATATATTAGTTATCTACTATCTTGGATTAATGTTCACCCTATTTTAATTTGCAGGTGCTTTGGGTCAATGATTATAAGGAGTAAAGAGCCATGTTGACATAATGGTTAGAATGCAGTATCGCAGGCTAACTGCTGATGGCCAGGAGTTTGATTCTGACCTGCTCAAGGTTGACTGAGCCTTCCATCCTTGCAAGGTTGATAAAATAAGGACCCAGATTGTTGGGGCAATATGCTGGGATTGTAAATGACAGGACTGTAAAGCATTGCGAAGCGATATATAAGTCTAAGTGCTATTGCTTGTGCTTATCAGATGCACTACTACATGTCTTCTGAGTTGCAAGAGGAGATATACAAGGGATATCACATATGCCATCATATCAGAACACAAATTATGTAACTTAAATCCTGACATAATTGTGTAACAATATCTGAATCTATATGACAATCTCTTAACTTTTATCCACTGTCATATTACTATCATAGTCAAGCAATCTACCTATGTACATTTAGACTGGGCAATTGGGATTTTTTTTTTTTCAGGAGACCAATCCTTATTTCCTTATATGATTTTGTTCCTGTTATCTGTTAAAAATAAAGATTTTAAAATGTTTAATTCAGATCTCTTCAAGTTATGGAAATCTAACGCTTTAAAAAAAATGTTATAAACTGTCTACTTTCTTTTTTTTAAGCAAATTTTATTAATTTTACAAAACAATGTACAGACAAACAAAACATAGAATATAATAACATAAGAAATCTTTTTCTGAAAAAACCAGTACAACATCTTATTTAAAGACAGAGTAATTCCAAATTATCACATTTCCATATAAACTGATTTAATATATATATTTGCCTTATCTGTTCAACCTGATATCTTATCCCAACTTCTCCTTTTTATTACTCCTTTTTCCTTCCCTATTTATTCAAATTATATCTCTTTTACTTTAGATTGTATACATTTTTTATATCCATCTGTCTTATTTACAATTTCATTGTTCTCTTCCAATACACAATCTACTTTCAATGAGTGTAGCCAGGAGTGGGCTTCAAAAAAATTAGCAACCAGTTCTCTGCCTGGTTGTTGGGTAGCCATGACCATGGTGGGAGTGGCCTAGTTAGCCTCCTGCACCACAGCGGGGGCATATTCACCTCCTGGGCTCCCGAGAAGCTTTCCTGAACCTCAGGAAAGGTGAAAATGGCCTCTCTGGGCTCTGGAGGCCCTTGGAGGAGCTGAAAATGTGGCCTTTCAGAACTTCCAGGGAGGCCTGTTTCCACACTCCCCCAGGCTCCCAGAGGTTTTCCTTGAGCCTTCAGGAAGGTGAAAAGAGCCTCCCTGGGCTATGGAGGCTCCATGGAAGCCAGAAATGGGCCCATTTTTGGCTTTCTGGAGCCTTTGGGAAACTCATTTTCTCCTCCCAAAGCCTCTGTATAGCCACTGCGCCCTTACATGGGATCCAAATGAAATACATATACATTATACATATACAATACACACACACACACACACACACACACATATTAATGTGTGATATGTGTACATATGTATTATTTTATTATGCTTTCCTACTGCCTTTTAATTGATTTGCTTATTTAACAATCTCCATTTTTATTAAAGGGAACATTTTTCTCTTTTTCTTCATATTTACTTTGCATTTTAGTTCCTTTTTCCTGCCCTTCCCATTTGCCATATCATTTCTTTCCAGTTCAGGATTTTGAACTGATTTACAAGTAATGCCTGCCTGAATTTGAGACAATGACATAGCTATAACTTAGCAGATGTTCCACAATCTTAGGTTCAAAAAATAGGAGGACAGTTTTATTATTACTGTATCTTGCTTTTCATACACAGCATTTGGTTGTAGACTACATTTGAGAACACTGCATTGGGCCCCTTTGGGCTGCTTTCATTACATGAATAAAGCCAGACTTCTTTTTCCTCTTTAAAAGAAAAGAAATAGCAACAAAGGAATATTATTTTAAGAATGGCTTTGGACTCCATATGCATTCTTCAACAACAACAATAAAACAAATGTTGGGTACCAGTGGTTTTTAAATTTGTTTCGTAGGATGCAGTGGTACAGAAATGGAGCATATTGTGAAGCCTGAGGGAATGGTACCTTCAGCAGTTTGTTTCTGATAACAATGTTTTATGACTGGTCTTATCTGTTCTGATAACCATTTAATGAATTTGCAATCTATATGTTTATGATATGGTCTCCAGTGGTCTCCAGTGTCCACTGGCTAAAATTGTGGGCATATAAATTAGATTTATTTAAATTCTATCCTAGAGAAGCAAAATAAAACATTTCATGTTACCGTGGAAAGGGAACTTCATGAGGACAGTGGTGATACCCAAGCAGGAAAAGCCCAAAGGGAACATCAGGCCAGCCATAAAACAAACTTGCATAGGAAAAGAGATTTGATAAAGGTATTGAAAGAAGCCCCCTAGACAAAAGCCAAGTAATTAAGAAAGCTAGGGAAACAAGAAAAAGAAATCCCTTACAAACAAAAGGTCATGCCAAATCAGCAAAACAAATAGACAAAAGACACAGAAATAAATTCCATAGCAGACAGGAGATTGCCACCAAACAAATATAAGAAAACATTAGGATGAAACTGATAATCCAATCAAACCACCCCGCAGAGTTTACCCTCTGGCAGAAATGAAGACAACCCCCTGATAGGATTTAAAACATTAAGAAATACAAACACAAGCACTCACACACAAAAGGAGAAAAGGTATAAAAATCAGGAGTTTATTACACAAAGATGGCTAGCCCCAGGAACGCAGACTTCTTGCTATCTCTTGCCTTCCTAAAGAATAAACCAGCTTCCAAGTAGTTGTCTGTGTCCTTGCACTGGAGCACTCCCAGCAGGAAAACAGAATCCTTAGAAGAAAGGCATTTTCCAGCCTTTCAACAATTGGCGACCATGAAGGTTTTCCAGCCAACCTGCCACCGGACCGGGCCCGCAGATCCAAACCCAGCCGGCATGGACCTTCTTTGTCCAGGGAAAACATCCACGGACCCAGCCCGGAAGGCATAAGGGTAGTAAAGGGAGTCCTTGGGCTTTTCTGCTCAACAGCTGCTTGAAAGCAGGTGAGTACCACTTCAAATTTATAATCTTACTAGGGAGGGAGTGGAAGCGTGGAAGTGTACCAGGTGTGTGAGTGTGGGTTTTCTCTGCTGAAACAGTGGGACCTCACCTCCTCTGTGATTGCCAGCCGCACCCCAGCCAGCTGCTAGCTCCAACAAGCCGTGACCGGCTGGATTTGGGAACGCAAGGGGTAATCACAGAGTGTGAGTCCTTCTGAAGGACGTAAGAAAAACCGAGTGGGCTGAGAAAGGAACTGTTGTTGGGAAATAAATAGAAAGCAGAATAAATAGTCCCAGTGCATCCCGCAAGTAAAGCCCTGTGCATTTAGAAGGGGCCCGTACCGGCTACTGGCAAACAAAATTGGAAATAGTTTGCCTTACAAAGCAGAGCAGGTCCTTCCAGATCCCCACCTTTAAGGGAGATCTGAAAACTGATGGCGGAGTGTAGGAAGGGGCCCGTACCGTGCTGCTAGGGGGCAGACGGTCCTCCAAGATCCCGTTTTTAAGGGGGTCTTAAAACTGACGGCGGAGTTTCCCTACGAGAAAGGGGCCCGTACTCCGTGTGTAGGGAAACCGGAGTCCTTTCCAGACCTTTTTGTCTGAAAACTGATGGCGGGAGCCCGGCTAAACCAAAGTAATCCCCACATCAGGTAGGGAATATGGGAAGTTGTAGCTCGAGGGCAATGGAAGAGACCCCCTTGGATAAATTACTTGAGGCTTGGGACAAAAGGCAAGTGCCTGTCCTAACTGGAATGAATAGAAAGGAAGTGAAAAGAATTTGCAAAAAGTGGGCTAGCAAAAAGTGGGCTTTATTGCGAGATGACAGGGGTAGACAAATTTGGCCTGAGGAGTGGTACTTTAGATTATAAAACCCTGAAAGCACTTAGAACATGCATTAAGACCAGCCAAATACCCTATTGGTACTGCTGGGCTGAAATTGTTAGGACCAAAGACCTGACTGAGAAAAATAAAAAAAAGAAGAAAAGCCTGAAACCCATTTCAGGGAAGAGAATACTGAGGCACGGATTATGGCTCCCCCTTTAAGCAAGCCAGTGCCAGGCAGAAATAGGGGACAACTAGAATATGTTTTTACCCACACTCCCTTCTCTGCCTCTGACCTAGTCATCTGGAAAAAGGATACCCCAGCTTTCAGGGCTGATCCTCAAACAGTTATTAAAACCCTGAAATCTATCATAGACAGCTATAATCCATCCTGGGGTGACATGACTCAGCTGTTACAAGTCTTTCTAATGAAAGACGAACTATTAAAACTGTTTGGAAAAAAAAACAAAAACAGTCCAAATAGCCAAACCACCAACTATCCCTGATCAGGCAGCCCCAGCCCACATCGCAGGGCCAATACATTGCCCTGACTGGGATTATAATGATACCAATCAATGGGACAAATACACTAGAGCAAAAGATAATTTACTAGAAGCTCTAGAGGAAATAAGAAAAAAAAACTTTTAAACTAGTCTGAATTTCAAAAGAAACAACACAAAGGGAAAAGGAAAACCCTGATGCCTTTTGGGTCCGCCTGTCAGAAGCAGCTATTGCATATGCCCACCTAGACCTTAGCTGCCTGAAGGACCAAAGGATTTTAGCTTCAGCCTTCGTGGATCAGTCCACCTTAGATATTAAAGAACATTTCCACCGCTTTGTCTCTAACTGGCTAACCTTAGACATAGCGGAGTTGCGCAGGATCGCTAACTTTGTCTATGATCAAAGAGACGAATAGAAAGACAGGAAGACTTAAAAATGTTTGCTGTCATGAAACATGATGCCAGACAAATGCCAGGTAAAACCCCCTATAATTCAAAGAAATGCTGGCACTGCGATAAAGCAGGATGGTCGCAAGGCAAATGTCAGCATTGTTATAGGTGCAGACAGGAAGGTCATTTCAGCAGGCAATGTAGGCAACACCCCTCCTGCAACCGGTATCACCCACCACCTAGGAACATGAGGCCAGCCAATAATCCAGCCCATTACACTGAGCAACAAAGTTTCAGTCACCAGGCACCACCCAGCTCTCCCTTTCCTCCAATAAATAATAACAGTAGACATCAATGGGAACAAAGGAGAGAACAAGACTTACCCCCTTCTTGACTAGAACATGACAATGAAAGCACTGAATTCATGGCTACCTTTAACGGGCTGGCTATCCTCCTAGAAAATGGCCCAGCAGGGGAACCCATTGTCACCATTCTTATAGGAGGAAAGAAATACAATTGCTTAGTTGATACTGGAGCCACCTCCTCATTACTGAACTACCATATAAAGCTTCGGTGGCAGAAGGGGCTCGGGATAGCATAATGGGAGTGGGGGGAGGAATAATCCCTGTAGAATTTACCCACAATGTACCAGTAGAACTAGGACCTTTCACAGTAGACCATGCATTTACTATTTGCCCCCAGTCCCCACTGTCTCTATTAGGAAGGGATCTCCTATGTAAAATGGGAGCTACCATAACATGTGAAAAACAGGGGCTGCAATTGGAAATCCCAGGAAAAGGCACACACAAGACAATCATGCTGATAATCAGCAAGACAGGGCTTCATGAAGATTTAAAAAGCCTGCCACCCTCCTTACGAGGCTGGGATGCATCAGAAGAGGGGCTACTTAAAGGAGCCATGGAGAGAGCAAACAAAGAGGTGAAGACCCTACTGGGCAAACTCTGTCAGGAGACACACCTCTCCTGGCCACAAGTGCTCCCAATTGCCCTCTTTTATTTCAGAACCAGACCAAGACAAGATATAGGTATTCCCCCCCCCCTTTGAGATCCTTTTTGGTCACCCCTCCCCATACCCTACTAGGATCCTCATTCTCAGCCTAGATCCTCATTCCTTTTGCTTAGATAGGGGGGATAGGGTTCTCTCTTCTTATCTTACAGCCCTGCAAAAGAGACTACAGACCCTCTGGACCCAGAGTGCACTGACACAGACCTTACCCCTGGAAGAAGCCCTGCATCCATATGAGCCAGGAGATTGGGTGTGGATCAAGTTCTTCACCAGAACCTCCCCTCTACAACCCAGGTGGAAAGGACCCTACCAAGTTTTACTGACTACACACAAAGCCATAAAGGTTTGCAGAACGAGACTCTTGGCTACATTGGACACATCCAAAGCCAGCAGTCATAGACTATAGCCAAACTCTACCACAATCAATCCCACCCATCAAACTCAAGAAAGATCAGGACACAGATCAATGGATGCTTGCAGCATTCTTCAACACTGTTGAACCACACCACTGTGAGGAACCAAGTGCCAAGGTTGCATTACACAAAACTGGACTCTCAGGTGCTGAGTTATAAACTATTTTTTTTTAAATTTTTGTCTCACCTTCTCCATTTTTTCCTTTTTTAAAAACCTTTTTTCATCGTATTTTTTTTTAAACAAAAAGGACTTTAACCATATCTTACTCATAATTTTTTGATACTTGACCTTTTACATTTTTTTTACATTGCTATTAAAAAAAAAAAAGAGGAGTGGGGAGGAAGAGAAGAAAAGGAATCAAACAACGGGGAACATGAAATGCAATATATTCTATGTATTATTATTATTTTCTGTAATAATTGTAACATTTGTAACACAAGCAACTGCGTTCCTGGAACCAAAGCTTATCCCAGAGAAAGGAAAACATATGGGAATGTTTAGCAAGAGAACTTTTGCTTAGCAGGAGGGAAATCATAATGTCACTGGGTGCAGCACACCTAGCGTCCCAGAATGCACCAGTCTTAGCAACACAGAATTAAAATGCAACTATACAGAGACCATATCATTTTCATAGAGTTACCTGAAGCTCCCACCAGGATGGTTTTTCCTTTGTGGCTTAAAAGCCTACTCACACCTTCCTGCAAATGCCACAAATGGCCCCTGCACCTTGGGAAGGTTAACCATGCTTATGCCATCCCTACAGAGACGACACAGGAGAGCCTTCCAAACCCTAGACTCAGACTGTGATTCCAAAGTCTCCCTTCCCACAAAAACAGAATACATCTCATTGGCAATATCCTTGGTAGGGGTACCTGGATTGGCAGTGCGAAATTCTAAAAATTTGAATAGACTAGCATGTACCCTGGCAAAAAGCTTGAATTCGACCTCCCATGCCCTGGATGCCCTTAACAGAGAACTGAGGGAGGTCAGAGAAGCCACCTTGGAGAATTGGGCAGCAATAGACTTCCTTCTCTTGAAGCATAACTATGGCTGCGAAAAAATTCCAAGGGATGTGTTGCTTTAATCTGGACGAAACCTCAGAACTCGTAGAGAGGGACATCCACCACCTGAAAGAGCTATCTCAGAATATTGGTCAGGAGCAATCATTCCTGGACTTTTCATGGCTCTTCTCATGGATGCCAGATTTCCATTGGCTCAAAATCCTTATAACAACCACAGTCACTGTTATGTCCTGAGGACTCTAGGAGTTCTCACTCAGGTCCATTCACTTTGCGGGCGTTCTCCCCTTTACCCATTGGTTGGTTCTCCCCAGCAGCCAGCTATAAAAGCAGGCTGCGGGGTCCAACCAGTTGCTGATCGCTGCGAGCCAGTTCCCGGCTTGGCAAGCACGGTCAGCCCTTTATTGTTATAATAAAGTATTGTTGCACTCATGCTCTGGTTCAGCCTCTCCTTTCCCAAACTTAACACTGGCGGCGAAGGTGGGATGGCTACCAGAAGCACCTTGCAACCGCTGAGTCACTAACCCGCCCGATCCGCAGCCAGAGAGAGCGATCGGCCGGCGATAAGAGCAACCTGATCTGCAGCCAGAGAGGCGGTCAGCAAGCAAAAGAGCAAACAAAAGAAGCGAACGCTGGTCCGCTGACAGAGAAAGCGGCCAGCAAGCAATAGAGCGAACACTGATCCGCAGCCAGAGAGAGCGGTCAGAGCGAAAAGTTAGAAGCGTCTGTGGCAGCTTTTGAGCCCAGCTACAGGAAAGTGAAGCGCTGCGAGCCGCAGCGCTCATTGTTTAAGGCGCGAAATTCAAACGGCTGTCATTTGAATTTCAAACCTAAAAGGCACAGCACGGTGCCGTAGTCAGAGTCACTAACGCCCACTCAGGCGCGATTTCAAATGCCGCCAACGGCTGACGGCCAAACTTGGCTAACCCAGAGAGAGAGAGAGGACTGCGAAAAGCCTCTCCAGAGCTGAAATCACTTGCCTGCCACAGGCAATAGAGCATTTTTCTGCTGCCCCAGAGAGATTTTTTTCCACAGGTTGTTCTACTGGCCCCATCACCATGAACTCCAATCCAGTCTTCCCAGCGTTCAAACCGGATGAGGAGAAGTGGGAATCATACAAGAACCGCTTTAACCATTATATAGATGCAATTGGACTTGCTGATGCTGGAGAACATCGGAAAAATCGTATTTCCTGATCTACTGTGGGGCCATCGTCTTCGATACTGCCACAGCCCTCGTGGCTCCACGTGAGTTGAAAAACGTTCCTTGGTCAGAGCTACTTGAAATCCTCACTAACCACTATTCCCCAGGCCCTCACAGATTGCCAGGAGATTCACCTTCCGTATGAGGAAGCAAGCGGACAAGGAAACCATTAATCAGTATATGGCCGCTCTCAGAACAGCAGCATTGCATTGTGGGTTTGGAACCTACCTGGAGGACATGCTCCTCGATCAACTAGTCTGCGGGGTCAAGGACCTACACCTTCAAAGGCGCCTCCTCGCGAAAAAAAGACCTCAATCTCGCACAAGCAGTCGAGGAGGCCTTAGCAGCAGAACTGGCAGCGCACTCAGCCACCGAAATCCATGGCCCGACTGCCAAGCTGACATCAATTCCAATCCACTCCGAGGAGGTGGTAGCAGAGGAATCCCTGAGTGATGAAAGCAGCGTCCACTGCCTCTCCAGCGACAGACGGCCGCAGGTAGGAGCCAAACAAGAAAACATCGGTCCACCCAAGCACATCACCCTGTGCCTAGCCTGTGGTGGATCTCATCTGAGGGCCACCTGCAAGTTTAAAGGAGCCACCTGCAATAACTGCCATAAAGGGGCACATCGTGAGAGTCTGCCAAGCCCCTCAAAGCTCAACACAAATGCACCCCCCGTCTCACACTTGGGGCCGCACAGGCAAGTATTGAACTGTCGCACACATCACCGTGCCAAGCACACTTGCCACACTGTTAGTAAAATCTCTCTCTCCGTTTACTTAGAAGGTAAACCGTGCCGCATGGAGGTTGACACAGGGTCAGCGCTCTCAATTATCTCGTGGAACACCCTCAAGAGGCTCCAGCCCAGCCTATCAACTAGCCGGCTCCAGAAGTGCCAGTTTAGCCTGAAGGACTACCAGGGAGGACCATTCCTGTAATCGGCAGAGGCAAGTTCCTTGTCAGTTTTAAAGCTTTTAAGGTCACCTACCTCTAGTGGTAGTTAACGGCAATCTCCCTACCTTATTGGGGCTCGATTGGTTTCCCCATCTCGGCCTAGGGCTAACAGGAGTCCATGCTGTCTCAACCTCAGACACTGACTCCTTATTCGCTAATTACTCAGATGTATTCAGCGATGAGCTGGGGTGTTATAACGGTACCCCAATATCGTTCTCAGTTGACCCCAGGCAGTACCAATCAGACTAAAACCACGTAGGGTCCCATTCAGCTATTCGGCCAAAACTAGATGCTGAATTGGATAAACTATTAAAACAAGGGGTCATTGAGCCAACAGATTTAGCCAAATGGGAGACGCCCATTGTCACACCCCTCAAAAAAGATGGTAGCCTGAGAATTTGCTCGGACTACAAGACCACAATCAATAAGTTTCTACAAGTTAGCGCTTACCCAGTGCCCGTCATTCAGCATTTATTACACACTTTTGAACCTGGCAGCATTTTTGCCAAATTGGACATGTCTCAAGCGTATCAACAGTTCCCTGTTGATAACCAAACAAGCGAACTCCAGACCATCGTCACTCACAGGGGTGCTTTCCGATGCAAGCGTCTCCAATTTGGCGTAAGTGTTGCCCCAGGTATCTTTCAATCCCTCATGGGCGGATTTTACAGGGCCTCCCTGGAGTAGTACCCTACTTCGACGACATCTTAGTCTCAGCCAGGGACAGACCCCAACTCTTCCAGAGAGTTCGAGCAGTGCTAGAGAGGTTCAGACAGCATGGCCTCAAATTGAAAAAGAAAAAATGCGCCATTGCCACTAGACAGGTGGACTTTCTGGGTTATAAAATTGGCGCCTCAGGCATTCAACCCTGGAGTCCAAGGTTAAGGCAATTCACGAGGCACCCACTCCAACCTCCAAAACTGAACTACAGGCCTTCTTGGGGCTATTAAACTTTTTACGCGTCTTTCTTGCCCCATAAAGCATCAGTAGCTGAACCCCTACACAGATTACTGGATAAAAAGTCACCTTGGCACTGGGGGCACAAAGAAGACCATGCTTTTCACGCCGTGAAATCACTACTCACGTCAGAGGCGGTACTTATTCAATTCGACCCCAACCTTCCTTTAGTCATCCCCCTTTGGAATTGGGGCAGTATTAAGCCACAGGCTTCCCAATGGCGCCGAGGCTCCCATTGCCTTTTTCTCCAGGACGCTCTCCGCAACAGAGCGTATTACAGCCAGATCGATAAGGAAGCTCTAGCAGCTGTTGCAGCAGTGAAAAATTTCACGAATTTCTCTTTGGCCATTTTTTCGAGCTGGTCACAGACCACAAGCCCCTCCTGGGTCTACTAACCGGAGACAAACAGACCCCTCAAGTCCTTTCCCCTAGGATGACGAGATGGACCCTCTTCCTAGCAGCCTACTCCTACAGACTCTTACACCGGCCAGGTAAAACATTGTCCCACGCTGAGCGCTCTCAGCCGCTGTCCCTTGCCGGCTCCAGCTGAAGACCCTGCTCCTGTCCATGCCATTTTCGAGGTAACCAAATTGGACCTCCCCATCACTGCCCTGGACATTGCTGCTAAAACCAAGGCAGACAAAAGCGCTCGCCCAGGTGCTCGACTGGGTGAGGAGGGGTACGGGTGGCAATATGGAAAACAAATTCTCACCTTTCAAGACCCCATGCAGGAGCTGTCCAGTTTGCAGGGCTGTCTACTGTGGGGCACTCGAGTGGTCATCCCGACCTCACTCGTACCCGGGTCCTGGAGCGTTGCACGAGGACACCCTGGCATCGTGAGAATGAAGGCATTAGCACGCAGCTACGTATGGTGGCCAGGCCTCGGCGAGGGCGTTGTCAGTTGGGTAAGTTCCTGCAACATCTGCCAGGAATCCCGTCCGGCTCCTCCCATTGCCACCCCTACTAAATGGGAGAGCGCCAGCGCCCCGTGGTCTAGAATCCACATCGACCTGGCGGCCCTTGCATGGGAAAATGTTCCTAGTGGTCGTGGGCGCCTATTCTAAATGGATTGACGTTGCACAGCTATCCACGACCACCACACAAGCAATCACCAACGTATTAACACGCCTGTTTGTTACACACGGGCTACCCGACTCCATTGTCTCCGACAATGGCCCTGGTTCGCATCAACCGAGTTCAGCCGTTTCGCTGCCAACCTGGGTATCCGCCACATTTTCACAGCCCCATTTCATCCTGCCAGTAACGGATTGGCTGAGAGGGCCGTCAGGACCACTAAAAAGCCCTAGCTAGGTTCAGTAAGGATGACTGGCACCACAAACTCTCGCGTTTCCTGATGAGCCAGCATTCAACTCCATGTTCAGCCACCAACAAGTCCCGGCTGAGCTCCTGATGGGCAGGCGTCTGAGGACTGTATTGGACAGACTTCACCCACAATACTGCCCTGACTCTCCCTCGCTTCCACATCGGGGTTAGACATTTTATCTTACAGGAGCCAGTATTCGCGAGGAACTTCACTGGAGACCCCTGTGGATCCCGGGCGAGATCGTGGCCATCACCGGACCAAGGTCGTGCCGGGTCAGACTGGAGGACGGCCGGGTCTGGAGAAGGCACCTGGACCAGCTGCGTGGCGCCTCAGCACCCACACTAGCAGGGACCCAGAATCACAAAGCGACGGGAGATCTCAACATCAACCCCACATCCACATCCTTCCGGCGACCAGTACACACCAACAGTCAATCCAGAAAGCCCGAGCATGGACAGCGGCGCCCAGACGGTGGACCAGCCCGATCCAGTATACGAGCACATCCCCAGTGATCAACCCCTCCCGAGTCCCGGGCCTGCCTGAACCGAGGGCACGTTGGTGACACATACCCGGCTCTGCCTTCCCAGACAGACTCTGAGCGGACAGTCAGCGTTCCAGAGCTGCGCCGTTCTGGGCGCCAACATAAACCTCCTGCCTACCTCAAGGACTATGCGTGTTCGCATCTGGGGGGAAGGGGTGTTATGTCCTGAGGACTCTAGGAGTTCTCACTCAGGTCCATTCACTTTGCGGGGGCGTTCTCCCCTTTACCCATTGGTTGGTTCTCCCCAGCAGCCAGCTATAAAAGCAGGCTGCGGGGTCCAACCAGTTGCTGATCGCTGCGAGCCAGTTCCCGGCTTGGCAAGCACGGTCAGCCCTTTATTGTTATAATAAAGTATTGTTGCACTCATGCTCTGGTTCAGCCTCTCCTTTCCCAAACTTAACAGTCACCATTTGTGTCTTTGGAGCCCTCATGTGTTGCCTCTGTCGATGCATACCACCCTGCCTTAGCTGCCTAAAGGCCTGTATTCCCTCTCAGAAGAGAAAATTAAAGGGGAGACAGGCAGCTATGATAATGATCCAGATTGATCACAAATAACAAGTATACCCAGACATTCAATCAGAGACTACCCTTTAAAAAAAAAAAATGAAGGATTGTGGAAAGGGAACTTCATGAGGACAGTGGTGATACCCAAGCAGGAAAAGCCCAAAGGGAACATCAGGCCAGCCACAAAACAAACTTGCATAGGAAAAGAGATTTGATAAAAGGTATTGAAAGAAGCCCCCTAGACAAAAGCCAAGTAATTAAGAAAGCTAGGGAAACAAGAAAAAGAAATCCCTTACAAACAAAAGGTCATGCCAAATCAGCAAAACAAATAGACAAAAGACACAGAAATAAATTCCATAGCAGACAGGAGATTGCCACCAAACAAATATAAGAAAACATTAGGATGAAACTGATAATCCAATCAAACCACCCCGCAGAGGTTACCCTCTGGCGGAAATGAAGACAACCCCCTGATAGGATTTAAAACATTAAGAAATACAAACACAAGCACTCACACACAAAAGGAGAAAAGGTATAAAAATCAGGAGTTTATTACACAAAGATGGCTAGCCCCAGGAACGCAGACTTCTTGCTATCTCTTGCCTTCCTGAAGAATAAACCAGCTTCCAAGTAGTTGTCTGTGTCCTTGCACTGGAGCACTCCCAGCAGGAAAACCGAATCCTTAGAAGAAAGGCATTTTCCAGCCTTTCAACATTACCAATAAGAGTTGTACCGGCTAGCCATATATTTCATTTCATTTTATGCAATAGCTAATAGTATAAATTTGGTTCCTCTTCTAGTACCCTTCTTTGAAAGAGATAAAAAGTTTGTTTTGACATCTTTGAACTTCTGAAATTTGTTCCAACACCCATTAAAGAAAAAGAAAAAATCCAGATTTTTCAGATTTCTTTAAAAAAATAAACAGCCCTTTTATATTGAAATGCAATTTTTTTTTTTTTTGCTATGTAAGGACAAATTCACCAAATAGCAGTATGATGATACACAGATTATCAAGAATAACATCTACAAAATATCCTTTCTATCAGATTTAAATTGAGATTATAAAATCTTTTGTGGCTTCAGCTGTAGAAAAAAACTCTTCCAGGAAAATATTTTAATACTGAAGGAAATGCAAGTTGCTACATCCTCTTTGATTTTCCAGGATTTACCTCACTGGTAAAAGTAGGATATTTAAAAGCACTAGGCTTTTTTTAATGGCTATTTATATGGCACTCTAATCTGCGTAGGACTTTATAGACTTTATTTTGTATGTTCAAGGAAGCAGAGAGAGGCTGCTATTTCAGGCAAGAAGCTGGTAGTATGTGTGCATGGATAAAGACTGGAGGCAAAATATTAGAGGATAAAGCTGTGCCTGTTTCATACCTCCTAAATTTACTATTTGCTCCCTTGGGCAGTTAAGGGCATTGACCTATCAATCAGTGTCAGAGATTCAACTGCCAGCCTAACTGCATTTTGCTTCGGGACACAAAGTATCTGGGGTCAGCCTCATCTATATCTCACACTGCAGAAAACTGGAGATATAGCAAATATATCTAGATATATTTGTTAAAGTACATGTTAAAACCACACAGAAAATAATACCCTTTATTCTTTTTCTACGGCTATTCAGTTTAAGGAAAGATAATTTATTTTCAAAGATAATTTATTTTCAACTGTCCAGGTTCATAACCTCTGTGATTTTCCATATTTTAATTAAATACCTAGTCATGAAGGACTTGTATGGAATTTTCCACAACTTCCATGGGCCCTTTTCAGATTGTGATATGTTGGCATTAGCAAGGACTGTGATGTTGGCATTAGCAAGGACTGTAATGTTGATGCTATTATACATCTTGGTATAAATGATCTATCCCAGAAGGATGTACTTTCTGTTCAGAAAGACTTCCAGAGCTTGGGGTATGAACTTAGTAATATGGGCTGTAGGCTTATCTTTTCAGAGGTTCTACCAGTATACAAGGAACAAAAAAGGAAAGGGCAGCGTGTAGCAGAGTTTAATGTGTGGCTAAAGGAGAGGTGTAAAAAGGAAGGCTTTGGTTTTATTACCCATGATGTCTGCAGCTGGTCCAGTGAAAAACTGTACAAAAAGAGATGGTTTGTGTTGTAGAACGGCGGCAGATATGAGACAGACACAGGCTTGACTTTTAAAGGCTTTATTCACTCGAATAAAGGGTTGCTGTGGCTGCCGGGGCTAACTGGCAGTCAGTTGGCGGCAACAGATGATGCCATTTGACAGCTCCTTTTATAGCCAGCTGTCAAATGGCATCAGCCAATGGGAGCGGTCGGTGCTCCTGCCCGGACGGCGGACCAGAGTGAGGACTGCAATCAGTCAGTGAACACAACACTCCTTTCCCCCAGCCAAGATCATGCATAGTCCTGCAGTCAGGTAGGCCGCCTTCGCTGGCAGCCGGATTGCCGCAGTCCTGGGGATTTGTCTGCTGGCACAGAGTCTCTTGCCTCCAGGGTTTTACTGGAAGCTGCAGGAGCTCGATGTCGGCCCTCTGATGCCCTTGCCCGGATGTCCGGCTGCTGACCAGGTAGGTCCCTCCGATCAGCTTGTTGTGGGAACGGCTCAGGGTTCAGTGGGTAGACTGGATTATCTGGCGGGGAACCATTGGGATCCACTGGGTAGATCGGCACGTTCAGCTGGGGGCTTTCGGCATTTGCTGGGTAGACCAGTCCACTCGGTGGGTAGGCCTCAATGCTCGGCTGGTAGACCGGTACGTCTGGCGGGCTCTGGGAGTCAATGGCAGCTCTTTCCCAATGCCTCCTTAGCTGGTCTACATGTCGGCGCCATACTCGACCATCCTCCAGGAGGATCCTGCAGGACTTGGGCCCTGTAATTGAAACTATTTGCCCTGGCATCCAGAGTGGGTTCCCTGCATAATTCCTGGCATAAACCAGGTCTTGCAGGGTGAATCCCCTGGCATGGCTGTCAGAGTCTAGAGGGGTGCCAGGGGCATAATGGGGGTGCAACCTGTCCAGAGCGGTCCTAAGGTGTCTGCCCATCAACAATTCTGCAGGGGACTTGTTGGTGGTGGTGCATGGGGTTGAATGCTGGGTGAGCAAGTAAGTGGACAGTTTGGAGTGCCAATCTGCTTGGCCAAACCTTGCCAAGGCTTCCTTCACAGACCTCACAGCCCTTTCAGCCATCCCATTGCTTGCAGGGTGAAATGGGGCTGTGTGGGTGTGCCTTATGCCCAGGTTGGCTGCGAAAACTTCAAATTCTCAAGAGGTGAACTGGGGGCCATTATCATATATCAAAGTGTCAGGGAGGCCATGCGTGACAAACAGTCTGGTCAGGGCTCTTGTGACAGCCAGCGTAGTTGTGGAGGGCAGTAAGGCTACATCAATCCATTTAGAGAACGAGTCTACTATGACTAAGAAAGTCCTCCCATGCACTGGGCCAGCCAGGTCAATATATAGTCAGGACCAAGGGGCCCCAGCATTTTCCCACTGGGTAGGGACGGCTGCAGGTGGTGCTGATCTAGTTGCCTGGCATGGCTGGCACTTGCTTACCCAGCTGGAGATCTGGGCATCCATGCCTGGCCACCACACGTAGCTGTGGGCCAGAGCCTTCATCCTCACGATGCCCGGGTGGCCTTCGTGCAGGGTCTTTTAGATTGGCTCTTGTAGTGTAGTGGGGATGACCACTCTTGTCCCCCATAGTAAACAACCCTGTAGCGAAGATAACTCTTGCCTGCAGATCTCGAATGGCATCAATTCAGGGGTGTATTGAATTGCAGGCTACCCCCTCCCCACCCAGTCCAGGACTTGGGAGATTACCTTGTCCCTTCTGGAGTGGGCAGCAATATCCTCGGCTGAGATGGGCAGGTTGAGTTTGTTGCAATCAAAAATGGCATGGATGGGTGCGGGGTCTTCTACTGGCACCGGTAGAGGACATCTGCTGAGGGCATCTGCATGGCACAGGTTCTTTCCCGGGTGATGTACCAGCTTGTATGAGTAGGCGGCCAGGAACAGGGTCCATCTGGTCATCCGTGGGAATAGTACCTGTGGGGTTTGCTTGTCTCCTGCTAAAAGGCCTAAAAGTGGCTTATGATCTGTTATAAGTTCAAAGTAATGACCATAAAGGAATTCATGAAATTTTTTGATAGCAGCAACTGCAGCCAAAGCTTCTTTATCAATTTGATTGTAGTTTCTTTCTGCTGCAGAGAAGGTTCTTGAGAAGAAGGCAATTGGAGCCTCAGAGCCATTTGGCAGCCTATGGCTGAGCACTGCCCCTACACCAAAGGGGGAAGCGTCTGCAGCCAAAACCAGGGGAAGCTGCTGGTTAAACTGAATTAGCACTGCATTTGAAGTCAGCAGGGACTTGACTGCCTGGAAGGCATGAGCTTCTCTTTGTCCCCAGTGCCAAAGAGCTTGCTTATCTAAAAGTCTATGTAAAAATTCTGCTATGGAAGCCTTGTGTGGAAGGAAAGCTGCCTAGAAATTCAGAAGCCTAAGAAAGCTTGTAGTTCCGTTTTGTTGGAGGGTGTGGGTGCCTCATGGATGGCCCTGACTTTTGATTCTATAGGATGTATTCCAGAGGCATCATTTCGATAACCTAGGAAGTCCACTTGCTTAGTGGCAATGGTGCACTTGTCTTTCTTGAGTTTTAACCCATGCTGCCTGAAGTGGTCAAGAACTGACCTGACCCTAAGCAATAATTGTGTTTTGTTGGTGGCAGAGACCAAAATGTCATCAAAATATGGGACTACACCTGGGAGTCCCTGGAGAATCCTCTCCATAAGTGACTGAAAAATCCCAGGGGCCACACTAACTCCAAATTGTAAATGCTTATACCTAAAAGCGCCCCTGTGGGTAACTATTGTCTGCAAATCAGCAGTATGTTTGTCTACAGGAAACTGTTGATATGCTTGTGACATATCTAGCTTTGGGAAAATTGTACCTGGCTCAAAGGAGTGCAACAGGTGTTGGATTACGGGGACCGGGTATGCACTAATTTGGAGGAAATGGTTGAGGGACATTTTATAGTCTGCGCAGATTTGCACGCTGCCATCTTTTTTAAGTGGGGTGACTATGGGGGTCTTTTATTTTGCAAAATCTACTTGTTCTAGTACCCCTTGCTTAATTAGCTTGTCTAGTTCCAAATCCAATTTAGGGCGAATGGCAAAGAGGACTCTGTGAGGTTTTAAACGAATGGGGGTAGCTTGTGGGCCTACATCAAATGAAATAGGGGTACCAGAGTAACACCCTAGCTCATCACTGAAAACATCAGCGTAGTCCCTGAATAGGGTATCTACTTCAGCAGTTACGACAGAGTGAATCCCAGTTATGCTAAGGCCAAGAGCAGGGAACCAATCTAACCCAAGCAAGCTAGGAAGGGCACCATCTACCACTACCAGAGGCAAGTGGCCTCTAAAGTTCTGGAATTGAATTAGGAACTTGCCTTTCCCAAGGACTGGAATGGTCTTTCCCTGGTAGTCTCGAAGAGTCAGGTGGCAGTTGAGCAGCTCCTTCTTGGACAGTTTAGGGAGCGGCTTCTTTAGGGTGGCCCATGAGATGATAGAGAGGGCAGACCCAGTATCCACCTCCATCCGGCAGGGCTTACCTTCTAAAAAGACAAAAATACTTATTTTGTTAGAGCCCGGGGTAGTATTGTCTGAGTGGTAACAGGTGTAGCAATCTTCAACTTGCCTTTGGAAGGAGGAAGTGGCTTGAGGTCTTTGTGGGAAGGTTTTTTCAGTTTGGCATACCCTAGCTATGTGGCCTTTTTTCTGGCAGTTCAGGCAGATGGCATTTCTGAATCTGCATGCTGACCTGAGATGTGCCCCCCCCCCCTACAGCTCAAGCAATTGGGTTGCTGTCTGGCTGCTAGGTTGGTGTTTTTCCTTGGCATCTCTAGAGGGGGTCTTGGTTGTCTGAGGCAGTTTACATCAAGCAGTTCCTCCTCTAGGGAAACCTCATCGAAATGAATAGTAGAGCTCCCTTGTCTCATGGGGTTCCCTTGAATCCCGGCTGCTGACAGCTCAGACAGCTCAGCAGCCTGAGCTTCTTCTATGGCTAAGGCTAGAGTTAAGTCCTTTTTTGCTAGCAATCACTTCTGGAGCTTTAGGTCTCTAACCCCTCCTATAATTTGATCAAGAAGCATATCTTCCAGGTAATCTCTAAAACTGCAGTGTTTTGGCAACTGATCTTAAGGCTGCTATATACTGACTAACAGTCTCCCCCTCAGTCTGAACTCTCCTTCTGAAAGCCAGCCTCCTAGCTATTTGAGAGGGCTTGGGGGAGTAGTGGCTAGACAGGATTCCCTGCAACTCCTCCCAGGGAATAGCCTTCACAGAGCGCGGGGATACTAATGCGGAGGCTGTGTCAAAAACAGCAGCTCCACAGAAGCTCAGGAAATAGGATCTTTTCCTGAGATCGGTGGCTTCTGTCAGGCCGATCGCGTTCAGGAAACACTCGAACCAGTTCATGTACAACTCCCACATCTCAGCCGTCAGCTGGAAGGGAGGGAATGTCAGGTTCGAAGCCAGCATGAGGCGGCAGCGTCAGTCTCCTCAGCTGAGGGAGCTTTAAAATTCGCGCTCGAGGAGAGCGTCAGCGGCAGTGACGTTATTCAGCTTGAGGTGGCTTCAGCTCTTTTTGACAGTGACTGTGCTCAGCTGTCCTTGCCTGGTTGTCTCTTATTTGTATCCCACCCTTGTCGCCAGTGTTGTAGAGCGGTGGCAGATACGAGAAGGACACAGGCTTGACTTTTAAAGGCTTTATTCACTCGAATAAAGGGTTGCTGCGGCTGCCGGGGCTAACTGGCAGTCAGCTGGTGGCAACAGCTGATGCTGTTTGACAGCTCCTTTTATAGCCGGCTGTCAAATGGCATCAGCCAATGGGACCGGTCGGCACTCCTGCCCGGACGGCGGACTGGAGAGAGGACTGCAGTCAGTCAGTGAACACAACAGTTTGCATCCATCAAAGAAAGGGACTGAGTTACTTGGCATTAAATTCACAGATTTCCTGGATAAATATTTAAACTGAACAGCGGGGACAGAGAATTAATGGATTCAGAACATTTCTGTCCCCAGCAATCTAAAACTAATAAAAATACCAGTGCATGCAAAATAGATGTTTGTGCAGGTAAGATTATCAACCTTGATGCCAACCCAAACCAAGCATTTAATAGTGAGTGCCATACCATGTGCATTAATCAAACAGGTGGCAAGAAAGTAGGGCCAGGCACGCACAACACAGGTTATGTAGAGAGTAAACACAGTGTCAGACATAAAGATCTCAAGTGCCTATATACAAATGCACAAAGTCTTGGGAACAAACAGGGTGAACTAGAACTACAAATACATGAAGGTAAATGTGATATAGTTGGAATAACAGAAACTTGATGGGATGAAACCCATGACTGGAACATACTGGTAGAAGGATACAAACTATTCAAAAAAACCCAAACCCCATAAAAGAGGAGGTGAAGTTGCACTGTATGTAAAGGACCACTATATTGCTATAGAAATGCATGAAACCAAAGATGAAGACCTTCTAGAATGCATATGGGACAGTGTTGTGGCCCCGATTCCCGAGCCTATGCTGTCAGAGGAAGAGACCTGGAAGATGAGGAGGAGGAACTGGGAATGCCTTCCTCCCCAGGACCTTCCTCTCTGGCAATGCCTTCCTCCCTGATAATGCCTCAGGTTTCATCAGACAACCGAGAGGAACAGCCTGAGATTAATCAGGAGGAAGGCATATCGGAGCAGCCCCTGACAGGGAGTAAAGAGGAAGAGTGTTGGCTTGATCCTAAGCAGCGTCGTAGGGAGAAACATGAGCAGCAACGTAGGAGGCGTGGGAGGGTCAGAGAGTGAGCTGAGTCATTGAGCTACACCCCACAGGGGATAAAAGTGGGTGTGTTTTCGGCTGGAACTTTGTATGGGACAAAGTTTAATCTTACTTCAGATTTTCTTCGTGAATGATTTTTGTGGACTGCCTTGTAATTTTCTGTGAGTAGATTTTTATTTATTATCAGTTCGGACTTTGCAGGCAGAGCGTGTTGGAATGCCAAGGATACTATCAGTTCCAAAGAATTAACTCTGTGAAGTCCGAGCCAGCTTGCCTGCCTGTTCTTGTGTGAGTTTGTATTCTTTCATCTTTTGGGAAAGAAGAAAAGTGAGACAGAACAAGTCAATATAAAAGAAAAAAAGAATGACATGGCCATAGGTGTATATTATAGGCCACCCAATCAAGCAGAAAATATAGGTGTCCTTTTTGCCAGCTAACTAACAAACATATGCAGGAAACACACAACAATAGTAATGGGAGACTTCAATTATCCTGATATCAATTGGAAAACTAATTCTGCACTAAGTGAGAAATCAAATAAGTTCCTAACCAACCTAGCTGACAACTTTGTTGTCCAAAAGTAGAGGGTGAAACTAGAGGGACAGCCATACTGGACTTAATTCTTACAAACAGAGAAGAAGTGATAGAGGGAGTTGAAACTGCAGGAACCTTGGGTGAGAGTGACCATGTCATACTAGAATTCAACATAACACAAACACAACCAACAAAACATAATGACACCAGAGTCTTGGATTTTAAAAGAGCTGATTTCAATAAACTCAGAGAGAACTTGGTCAAGATTCCATCGATGAAAATCCTAAAGAGGAAAACAACTCAAGAATCTTGGGAAACTCTAAAAAATATGATCATAGAAGCCCAGTCCAGCACAATATCACTGAGAAAGAAAAACAAGAAATCCAAGAAGAAACAGCATGGCTACACAAATATCTTTCTGGCAAATTGAAAGAAAAAAAGGACAAGTACAAAAAATGGAAAGAAGGACATACGACTAAGGCAGAATATCAGCAGATAGCCAGAATCTGCAAAGACAAAGTCAGGATAGCAAAGACTCAGAACGAACAAAGACTTGCAACAAAAGTCAAAGATAACAAAAAAGTTTCTTCCAACATATAAATAACAAGAAAAAAATCAAGGAAACAGTTGGTCCACTAAACAGAGAAAATGGCAAGGAAGTAACAGGCAACAGAGAGAAAGCAGACCTGCTTAACTCATTCTTTGCATCTGTCTTCACGCAAAAGGAAACTATAGCTCAACCCACCCAAAATATAACTGTAAAAGACAGACCAGAAATAAAAGTTAAAATAAGAAAAAAAAAATAGAAAGAGAACACCTGTCTGATCTTGATGAAAACAAATCACTGGGGCCTGATGGATTACATCCCAGAGTTTTAAAGGAGCTGTCAGAGGTCATCTCAGAACCACTGCACCATATCTTTCAAAAATCCTGGAGCACCGGGAAACTACCAGAGGACTGGAAAAGAGCTAATGTGTTCCCATCTTCAAAAAAGGAAAAAAAACAGACCTAGGAAACTATAGACCAATCAGCCTAACATCAATACCCGGGAAGATACTGGAAAAGATAATAAAAAAACAGATCTGCCAACATCTAGAAACAAGTAAAGTAATAACTAGCAGCATGGGTTTGTTAAAAACAGATCATGCCAAAACAATCTTATTTCATTCTTCAACACAGTGACTAAATTAGTAGACCAGCAAAATACTGTGAACATAATGTATTTAGATTTCAGCAAGGCATTCGACAAAGTAGACCACAACCTACTTCTTAATAAGCTAGAAAAAAGTGGAATAGATAGCACCACCACTAGATGGACTCGCAACTGGTTGGCAAATCGTACTCAAGGAGTAGTCCTTAATGGGTCTCAGTCTACATGGAGGGAAGTAAGCAGTGGGGTACCACAAGGTTCTGTCTTAGGCCCAGTACTCTTCAATATCTTTATTAATGTCTTAGATGAAGGAATAAAAGGGGAATTTACCAAATTTACAGATGATACTATGCTGGCAGGCATAGCTAACACCCAAGAAGATAGGCTCAAGATCCAGATGGATCTTGACAGACTAGAACACTGGGCCTTATCTAACAAAATGAAATTCCATGTAGAGAAAAGTAAAGTCCTACACTTAGGCAAGAAAAACCAAAAGTACACATATAGACTGGGTGAAACCAGGCTCAATAGGCATAACTGTTAGAGGGATCTTGGAGTCTTAGTGGACAACCAGCTAAATATGAGCCAGCAGTGTGCAGTAGCAGCCAAAAAAGCTGATGCAATCCTAATTGTATTAACAGAGGGATACAATCAAGAACAAGGGAGGTACTAATACCACTCCATAAAGCCTTAGTAAGACCACACCTAGAGTACTACATCCATTTTTGGTCACCACATTATAAAAAAGATATTGAGACTCTAGAAAAAGCCCAGAGAAGAGCAACCAGGATGATTAGGGGACTGGAGGCTAAAACATACAACAACATTTGCAGGAACTGAGCTTGGCTAGTCTAGTAAAGAGAAGGACCAGGGGAGACATGATAGCAGTCTTCCAATATTTGAGGGGCTTCCACAGGGAGGAAGGGGTCAAGCTATTTTCTAAAATACCTGTAGGCCAGACAAGGAATAATGGATGGAAACTGAACAAGGAGAGATTTAACCTGGAAATGAGGAGAAACTTTCTGACAGTGAGAACAATCAACCAATGGAACAGTTTGCCCTCGGAAGTTGTGGGAGTGTCATCTCTTGAGACTTTCAAGAATAGATTGGACTGCCATTTGTCAGAAATGATGTAGGGTCTCCTGTTTGGGTGGGGGGTTGCACTAGATGATCTACAAGGTCCCTTCCAACTCTGATTATCTGTTTGAAATCTGTTTGGATGCTACAAAGATTTATAGCAATCTTTTAGAAAACAGAAGCCTCTTTTATTATGGAAGTAAATTTGTTTGCAATAGCAAAGCAAATTGCATTGTATTAATGCGTGCCTTAGAAAAAGATTTTTTCAAATCTATCTCTGATATGTAGAGCTGAACATTTTCACATTTATAAATTAGAATTTCTTGTCAGTGGTTTAAGAATTGATACTATAATTTCCATGAACATTTTGCTCCAAAATGGCAAAGCACTGAAGTATTATTACTATTTCTTTTTGCTACTTTGGTCACTACCACAAAATAGAGTATAGACAGAGATCTGGGACCTTCAGATTGTCCATTTCTGTATGTCTATAAATGTGTGAGACAATGCATGTGCAAGAGAAATGTGCAAAGAAGCAAAATACTAGCTCTGATGTCCATCACAGTTACTCTTACTGAGAAAGGCTGTATGCAGTCTTAAATTGATATCTCGTACATTTGGATTCTAAATCATGCAGACCAAGTTCTCTGCTTTAGATCTTTGCTTGCTAATTTCTGAACAGGCACTGGATTTGCAACATGCACAGTTATCATATTGCTCCCTCCTTCTCATGAGTGAAGTTAGATGGTAGGAAATTTTCTCAAATATAGTTAAGATGTAAAAATTTTTGTGTGTGTATGTGTATGAGTTTATCATTCTCAAGAAAAGAAAAAAGAAGAAAATCCAGAATCCTGTTTTCTGTAATTCAAACCATATTTGAGAATGATAAACTTTTTGTTCAGTAATTAATTTAATTTATTTCATTTTGATTATCATCTTCCTAGTGTCTCTAATAGGCAAATAAGTGAATAGATACAATATATCAGTAAACAAAGATATATATATCTTTGGTTGTTCGGGTTTTCTCCGCGTAAGATTCAAAGTATCTAGGCAACGCTTTGATGAAGTCTCATTCATCATCTTCAGGCTTCTGTCTCCGGCTCTGTGCTTCTCAGAGTAATGGAGATTGCAGCTGCTTCCTCCTTTTAACTGCCAGTGGGGTGGGACTTGATTGGGTGGGGGCTTGGCTGTGTTCTGATTGGGTGGGGTGTGTTCTCATTGGTAGGGGTTTGGCTGTGTTCTGATTGGTTGGGGTTAGCCGTGTTCTGATTGGTTGGAGCGTGTTCTGTTCAGGAGGGGGCTTGGTTGTGCTCAGGTTAGTTTTAGTTGCTGGGGATTTGAGCTGGAGAGTTGTGATTTTGCTGTTTGTCTTCTAGTTCGTGGTCCTGCTGCATCTTCATAGTGGGTGTTGGTTTGCTTCATGTATGGCTCAGAGGGGTTTGAAGTGGGTAGTGATGCAGCTGAAGTGCAGCTTCTGGTCCATGGTCGTTTCTCATTTTCTGAATGGGTGGGAGTCTGTTTTCTACATGGAAGTGTGGTGGTGGCATCTTGTGTGGCTCTCATGGGTGTGGGTCCGGTGTCCTTCTTCATGTTAGGTATTCGTCTGTTCATGAGGGCGGGTTTCAAATGGCTGGAAGGCGGGAGGTGTCATCTCGTTTGTTCATGCTGTGTGGGCGTTTTTCTATCTCTATGGCTTCTCTGATTATTCTGCTGTTGAAGTGTTCGGTTTTGGCAATAGTTCTGGTATTTTTAAAATCAATTTCATGTCCTGTGGCTTTGAGGTGTTGGACCAGGGAAGAGGTTGTTTCTTCTTTTTTGATTGAGTTCTTATGTTCTTCAATGCGTGCACTTATTCTTCTGTTAGTTTGTCCAATGTATGTGGTAGGGCAGGCAGTGCACGGGATTTCGTATACAGACTCCCACCCATTCAGAAAATGAGAAACGACCATGGACCAGAAGCTGCACTTCAGCTGCATCACTACCCACTTCAAACCCCTCTGAGCCATACATGAAGCAAACCAACACCCACTATGAAGATGCAGCAGGACCACGAACTAGAAGCCAAACAGCAAAATCACAACTCTCCAGCTCAAATCCCCCAGCAACTAAAACTAACCTGAGCACAACCAAGCCCCCTCCTGAACAGAACACGCCTCCAACCAATCAGAACACGTGCTAACCCCCAACCAATCAGAACACAGCCAAACCCCTACCAATGAGAACACCCCCACCCAATCAGAACACAGCCAAGCCCCCACCCAATCAAGTCCCACCCCACTGGCAGTTAAAAGGAGGAAGCAGCTGCAATCTCCATTACTCTGAGAAGCACAGAGCCGGAGACAGAAGCCTGAAGATGATGAATGAGACTTCATCGAAACGTTGCCTAGATACTTTGAATCTTACGCGGGAGAAAACCGAACAACCAAAGATCTACATATAAATACCCGAGAACCTCAGAAAACAAATATATATATATATATATATATATACTAAATGTATACATAGTTTCTTGGAAAAACTGGCAATATCAGTGTTAAAATTAAAAGCTAATCCCAACATTGGCGATTTGCAGAATAAGGACAACCCTTATTCTGCAATTTTTGTGTGAGGACTATGGGAATTGCAATTCAACACATGTGAAAATGATTCTGCCAGGTTATCTGTATCTATCTGTCATAAACTGGTATCTGTGACAAGACTCTATAATGTTTGCATTTACTTGGTTTTGCCATACCTTAGCATGTTGAAAAGTATCAGGGAGAAAAAAACACTAAACTTGTGTTCTAAATCTAGGCAATGTCAATTGTTTTATAATTCTAGTAGTATGAAGTTTCTTTAGCATCATTGATTTTCCACATAGATGAACAGATTATGCTGCACATGACTCCTCTATTGTTACCTTATGATGTTCAATTAAAGGAGATCATCCTCACAAAGAATCCAAGTGTCATGGTCGTAACTTGAATGGTCTAAACAAGAGTCCTCCTGCGTGTAAATTAATTGAAACATAGAAGGGTTATCTGTATGGGAAAATTACTGACTAACAATGGAAATGTCTTTTTACAGCTGTGAAAAGAGCTAACATTTTATACCAATTTAACAATGAGTAGCAAACCAATCCTCTTTTGGGGAAGTTTTTAATTTTTGCGTTGTTTTCCTTACTTTCTTATGAAGCAACCTTTTATAGGAAGTGATCATATTAATACATTTACACTAAGGGAATTGAACTTGCAATCACTAAAGGTCAAGTTTTCTCCTTTGATCATATCAAAACTCCAATGATAATTTTAGAAGGTCTCTCAGGAATGCATTTGAGGTTTTCAGTGGCTACACTTAGTCTTGAGTCTCAGGATGTGTATGCCTGTTTTACTGTGATACCCATTAATTTTCTTGATTCCTCCCACATATTGAAGACAGTACATCTGCAGTGGGAGCATTTTCTAATCAAGTTTTTCAATTCCACTAGATGCCTCCACGTGTATTAAAGTTGTCTTGTTGTCAAAGCTAGTAATAAAAGCTGCAACACACACCTATTCAGCAACACTGAGTAGTTGCAAAGTAGAAAGGTACATGGTAAATAATATGCATTTACAAATATTATTGGTATGGTATGGTGTATATACAAGACAATGAAAGAGAGTGAAAAGGTAGTCTTTTGATTGTTTCTAAGGTCTAAAACTGAGAGTCTTAAGTTATGCAAGGCTATCCCTTATAATTCATTAATTTAGACTACTGTGCTGCTATATATGCTGTACAATGTTTTAAAAAATATGTCTAAATCCTAAATCGGGTAGTTAATAGCCTTGGCTGCCATAAGATTTACTCTGAAAAAAATATACCTAGAAATGTATTGCATGAATGTTTCTCTAGCAATTTAACACTATTATGTCAATTATATATTTATAGTTTTGTAGCTGTTATTTGGCCCTGGGAAACTATTATCAAATATCCAAAAATTATGTATATTAGGAAGTTAGAGAAGTTTAGATAATTGAATCCTTTATCTCATAGATTAAGATCAGATACTTTTATGAGTTCATTGGTGTCAATGAGCCATCAGTCTCTTTAAAAATATGGCAGAAAAAAATCTAAAATGGATTTGGATATAATCCAGATTACTTTAACTATTTAAAAAAATGAATTGAATGATTTTATTTCACAGCTAGTTAGTCTAAATTTACTATTAAATAATAGTTTTGCAGAATATTTTATAAACAGGCCAACATAATCACAGGCAAATACCATTATTCTGTTTTAAACATGCAGGAAGTAAATTAATTCCTTTGGATCTGCTTTTATTAGGAGGATTATTTATTGTTGTTGTTCTTGTTCTTGTTAAGTTATGTCAATATTGTTTATGACACCCTGCACCATAAAATCCCACTGTCCTCCATTGTCCTCCAGAGTTTGTCCAAATTCGTGTTCATTGCATCAGTGACACTGTCTAACCTTCTTATCCTCTGATATTCCTTCTTTGATTTTTTTTTCAAATCAAAGGGTTTTTTCCCCAAGTGAATCCTGTTTTCTCATTAGGTGGCAAAAGTATTGAGGTTCAGCTTCATTATCTCTCATTCTAAAGAATAGTCAGGGTTATTGATAATTCACACTATTTATTGTGTTGTGGTTACTTTTTCAGCATACACACTATTTGATCATAGCTTTCCAGAATGATATAGGACAGATTTAAGAACTCCTTAAATGTTTTACAATTAGAAGTCTACATGAGAAGAAGATTAGTCAGGTATCATTTTAGAATATTTGGGAATTGAAAATGGATCCTTAATTTAAGGTCTAGTTTGTTCATGTAGCAAGAAAGTTCCTCTTTTGTGGCTAATAGCTCTCTTTTTGATTTGTAATAGATAAGCAAGAATTTATTGAGTTTTGGTTCTTTAATAATAGGGACAGAAATCTATATGGCTGAAAGGAAGAAAACTGAATGTGTGTATTCCATTACCTAGAAGAGTTATTGGTTCTGGCCAATTCTGCATTCCAAATAATTTCCTTTAGAATTCTTCAGTCATGTGGCTTTTGTTGTTGTTGTTTGCTCTAAAGGCTAAGATATCCAGCAAAAAACAAAGAAGGTTCCACAAATCTGAAATTTCCTTACTCCTGGTAATGGAATTCAATTTATATATAATAATATCTAGAAAAGGATCTATTTGCATTCCAAAAACTTTTGTTTCTCTCCATAATGCAGGTAAAAGTCTTATAAGATAAGACAAGTTTTATTGTCAGTATTTTTACTGTGAGCACACTGAAATTGAAATGAAATTCTGTTGCCTGCTCTTAAGAGAAAGTATATACCTATCAAAACACATGTATAATACAGATATACAATATACAGTGGGACCTTGTTCGCAAGCATAATCTATTCCAGGACTATGGTCACAACTTGATTTAAACATAACCAGAAGCACGACCGACTGCGCATTCACAGACAACAACAACAACAAAAAAAAAGGCACCTAAATGGAAATCATCACAGCAGGGAAAAGCGCCACCTGAAGATATGTTCGCGACCTGAAGCAAGACTTTTCCGAAAATTCTGTTCGCGACCCAAGGTTCCACTGTATGTATGTGTGTGTGTGTGTGTATTTTGTATGTGTTTTGATAGATATATACTAGATATATACATGTGTGTTATGTCCCACCTTCCAAAATAAACAGATAAGGCTGAAAGCAGCAGTCCTCGCAAATAAAGGCAGCAAACAGGAATCTTCACTGATAACAGCTGTAGATAGCCTCCACAAGATAGTCCAAGTTAATAGTTCCAACGAAATAAATCCAAGTCCCAACAAGATATTTCAGGTTTAAATCCTCCAAGCCAAAATCTTCGGTTCTCCTTGCAAACAAACACTTTGTTCTGGACAAAGTGCAAAGTCATCTCTCTCCCTTTATAGAGCAGCAGCTAATTAGTCTAATTACTGATCTGCCCTCCTCCTGTGCTCCCGTTGGTTTCTTCTCGTAAGGAGACGCCTGCTTCTGACATCCACCCAGCAATCATCTAAATTATTATCTTCACCTGAAGTCTCCATAAGTTCCTCATTGTCAGCCGTTCCTGGCTGATAACCTGATTGAGAAGCAGAGGAGGTTGAAGGTTCAGGCCAGTCCTGCAAATCAAATGTGTCCTCCCTTGTAACATTCGTCTCCTCCTCTTCATTGAAATCACTAAAACTTGCTGATTCATACAAGTCCTCCTCGCTGGAGCTTTCATTCAAAAACCTGTAGCTGATGCCGGAATCACAACACTATCCTCACCGCAGGGCCCTTCCCCTGGGTCTGACGATCCGGATGCGGTTTCAAGGGAAGCGTGCATGAAAGTCTCGAAGCAGATCCGGAGCATGAAATGTAGACGCATCCGTCCAGGAACAAACCTCCGAATCATCTACTCTCCTCCCGACCAAGTACTGGAATCGACCCTTGAGCCAACGGGAATCAAGGACGCTGACCACCGTATCGTCAACAGGAGCCTCCTCAGGGGGCGATGATAACGGAATCGTTCCAGCAGAGTCACGTAGACGACAATCAGAAGAATCAGGAATCAAGAGAGATCGATGAAAGACGGGGTGAATACGCATGGAACGCGGCAAAGTGAGGCGGTATGCCACGGGGTTAACAACTGCCTCAATCGGGAATGGACCAATAAACCGATGATCAAGTTTCCGAATAGGGCGATCGACCTTCAGATGTTTTGTAGATAGCCACACTTTATCACCCACAGCTAACGGAGGCATTGCCCGACGGGACCGGTCTGCAAACCGCTTATAATCTTCTTTTGCCTTGTTCAATTGTTGCATCAGTAGACGGCGAACTGCGTGTAGTTCTTCCAAAAACTCTCAGGTCTCAGGAACTGGGGAATCCATCATAGTTAATGGAAAGAAACACGGATGATAACCCATATTTGCAAAAAATGGCGTGACACGAGTGGAGGTGTGCTGCAAGTTGTTAAACGTGAATTCTGCTAATGGGAGATATTTCGCCCAATCGTTTTGTCGCAAATTTACAAAACACCTCAAATATTGAGTAAGAATCCCAATCACCTTCTCTGTCCCGCCATCAGTTTCTGGATGGTGCGCTGACGCTAAACATACTTTCACTTGCAAAGCCGCCATTAACTGTTTCCAAAATTGCGCCGTAAACTGGACCCCACGATCAGAAACCACTCTATCCGGCAGTCCATGTAGATGAAAGATATGCTGCAAAAATAACTGAGCCGTAGTGCGGGACGATGGCAATTTTCGACAGGGAATGAAATGGGCCATTTTAGTCAGCATATCCACTACCACAAGCACTGTTGTGAACCCCGACGAAGATGGTAAATGTGTCAGAAAGTCCATGGAGATCGCTCCCCATGGCCTACTTGGAGTCGGCAAGGGTTGCAAAAGTCCAGGGTGCACCTGACGCGCTTTCGCTTGCCTACATTGAACGCATAGAAGCGACGTAAGAGGACACATCATGACGAACTCGAGGCCACCAAAAAGTCCGGGTGACCAAATGCAAGGTTTTGTGAAAGCCAAAATGACCAGTGGCAGGGTTATCATGACATTGTGTCATGATGAGAGCCCTCAACGGTCTGGTAGGCACATATAATAAACCCCGATGTCGAAGCAGATCGTCTTCAAAAGACCATGGAGAATTAGGGCCAACGTCCCCCGTCTCTGCTGCGTCCACGCATCCAAATGTTGCGCCTCTCGTGAGTCGGGCCCGCAAATCTACCAGTTCCTGCAGTACGGCTAGAGATTCCGGTGGTAACACTGTCCATAAAGGAAGAGGATCTTCGGCACAAGTATACTCCGGTTTCGAGATAACGCATCCGCCTCCGGTTCTGTCCACTTGGAACGTAAGTAACAGAGAAATTGAATCTGGCAAAAATAACGACCAACGAATCTGCCATTGATTCAATTTCCTAGCATGGTCAAATGCTCCAGGTTTCGATGATCCGTCCGAACCTCCACCTTGTGCCGAGCCCCCTCCAAATGATGTCTCCAAGTCTCAAAAGCAGCCTTAATGGCTAACAACTCCTTTTCCCAGATGGTATAGTTGCGCTCCGGCTGTAAGCTTCCTAGAATAGTATGCGCAAGGAAACAGAAGTGCGCCATCCTCCGAAGCTTGTAACAGCACTGCTCCGATAGCGACATTAGAAGCATCTGTCTCGATCACAAATGGACGATCTGGATCAGGATGCTTCAATATCGGTTCGGTTACGAATGCTTTTTTCAAAGTGTCAAAAGCCTGTTGTTGTGGACGCCCCCACACAAATGGAACCTTCTTACGGAGAAGCTGAGTTATGGGGTCCATTATTTTCGCAAAACCTGGAATAAAAGTCCGATAGTAGTTGGCAAATCCCAAAAGTCGTTGTACATCTTTGACCCGACGAGGAGCTTCCCAACTACACAACGCCTCAACCTTTTTGGGGTCCATAGCAATGCCCACGGGAGAAATGATGTGTCCCAAGAATTCTAAAGACGCTGAAGCACTTGACGAACCTGCTGAAGATGTTGCTCTCTGGATCTTGAATAAATCAAAATGTGGTCCAAATATATGACAACAAACTTATCCAGCATGTCTCGAAAAATATCGTTCATCAAATGTTGAAATACAGCAGGAGCGTTGGTCAAACCAAATGGCATGACGGTGTACTCGAAATGACCATAACGAGTGCCAAAAGCCGTCTTCCACTCGTCTCCCTTGCGCATCCGAACCAGATTGTAAGCTCCACGTAAGTCAAGTTTCGTGAAAATAGTAGCTTCCCGTAACCGCTCCATCAATTCGGGAATGAGCGGTAAAGGATAGCTATTTCTCACGGTGATAGTGTTCAAGCGTCTATAGTCACAACAGAGACGAAGTTCTCCCGACTTCTTCTTGACAAAGAGAACGGGTGCCGAAAGAGGGGACGACGAAGGTCGAATAAATCCCCGAGCTAGATTTTTATCCAAAAACTCTCGAAGTGCAACTAATTGGGCTCGGACAAAGAATACAACCTCCCCTTTGGCAATGGAGCACCCGGTATCAAATCCACGGACAATCGTAAACACGATGTGGTGGTAATTGGTCTGCCTCCTGTTCACTGAAAACATCGGAGAAATCCGACAGCTCTGAAGGAATCGAGACAGCAGAAGCGACAATGTGTTGGCCTGCGCAGACATGCCTCAGGTGGTCCACACATTGCAGGCTTGGAAAAGAAACAGCATTCTGCGCCCAAGCCACCAACGGATCGTGTAAACGTAACCAGGATACTCCGAGCACCAAAGGAAGATGGAGGTTCGAGGTGACATAAAACTTATCGCCTCCTCATGATCCCCAATACGCATGCGCAATGGTTGGGTGGCAAAGCGAATAGATCCCGACTTGAGTTCACGCCCATCTACGGTTTCCACCTGCATGGGGAGTCACAGACACTAAAGGAATTTTGAAATGTTTCACAAAATCATAGTCCATAAAGCTTGTCATGTAGCCCCTGAATCCACCAGTGCCACGGCAGGAATTCCCTCCTTCCGGGATTGCAAGAATATACGAGTGTCCAAAAGTAAATGTCGAGGAGGGCCAGAATTTACTTCGGCAATTTGGGATGAGAGTGGAAATTGTGCCCGACCTAGGGTTTCTGGTACAGGTCCACAAGTCCCCTTCCGAGTGCAGGAATTTACAAAATGTCCCGAACCCCCGCAATAAAGGCACAAACCTTCCTGAAACCTTCTTGAACGTTCTTGCACTGTTAAGTGAGGGTGGAGTGCGCCTATCTCCATCGGCTCCTCTGCTGGGATCCTGGATTGGTAAACCCTCATAGGTGGGATGCGTGCACGAGAAAACACAGATGGTTCCGCAACGGTCCGTTTACACCCACGTTGTTGTAAGCGAGCTTCAATACGTAAGCATTGAGTAATCAATGTGTCCAAAGTCGAAGCACGCTCTGCATGGATTAATTCATCCTTGATAATGTCAGACAAGCCCTCCTGAAATGCTGCCATATGAGCTGGTTCGTTCCAGGCAGAGTCCATACACAACAAACGGAATTCTGCAACGTATTCTTGCAAGGGACGTTTGCCTGAGTAATATCCTTCAACTTTCTGTCCACAATTTGTGATTTAATCGGGTTCTCAAACATTACGTTCATCTGTTGAAGAAACCCCTGAAATTGTCCAATAATGGGCTATCCTGTACTAATAAGGAGTAGCCCATTTGGCAGCCTGCCCGGTTAACAAGCTAATAATAAACCCCACTTTAGCCGGTCGGTTGGAAAATCTTCAGGCCTCACAGAAAAATACAGTTGGCACTGACCCAAAATGTTGAAAACATGTCCGTTTGCCCAGAAAATTTTTCTGGCATAGCTACCGGTTTTTCCTCACAGGGGGTGCAGGGGGGCTCCAGCTGCAGCTGAAACAGTTTGAGAATTGGTAACAAACATTAACAATTGAGTTACCTGATTCTGAAGGGACACGTTGCTCTGAAGTAACTGATTAATTTGTAACTGCTGCTGCTCCACCAATTGTTGCATTTGAGTTAAATCCATCATTGCAAAGATGGTCTGTTAGGTCCGGAACAAAAATGTTATGTCCCACCTTCCAAAATAAACAGATAAGGCTGAAAGCAGCAGTCCTCGCAAATAAAGGCAGCAAACAGGAATCTTCACTGATAACAGCTGTAGATAGCCTCCACAAGATAGTCCAAGTTAATAGTTCCAACGAAATAAATCCAAGTCCCAACAAGATATTTCAGGTTTAAATCCTCCAAGCCAAAATCTTCGGTTCTCCTTGCAAACAAACACTTTGTTCCGGACAAAGTGCAAAGTCATCTCTCTCCCTTTATAGAGCAGCAGCTAATTAGTCTAATTACTGATCTGCCCTCCTCCTGTGCTCCCGTTGGTTTCTTCTCGTAAGGAGACGCCTGCTTCTGACATCCACCCAGCAATCATCTAAATTATTATCTTCACCTGAAGTCTCCATAAGTTCCTCATTGTCAGCCGTTCCGGCTGATAACCTGATTGAGAAGCAGAGGAGGTTGAAGGTTCAGGCCGATCCTGCAAATCAAATGTGTCCTCCCTTGTAACATTCGTCTCCTCCTCTTCATTGAAATCACTAAAACTTGCTGATTCATACAAGTCCTCCTCACTGGAGCTTTCATTCAAAAAACCTGTAGCTGATGCCGGAATCACAACACTTGTGTACATGTATAATGTGTATATGTGTGCTATACATATACATACATATACATAGGTGTTATGCATGTTTTGGTAGACAGACACACAGACAAAGACACACAGGACACAGACAGACAGACACACACACATCCATTTTGAATATGTAGCAAAAAGAAAAAACTTGAGAGATCACAAGGTTGATGCTACATAAAGCAAAACTCTGATTGAATCTAGAAGTTCTGCTTCGGGTACCATGAAGCCTCCTCCCAGAAGGTAGCAAGGAAAATAGGTTGTGAAGTGGATGTGTAGTATCCCAGACAATCCTGTGGAGTCTGTTCAAGCATCACTTGTATGCTATGTCCTAGATAGAAGGAAGTTAACTACCAATAAGTTATCTTATAGAGCCGAGGGGTTCTTGGTGCTCTCTCACCTTGTTTGTTTTCTTGTGTTCTGACCAAGGTTCCCCAAGACCATAATTAAGCACATGCTTAGTTAAAATAACTCTTGTTTTATTTCAATGCTGGGAATTATTTTCATTCCTAGCTGGTAATGAGTCCCAAACAGTCCCTTTGAGATAAGCACCTACCTTTCTTTCCTTTGAATTGCTACCAATAATGAGAGTGCCAAATGGATTATAAAAAACCAACAGAAGTACAAAGTCCACACAAAGCTTCAAGGATGAATCCAAACAGAACAGATGACTTTGAGTCCCACAAAGGTTTCACCATCTTTACCTATCCTTTACACCTTATGGAGGGGCAATCACCTCCAAGCCTTGCTCCCAAGTCACTCCTTTTGTCTCAGCTGCTCTTGCCTTCTAGCAGCTCTGTGCACACACAGACTGGGAACAGACTCCCTTTGTGCCTTAGCCTCACTGCTGCCAGACTCCGAAGGCTCTGGAGTCAGCACCCCACTCCCAGATGGCCCTGGCCCCTTCTCTACATCGAATGCAGGACCCTCATCTGAGTCCTCTCCAGACTCTCTGACATTCTTCCCCACTGTCCGATTCTGCTGCTGTCTTCACAGGCTGCCAGTGAACCACAACATCTTGCCCCACTCCTTACCAGCACTGATGATGTCACCTAGTTTGCATAATGAAAGGTCTGCAAGAAGGCAACCAAGATCAGAGAGCACCAAAGACACTACAATTCAACCTGGATTTAGAAATATTCTCCTTTATTATTATAGAATTGTTTTGCAATTCTATGTGAGATGTAAATATTTTTCTCAGTATTTCGGTGTCTTCAAAAGATTGCAAAAGTAACAGCTCCCTATTTTACAGAAGTTATAAGAATGGGGAAGAGGGCCGGCAGGTAAGTTTCTGTTATTATAGCCAATCTTAATAAAATAGATTTGGCCTTCCTGTGGAATTGATTTCCTGGTCTTATCTGTCTAGTGAAGCTAACACAGATTAAATCCAAATACAAAAGTAAATATTATTTTGATTCCGTTGTTCCTGGGCTTCATAATATTTCCTAGTTTATTTGGTCAAACATTATTTCCTCTTTTTTTCCAGAATAATTTTAGTTCTAAATGCATTTTTTCTATAGGGGAACCAAAAAATCATATAATGATTTAGTTTAAATGAATTCCTATTACATTGGTGACTGCATTGGAACTATGATTTATTATGTTATATTTCAAGAGAACCATTCTAAGTTTATATTGCAGAATCTCATTCATGCCATTGAGAATGGTTTGAAAGAAACCAGATTTCTAGATTATTTGGATAAAATAAAAATATTTTTATTACTTATCATAGATTAATTAGAAATATTTAAAGCATTTATATTCATTGATAAAATGGTGAAATTTTCTCCTAGACTTTACTTTCATAAAATCTTAATTATAATAAATCTTTGTTAATGATCTGGAAGAAGACATAAACAGCACATTAATTAAGTTCACAGATGATATTATATTTGGAGGTGTCACAAACAGCAAAGAGAACTGATAATTAATAGTAAGAAATCTTTTTAAAAATCTAGCCTAAAGATATTTAATTGTGGAAGATACAGAAATGTTCAAAGTATTAGTAAATTAATTCAATTCAGTCAGAATAGAGTTGAGCGGGATCTTGGAGATCTTCTAGATCTAGTCAAAACCTCTGATCAAGCAGGAGACCCTATTTGTCCAGTCTCTTCTTAAAAATCTCCAGTGATGAAGCACCCACAACTTCTGGTGGCAAGCTGTTCCACTAATTAATTGTCCTCACTGTTGGGAAGTTTCTCAAGTTGCTTCTTTCCTAGATTAGTTTCTATCCATTGTTTTTTGTCCTGCTCTCTGGTGCTTTGGAAAATAAGTTGACCCCACTCTACTTTTTGTAGCAGCCTTTCAAATATTGGAGTACTGCTGTCATGACTCCCTTAATCATTCTTTTCTCTAGACTAGTCAAACCCAAACCTTGCAACCGTTCTTCATATCTTTTAGTGTCCAGTCCTTTAATCATTTTAGTTGCTCTTCTTTGCACTTTTTCCAAAGTCTCAACACTTTTTTGCAATATAGTGACCACAAGTATAGGCTGTATTCCAGATACGGCCTCACTAAAGCTTTATAAAGCACTCCTAACATTTCACGCGGTTTTGATTCTATGCCTCTGTTTATACAACCAAGGATTATATTAACTTTTCTGGCTGCTACTGCACACTGCTGGCTCATTTTTAAGTGATTGTCCACAAAGTCCCTTTCACAGTTATTTTTTTGAACCAGATTTGACCTAATCCATACTTATACTTTTGTTTTTTCCCATCTAAATGTAAAACCTTGCTTTTCTCCACATTTTCTTGGATAGGCACTATTGTTCACATCTGTCAAGATCTTTTTTGATCCTGAACTTGTCTTCTGGGGTATCTGCCAACTTGCAAATTTGATAAGTTCCCCTTCTGATCCCTCATCTAAATCATTTATTCTGAAGAGTATGGGCCTAAGATAGAATATTGTGGTCCCCTGCTGCTTACTTCCCTTCATGTAGATGTAGTACCATTAAGGTCTATTTGTTGAGTACGGTTTGTCAGACAGTTACAAATCCATCTGGTGGTGGTGCTATCTATCCCACATTTTTCTAACTTACCAAGAAGTAGGTTGTGGTCTACTTTGATGAATGCCTTACTCAAGTCTAAGTCCATAATATTTCAGTCTACTAATTAAGCCACTTTGTCAAAGAATGAAATAAGATTGATTTGACATGATCTGTTTTTAAAACAAACCCAGGCTGTCTTTTAGTATAACTTTATTCATTATTAGATTTTCACAGATCTGGTTTTTTAATTATCTTTTCCAGTATCTTCCAGGTATTGTTAGGCTGATGGGTCTGTGGTTTCCTATTTTTGCTTTTTGTTTTCCCTTTTTGGAAGATGGGAACCCACCAGCTCTTTTCCAATCCTCAGGTAATTCCCCCATGTTCCAAGATTTATGAAAGATGATTCTGATATAACAGGAGCATCCAACTCAATTTCATTAAGGGCTGCATTAGGGCTGTGGTTGACCTCGGGGAGCTGAAGGACGTAGCTGATTGGGTGGCTGTTGCTGACTAATGATGCCACTCCTAAACTGCTGTCATGTTTCCTCTTTGCATTGAGTAGATTGGGCCGAAGCCACACTGGCCTAATGGGTAGACCGAGCCAAAGCTACATTGGCCTGATATATCCTTCTTGCACCAGGTAGACCAGGCTGAAGCTTTGCTGGTTTTTCCTCTCTGCATTTGGTAGACTGAGCTGAAGCAACACACGTAGACTGGACTAAAGCAATATGGGTAGACTGGGATGACCCCATGGGCCAGATCCAACCACATTGCAGGCCAGATCCAGCTGGCGGGCCTTGAGTTTGACACCTCTGTGATATAACAGCTGCCAGTTCCTTCAGAACTATGGGATGTAATCTATGTGCTGTCCTGCTCACTTACACACGCACGTAACTGTGGTTTAGTGAGTTTATTAATATTCCTCAGCAATTCCCTTCACAAAAAAATTAAAACTGTCCTAATTAAGACCAGCCATTATCAGACCAATGCTAATCCACAGAGCAATGGCCAAAAAGTCCATAAGGCACTTGAAAGTTTCTCAATCAAAATAAACCCACCATGCAAACTTAAACCCACAACACAAGAGAGTTCATGAGGCAAGAAAAGTCCAGAGTTTCCAAGCACAATCCAAATCAAGGTGTCAGTCCAAAGTCAGGTTGGAATCACAACAACCAGAATATATACAGCTGATACTGAAAAACAGCCAGAAACTATAGCTTAAAATAGAATGGGCTGGAAGGGACCTTGGAGGTCATCTAATTCAGCCCCCTGCTCAAGCAGGAGAACCCAGTGGTGGGATTCAATTTTTTTTTACTACTGTTTCTGTGGGCATGGCTTGGTGGCATGGCAGGGGAAAGACGCTGTAAAATTTCCAGTCAGAGGTGGTATTTGCTGGTTCTCAGAACTACTCAAAATTTCCACTACTGGTTCTCTAGAACTGGTCAGAACTTGCTGAATACCATCCGTGGGAGAACCTATACCATTTCAGATAAATGACTGTCTACACTCTTCATAAAAATATCCAATGATGGAACACCAATGATTTCTGGAGGCAAGCTGTTCTACTGGTTAATTGTCCTAACTATTAGGAAGTTTGCCCTTAATTCCAGGTTGCTTTTCTTTTTGATTAGTTTCCAACCATTGTTTCTAAGGCAGAGCCTAGTGGTACCCCACTATTTACTTCATGTGGATGTAGTACAATTACAGACTACTTATTGAATTTGTTCCCCTTTCTGTCATGCAGATTCATACGGCATCTTGCCTCCTTTCAAGTCATCATTAAAAATCTGTTTTTTCCCCTCTGGCTTTGTTTTAGGATGCTTGGCAGGACTCTTTAATTGTGGATAAAATGAAGAAACATATTGGTTCCTCAGCTGATTATGTGTGTACTCGTGTGTGGTCTGGATTTGGTAACTGAGAAAATTAATAAATAAATTCAATGCTGTTTCATGGTTGAGAATTTGCTAACTTTTAGATTAATTATCACATTATCTCAAATAATTATTAATTAAATTTAAGCTCCTATAATTTACTTATTGATGTAGTGATCTCTAGATGCTAGGGGCATGAGAGTCATCTCCCTCTAAATAATAGTCAACTAACAAAAAGAAAGTCACAGGGATTAGAAATAAAATTCCTCATCAGATATCTGTGGAAGGAAATTTCAGAACACATTTTCTATAACATTTTTTTTGTTAAGAAATTATAAATATATGCTGGTGAAAATAGAAACATGATTGTATTTATGGACTTGTGGATATTTTTTGATTTGACTTTTATTCAAGTTTATTATAAGATACAATATAGTGAAAACAAAATTGAGAAAGTCAAAAACAGAAGAAGAGAAGTGCAGAAAGAAGTAATAAAAGAAGAAAAAAAAGTATGTCTTCTGACTTTTTTCAGTGTAGTAGAATACAGAAACATTATAACCTCAATCTTTGACTTTACATTTCTAAATGTTTTAAGACACTTCTATACAACAGTCATTATAATCATCAAAACCTAAAATTAAAATTTCATTTTTTTCAGTTTAAAGTACAAAATTGAAAACAAATCAAGTAGAAAATTTGATGTATGTAGGGAAGTATTTGCAGTGATCACCAGCAGAGTTCTCATATCTTTTTGCTTGATGTCACAGGCTGACTCATTCTATTTTTAAACACACAAGCATAAGAAACACAACTGATTGCAGTGCGAGATCCTCTTGCTGCTACTCTACCCATCATGCTAATGACATGCTCTTTGTCTTTATCTTCTCCAACACACTCCAAGAACACTGTGTAGCAAATTTGTAACTAGCATTTTAACTTAGGTACAACCATAATTATACGTCATGAATAATAGCATTTGTATCCCCATGGTTGAGTTCTTCTTAATTTAAGTCAGGTAAAAAGATGCTCTGCTGGCTGGCTGGAAAGAGAACAAGAGACTCTTTACAAGAACATGTGTTATGTTTCTGCTGAGATCAGACATATTTCTGTATTAATTCTTCATCTACTCGCATTGCAATGGAGGATTTAAATGTAATAAGCTATCCTCGTTCATATATATATATATATATATATATATATATATATATATATATATATTTCTTAAGTTTTCGCGGTACTTACATGTATGGTATTCAGCTTTGTTCGGGTATTTTCCACGTCATTGTAGTTGTGCTTTTAAAGTTGTAGCAACGTTTCGGCAGAATCTCATCTGCCATCATCAGGCTTCTGTATTGTGTTCGTCTGTGTAAAAGTCTGACTCACGGACGAGACAAAATACAGAAGCCTGATAATGGCAGATGAGATTCTGCCAAACTGCTACAACTAAAAGCACAACTATAATGACGTGGAAATACCGAACAAAGCTAATCACACACACACACACACACACACACACACACACACACACACACACAATCTTGCTTTGTTTTACACTAGAAGCAATCTGATAGCCTAATCTTGTGTCCAAAACTTTACATGAAGCTTGTTCCACTTGTTTTAAAAATGATCTGGTGGTTCAATTAATTTAGAAATATAGTTTAGTTTTATTTAATGCCATTTCACAAACCATACAAAGCATTTTGTGAACAATATTCAATAATACATAAAATATTGCAGGCTATAAGATACAAAGGCAGAATATAAATATTTGAGTAAAATAATATGAAACAAATATGCTAAATTCTCAGCTTCCTGGATTTCATATGTAGTGATGAATTTCCATTGCAGACTGTATAATCTTCATCATATAACGCCAAATGTCAAATCAAACCATTTGCTTCATTTTACAATATTTGCATTGTTGAATTTGTGCAATGACCATTAATAATAATAATAGTTAAAGGTGCCTTGGGTGAAATCCCAAAATCCAACAATGGATGGAAGGACTAGATAGGTATATAAAAATACTAAATTCAGTCTGCACATCTGACTGACTATGTGGCAAACCACAATTTATTCAATTTATATGCTATCTGACTCCCAGGGATTGGGCAATTTACAATTTTAAAAAACATTTCAGAACAGAAATCAATACAAATAATAACCATAAAACCCCCAGCACAAGACAGAGCAATAAAAGCAAAGAAAATAAACTCAGAGGGGAACAGGAACATCAGTCATTTATTAACAATCAAATGATATATATCAGGGTTGTCAAACTCACATCATCATGGCAGTGTCATGTGATGTAGGGGACTTTTTCCCTTTGCTAAACTGGGCATGGGCGTGGCCAACATGTGACACATCCAGTACACTGGGAGTTTACAGCCCTGATATAGATGATACAAATGGCTTAATTTGTATCATGTGTGTCATCTTGATAACATACCATTTGATTATGTCTACTTAGAATTAACAGACCCTGTTTTCCTTTTACTTCATTAAAACAATGTTTTACAGTATTCACTTGAAATATAATGAATCATTTTTTTCAAACAGTGATTATTAGTTCTGGATTCCTTCAAAAGTTTGTTCCATTGCAATTCCATATTCAGTTCATAATGTGGAGTGGGCCCTTCAAAAATATACTTAGAAAACTATATGCTTTTAATGCCCTTATACACATTTTGATGTGGGTTTAAATGGAAACACTGCCCTGCATACAAAATGCTGCCACTGCAGTAAGTGGATATTCACACATATGCACACACATTCCAAATATTAACAGATTTGTTTCAGTATCAGGTATCCAAAAGTTCTGGATTCAGTTTGCTTAATAGTATTCAGTATCTTGTTAAACTACAATATGATTAAATAACCAGGAGATGGCAGCCTTCTCTGGAACCTGTCTTTGTTGATCCTTATCTCTGTATCTTCTAAAATATAAACTTTAATATGAAACCTAAGAAAAAAGAAATGTTAGTAGATAAGTTCTATGTGTACATATGTAACTAGAAGGAGAAATATTTGTTTATTAGGACTGAGCTTATTAGGTCTGAGTATATAACTTTTTTCCATTACCAATCTTTTTGGTACTAAAATATATTGAAATATCCTTAAGAATTTAACAAGACTTCTTTGCTGAACAGTGGCTGAATTATGCATTTATGGTAAATACAACCCTTTGTCTCGTGATGGTATTCAAATATTTAACTGGTTCAGTGCTCTAATGACCAGCTGGATGGGCATGGCTGAGTGGTCATGTGACTGGGTGGGCATGGTCAACTTGTTTGGTCTCACCCTTATAAAATTTCTCCTTAGTCCAACTCACAATAAAATAGCACAAAATAAATATTAGAATACAGTTCCAATATATAGAATAGAATAGAATAGAATAGAATAGAATAGAATAGAATAGAATAACAGAGTTCGAAAGGACCTTGGAGGTCTTCTAGTCCAACTTCCTGCTTAGGCAGGAAACCCTTCAGCACTTCAGACAAATGGTTATCCAAACTCTTCTTAAAAACTTCCAGTGTTGGAGCATCCACAACTTTTGGAGGCAAGTTGTTCCACTGATTAATTGTTCTAACTTTCAGGAAATTTGAGGAGCTCCTACAAAGATGAAGGAGTCAATCTATTCTCCAAAGCACCAAAAGGCACAAAGAAGAAATAATGGATGAAAACTAACCAAAGAGAGAAGCAACCCAGGAATAAGGAAAAATTTCCTAAGGGTGAGACCAATCAACCAGTGGAATAGCTTGCCTTCAGAAGTTGTGGTTGCTTCATCACTACAGGCTTGCAAAAAGAACGAGGGAAGTACATCCCAAATGGACAGTGCCAGGAACCACTAAAACAATGCAGAAAACGGCAATTTTCCCTTTTTTTAAAAAAAAGTCAACCCCAAAGCATCTGAAAGGGAAACTAAGAGTTCATGCTAATTGGACGTGGGCGTGCTGCCAAAAGCCATTAACTTTCCAACTCTAATATTCTATGTTCTCTATGTTCTAAATTGGATGCTTCACAGCAGAAGCAGTACAGCTGTTTGGACCACATATGCATTAAATTCATGGCCTATTTGATCAAGCTGCATCATTGTCCCTTCCTGTATCTTTTCCCCACAGGAAAAAGTAGCCAACACTCCAGTAGCTATAAAAAGCCTTGTTTATTGACTTTATTCAGCATGTGTTGGCTGCATCTCAGCTGCAACTGTTAAGTGGTTATTGGCTGCCTGCTTGGAGCTATTAACTGAAAGGAGAGAGGGGAAAAAATCTTCTCTTGCACTTTATTTTCAGCAGTTCTCTGAACTGCAGAAGCAATTAACTAACGATTTGGGTGAACCAGTGAGAACTGGCTGAATCCCACCACTGCCTTTGTCCATTATATCCCTCTTGGGAATGATTTACATTTCTCTGTTTAATTATTTGAAATTTAGGATATAAAAGTTAACCAACAAATCATGGCACTTCCTGGTTTGTTACTGGAGGGAAAAAAGGACTTTATGCACAGAATGCCTGTTTTTCATGTCAAACGCTGCCTCAAAGTCTTCACAATATAAAAGCAGGATCCTGATTTTTTTAATCTCCAGGTACATTTGGATTCATTGGTCTCTTTCACTAGCCCTTTTTCCCCCATTATCCACTTCTAAATCCAGTACATGAAATAGGAGCTCAGCCAACATATGAGATTTTCTCCATCAGTCTAGTTTTTAGCAATTCAGTCACTGATTGAATAATCTCTATTGGCCTTCTCACTATGCTTCAATGGGATGTTCACTTTTTAAAAATAAAATGTAAATGGCAGACGATTAGATTGGATGACAGAATTCTGGTCATTTATGAAATAGAGTTAGATGATGTTTTCACAAATGGTATCTAATCAATATTCTGCTCAGCTCTATTGGCTTCTACCACAGTGAAAGAATTGATATTCACATATACTCCAAATGAACTGTTTTCCCTGGTGGCTTGATTATAAAGTTATGATGCATGTACAAAGCATTTGCTCAAGCTCTGTATTCCTAAAGATATTTTACCTCAAAAGACTTATTTTTTTTTCAATATACTTTCAAGTTAATTTTTTTTTTAAAGTCAGAACATTCAGGTATTGTTGGATAATTAAGTTCTGGTTTTCACTTTAGTCCAGAGGGTATAAATTAGGTCAATTCATTTCAGAATCTACAAAGAAAGAGTTCCACAAGGATCCCTAATTATAGTACCTACAAGTTATGCTGAAAAAAAAAAGCATTTCAGTATGTAACCTCTAGAGAACAAAAGTTGAAAAACAGAAATTCAATTCTACTTGCATTACAGTTTTAAAGTTCTAATTTCAGTAAAGATTAAAAAAACATCCCCATTATTCCAATTAATTCTCAAGGACTGCATTAGATACATGAAGTATTTCTTTTTTTCATAATAATTTTATTAAAAATTACAATTAACAATGATAAAAAACTAATACAATCTTAAAAAATAAAATGTGCAGAAAAGAAAATTAAATAGAAAATAGAAAAACATAAAAAAGAAAAAACATAAAGAAATAAATATTGTCAATTCATTACAAGTATAAGCAATTTTTGTAATTTAACATTTTCTCTTAAAATAAAAGAAATGCCACTTTTTAAGCTACTTTCAATCTGTTCCATTTTACTAAGTTAAACTTGTTCTTCTTTCATTATATATTTTATATATATATCTATAGAGGCAGACATTCTTAAAACTTCTAAAACTTCTCATGCCATTCTTTAAAATGTTCATTAGTATATCTAATGTTTATTTATTTATTTTCCTCATTCTTTATTTGTAAGTTGAATTTTGTATTCTTTACTTTTTTCTGGTTTCCTCTAGTAGCCAGCCTTTAAAGTCTCATCCTATCATTGGTTTAAAGAATTTAAAACAAATATGTTTCCCACATTAATTCTTATAATTATTTTCAAAATCTAATTTGAAATCTGGACCCTTGGTCCATTTTAACCTTCCAAAATAAAAATTCTAATAATCTTTCTGCTGTTTTATTTTAATTAAAATCCTTTAGCAGTTTGAGCAAAGTGGCTCCTCCCATAGTTCTAAAACCACAGAAACTTGAACCTTCCTCATTAGGGGAACACTTGTGGGAGCACTTGTGGGTAATCTCAAGTCCTCTTCTTGTCCAGAGAGGAATTATGAATTGCTGGTCAATTCACCTGCTGCTCCTGGGGCACCAGCTTTGCTTTTAGCAAAGATGTCCTTAATTTGTCATTTCTTCCCTGAAAGTTGAACCACATTAAGTATTTCTTACCTTAAAAACAAAATAAAACACTATCAATAGTTCCAAACTGGATGAGGTAAACCTCTTTTATTTATTCTGTTTCACAATACATCACCATCCAATTTACTTACTGTTCTGACTCAAGCCTCGTTCAAAGCAAACAAACACCAAACAGAGATAAAAGCAAAATCTTTTAAATGCTTCTCTGTGAATTCTGTTCATTCACAGTAAAACTCTATTAAAAACTAGTTCTCCCAGATAAGAACAACCCTTGCCAAGGTTGTGCAAGGCTGCCAAGAACACTAGATTAAATTGCAAGGAAATAATCAAAACCAAAAATTTCCAAACATAAACCAGGATAGTCCAAACTTCTACAAGACTTGAAGTGCAAGAACTTCTTTGCTTCCTGCAAAGAATCCCACCTCTGAGGGCTGGATTTTATCCCTTAATGGAACGGACATCATCTTTCAGCCTTACTCCTGAGTCACCCATGCTGCTGCAGCTGCTCCTTCCTTCAAGCAGCCCTGCGCACATGTGCACTGGGTACAGGCTCCTCTGCATCACTGCTGCCAGTCTCCATAAATTCTGAAGGCAGCCACTCCACTCTCTGATAGTCCTGGGCCCATCCCTGCATCACATGCAGGCCTGTCATCCGAGGCTTCACTCTCCGAGACCTCAGCCATCCACATCTGCTGCCGGCGAACCACAACACTTCCCTTGCCAATTCAAAGCATTCATTCTTGCTAATGGAGTGTCCTCTTAATCTTTTATATATCTGCAACCTGGCTGGCAATTTATAAGAAAGCATTTTATACTTTTGATTTTATTAGATTCTTTATGAACCATCAAAGAACCCCTAACAGACTTTTGATATCAATCTGTTTATTCTAATGATCAAAACTGAATATCTGAATGAAGGACATTGATAGTGAGAAAGGGGGTTTTTTAGAAGGTTACTCACTTTGCCAGCAACTACACAGCTGTCAGATTATGTAAAACCTTGCACTCTTCTATTCTTCCACTGAAGGAAAATATTATGATACTATAAAACCAGGGATTTGCTTAAATGGATAAGCATTTTTCCAATTTAGTGAACCATACTTGTCTCCTTCTACAAGGCTGTTCTGTATGGATAAGAAACAAGAAATTAAAAACAGAAACTTCAACTAAGTGACGTTTTGACATCATTTAGCATGATGCTGAGAAGAAGAAAACCCTGAAGCACCAAATTTGTGCTACTTACATATACAGCATGATTTAATACAATACATTGATGGATGAGACAATATTGTTTACAGTGGGTAACTACAGATTCTAAGAGAGACATTTAACAGTATGAATGAAAAAAAAATCTTCCTTATACCGGCTTTATAAACACAGATGGGGTATTATTTGAGATTTTACTTGTATATTTAAAGAAGATCATAGACATTATATTTGAAAATATGATTCTTATAGAATATCATAAATGTAACATTGGTAAGAATATTTTCCCTCGGTTTTTGCATTGGTTTTAAATTATTCAGAAGGCAAAAATATGAATGTTTTCATTGTCATTTTTAAAGCCTTCATGTTATGGGGCAAATTATCTGAAGATTTGTTTTGCCTCAAAGGATTGGTTCACCTCCATCAGAAGAAGTATGGTGCAGAACCTGGTCAATCAAGGAATTCCTTGTCAATGAAAGACTCCTGGAAGTGTTCAGAAGACTTGACTTCGGGTCCTGCTTAGCCTGGGGCTCCCATGAGGGTGTTCTATATTGGAGATGCTTAAGAGGACTGGGAAGAAGATTCTACCTCCACTCTCTTGAATTATGATTTTTAACTTATTTAATCTATGCTTATGTTAATATTCAATGTTTTTACATTAGCTTTTATAACTTTGTAAGTCACATGACAACAAAATGAGTGGCAGATAAATTTAATAAATAAAATGATAGTAATACCATTTGTCTGCAAGCAAGAACTAGTGGAACCACAAAATAGACAAAGTAATTAAAAATGAAGAAATTGAAATATTCTGGAACTTTAGAATTCAAACAGATAAGCACCTGCTATGTAACAAACCAGACTTAAAAATTGTTGATAAGAAGGACAATAAATAAGGGGACCGAGGAGTGAGGTGAAGCTGATCGCTTCCCCTTTGCCTTCTCTCCCAAAAGCACTCCTCGGGCGTGGCCATTTCTGCAGCAGGAAACATGCCCCATGCACCTGATGCCTAGCACTGGCTCTCTGAAGGGTACTGTAGCAGCTGCTACTGGTATCTACAGTTTTTTTTACCATTATTTCATCACGACCCACATAGCCCAGTACGGTGTTAAAAGTTAGCATTTTATAAATGTTTCCGTAGCTGCAGAGAAAAGGACAATGAGCAACACCCACAAATAGCTGTTTCGTGGATGGTGGGATAGCCTGCTGTGACCCTTTGAGAAGCTGGCATGAGGGGCTCTTTGCCTTGCCCACCCCACCTGATACTTGTAGATGGGGGAAAAATAACACTTCCCTGAACACAAGGCTGAGCACCTATTTCAGGGGTCAAAAGAAAATAAGACCCGGTCTTATTTTTTGTAATTAATGACCATTATTTCTGATATGGGCATTCAACAACTAAAGAGAGAGGGATATGTTTCTTGTACCTTCTTGAATTTATATAATTTATATATAAGATGATTTGGAAGCAGTATAATACTCCCATTTTGGTACTCTCTAGATGTCTGTGGATAATATAATTCTTAGACAGCTTGGTCAAAGGAACCAAAGCTTTAATCTTCTGGAGAACATCAAGATGGTGAAGGATGATATAAAGTATATTGCCATTGCTTCCAATAATTGATGCCATTTATTAATTACAAGCAACTCAACCTCCCAAAAAATAAAATACATACTTTTAAACATTTAATAATAGAAAAAAATTCCAGCAAATTAATATATTGTTAATTATTATTACTATGCTAGGTTACAGTGAAATATTTTTGTTGTTTTTTCCAGGTTTGTATTTGTTTGTTTTGTTTTTTGAAAAAATAATTACTTTTTTTGCAGCTTAATATCCAAACAGAATTATTCCAAGATTTAATGTCTTATTGCTTTAAGATGTCTAAAGAGATCATATAAGAAGTATAATGGTGTAGGAAGTACACCCCAAAAGGACAGTGCCAGAAACCTCACAGTACCAGAAACTTCAGAAACCAGTGCCAAGAGACTCAAGCCAGCCCTTCCCCCTTAAAAAAAAAACAAGAAGCACCAAAAAGTAGTCCTGCTAACAGAGGTGACAACAGAAACACTTAAGTAGAACCAAGGGCATCAAGCTAAAAATAACTCACCAAGGCAAAACAAGAGCTCCATTTTTCCTGCCCTGACAGGATTAAACTCCAAGGACAGGAAAAACAAAAGACCTGGGACCAAGATTAACCCAGTAAAACAGGAAAACAAAATCCAGGGCAATCAGAAACATATTAAAACCAATCAAGCTGTAGGAGCTTCAAAGGGGAATTAAGCATAAAGGCTTAGATTCACACTTCCAAGCTACTTGCATGCCAGGAATGCTTGAGCTGAATCATACTTGCTTCTTGCCTTCCTTCATTAAAATAATCCTGTTTTCTGGCAGCTGGCTTTGGAATCCATTTCTTTTCAGTGTCCATGGCTCTTCCAGCTGGGAATGAACTAGGGAAATTTCTTCCAACAATGGGTTTCTTGCAGAGGCAAGAAAAAAGATGCCTACATTTGATATTAAATAACATAATTTTATTGAAGGAGCACAGTACATTTGTTTAAGGAAACTCATAAAACAATCTGTTCAACTGCTCTGGAAAATGGGAAAGAACATTGTTCAGAGGTTTTCTCTTAATAAACCAGAATTTGACTGAAATAATTTATCTATTCTGCTGGCTGGATACAAATATGCAGTGAAACATCGTGTTTGACTTCTTTTTATAATCCATGTTTCAAAGTAATCTGTTACAATTAAAAAAACTTATTTTTTTTTTATCAGTGGATATCTCTAGATACAATAGAGACGTTTAAAGATAACTAACTTAAATTCCATGAATTTGATTACATTTGATTATTTTAATCAATACCTCATGAATTTGAGGTAATTATTGTTAGTCTGCAATTCTGAAATCTCAAAACATCTGGAAGTCAGCTGCTTTAATAGTATACTCTTATAAAACATTTTTTCTGAAATACAAAATATGTTATGCATTAAAGTTTATTAAAAGTTCCAACAGGACACCCCTCCCCAACCCCCCACCAAAATCAGCAAAACCAGAGACAAATTTGGGAGAGTGAGTGAGGAGGAAAAATTAAGCCAAATTGAGTAGTTCTGTCTTGTCATTGGAGGGAATTAAACACACAGCATCTACATAAAATTTAATAAATAAATAAACAATAATAAGGTTAGAGTTATTGTGGTATACATTGTGATTTTGGCAAGCTGGTCTGGAGCCTTTTACAAAGGTTATGTTTGACAGACCTGTCTTTCTGCAGTTCACTCAGAAGCCTCCCTCCCTCAAGTGAGCTGTTGCTGAGAGCCTGGGGGGCGGGGGCGGGAGAGTCTTCTTCAGAAGAAAGCAGAACTAAAATATTCCTAAAGGCCACACGCCATCTCTTCAGACCATTTAAAGCTTCTGAAATGCCACTCTGAAGTAAAATAACTACTTCTCCAGAAGAGTCGTTCCATTAGAGAACCAGCAAACAGCAGTGCTGAGATAAATGGGAGTACAGAAAATTGATTTTATATCTGCCTGTAAGTGTGGTCAAATGTTATAGGCCAGCACGTCAAAGAGGATTGTAAAGTTTTACTGTGGCAGAAAAATAATGATACAATAGCTATTGTGAAAAGAGTAAGCACTGCTTAATCTGTCCTTTAGTTGCTGGGTTACATATGGATATATTCCTTTTTTTTTTTTTTGCTCTGTGGTACAAAGGGCACTTACTCTTTATTCCAAATAAGAAATATGTATCTAAGAAAATATAGTTGTTGGTTTCTTGATTATGTATCATCAAGTCATTTTGACTCTTAGTTACCACATAGATAGATTTTCTCATGATCCCTAACATGTTTTTTCAAGTATCCCAATAGTGCATTTCTCAGTACTGTAACTGAATACCTGTATTTTGCTGCTGGTCATCCTCTTTTTCTCTTTCCTTCCACTTTTACCAGTACTGGAGCCTTTTCCAGAAAACTAGATTTTTCTCTCATGTGTTTGAAGTAGGATTATTTGAGCCTGGATTTCAAGTGAGAACTTTGGATTGATTTGTTTAATGATCCATTGGTTTGCTTTCTTGGCTACCCATAGTATCTTCTCCAATATAAAAGTTCAAAGGCATACTCCTCCTGTCTTGCTTATTAAAATCCAACTTTCCCTTTCACTTTATGGTTTGAATGATTCTGTACTTTTTTGTCTGGACATTTCATGGCCTTTGGATATCTTTTCCGTGGTCTTAGTGCATGTTTCACCATGTTCTTTTTGCACTGTGGCTTCCTGACTTCTATATAAGTTTCTCATTAGGACAATAGAATGTTTTGAAATTCCCATTTTTCTGAGCATTTTCCACACAACCAAAGGCTTTTCTTTAAAAAAAATCATTGATGAAGCAGGTGCTGACTTCGTTTTGATATTCTTTGACTCTATCAATTACCCAGCAAGCCTCAGCAATTATGTCTCATGTTCCTTTGCCTTTTTCTAAAGCCAGATTGATGATCCTAAGCAATTTTTTGCTAGCATGTGTAATGAAGCAGTTTGTACAACACTTGCACTCTGTTAAATATTCTTGTAGATTGACCTATTCTTGACACTACGTTGTTCTCCAGATTTGTAGGTGTAATATGTATAGACCTTGACTAATTCTTTTTCTGTTGCTTGCTATGTTCTAGTGGGCATTTCATCAGTTCTTGTAGTCTTTTTATCTGATAATAAGCAGAGTACTTTAATTTTGTTTTCTATCACCACCTTCTGAATTCAGAGATTTTTGAAAGATTTTCCCTTTTTTTCCATGTGTGTTTTCACCTTCAATGTCTTACAGATGCTATTGTAGCACTGTTCCTTATCTCTTTTAACAGCTCTCTGAAACTGTTAAGTTCCTTTCTGAAATTTTGGTCTTTTTTGATTTTGCCTTCTCTTCTCTTTTGGTTATGTCTATTGTTTGTTGTGACATCTAGTTTCCTTTCTTCTCTTTCTTCATTTTGGAAGAATCTATTCACTTTTATCCTTAACAACTTCTTTTAAGTTCATTCCATAATTCTTTTGGTTCTCTATCAATGAAATTCAAGTTGGAATGCTAGAATTGATGTCAATTTCTTACTTTATGTTGGCTTCCTAAGCCCAGTCCATCTATATTTTTCCTTTTGCATTTCCAACTTTAGCATTCAAGTCTCCAATCACAAGCGGCACATCTGACTTGAATGTTCTATTGATTTAAAATGGGACACGATATCAAACTCATAAACTTTTATTCTACATTGGTGACTGGAGCACCGGGGAACTACCAGAGGACTGGAAAAGAGCTAATGTGGTTCCCATCTTCAAAAAAGGAAAAAAAAAACAGACCTAGGAATCTATAGACCAATCAGCCTAACATCAATACCCAGGAAGATACTGGAAAAGATAATAAAAAAACAGATCTGCCAACATCTAGAAACAAGTAAAGTAATAACGAGCAGTCAGCATGGGTTTGTTAAAAACAGATCATGCCAAAACAATCTTATTTCATTCTTCAACACAGTGACTAAATTAGTAGACCAGCAAAATACTGTGGACATAATATATTTAGATTTCAGCAAAGCATTCGATAAAGTAGACCACAACCTACTTCTTAGTAAGCTAGAAAAAGGTGGAATAGATAGCACCACCACTAGATGGATTCGCAACTGGCTGGCAAACGGTACTCAACGAGTAGTCCTTAATGGGTCTAAGTCTACATGGAGGGAAGTAAGCAGTAGAGTGCCACAAGGTTCCGTCTTAGGCCCAGTACTCTTCAATATTTTCATTAACTATTTAGATGAGGGAATAGAGGGGGAACTTACCAAATTTACAGATGATACTATGCTGGCAGGAATAGCTAACACCCAAGAAGATAGGCTCAAGATCCAAATGGATCTTGACAGACTAGAACACTGGGCTGTATCTAATAAAATGAAATTCAATATAGAGAAAAGTAAAGTCCTACAGTTAGGCAAGAAAAACCAAAAGTACACATATAGACTGAATGAAACCAGGCTCAAGAGAAATATATAGCAACAATTTACCATTGCCTTGTCCAGTGAAATATGAATTGATACTTTTGCCATTGTCACTAAGTTGACAATGCCGCTGATATTTTTATATATCACTATTGCTCAATATAGGTACCTATTTGCTTTAGCTGGGCAGTTGGAATTATCTGAATGACTCTGCTAGGAATATATACTTTTGGCATATACTACTGTTTTTCACATATCCCTCCTTGGACCATCCACCCACCATGATGAGGCAGTACAGCAGGAAATACAATTATTTCTTCTCCCTAAATAAAAGATCATTTGATCTTTTAATTTAGTATTTTTTAAAAAAATGTTACTTGATTTGTATATGCCATTGGCAAATAGTTAACTATTCTTTGCTTTCAAACCAATTGTCAGGGTCTTGATTCATACGTTTACAAGATTTCATGCCATTTCAGTTTGATAATTCACTTACTGCTCTCTTTGCATAGGTGAATGGAAGGTGGGGAAAAAAAAGTCTTCAGCTATGCACGTCACCTTGGATTGCATTAGATCTATCTGCTGAGCTGAATAAATATTGGACTGCCAGGTTTCTTCCCACTCCCTTCCATTCTTACCTGTTGGCTTTAGATGATGCTAGTTAAAGAGCAGGGCAACCCAACTGGGACCAGTCATTTCTTTTCAGGTGTTTCACATTTTCTCATGGTTGAGCAACAGCAAGGATGATTAATTCTATGTTCTCGTGCTTGCCCATCTCTGCCCGTTAAATAGCCTCCAAGGTAAGCAGACAGAAGGCTGATGATATGTTGAACAGCCCCAGTACACTCTTTGGCAGATTAACTAGAAAGTGTTTGCCATTCTCTTTCTTTCTCTCTCTCTTTCTCTTACCCATTCTCACTATGATTTAAAAGACAAATTTGCAAGAGCAACAGTATGCTATGCACCGCTACCTGAATTTTGTTATTCTAATTGATCAATATCTCTGACTCACAAAACCTTTTTGTTGTGAGCTAGCCTATATAAACATACATCTTTGGCAATGGCCCAAAAGGCAGTGTCACCAACCTTCAGTGAAAGCATGGCAAGCTAATTTAACAGTTTACATATATTCATAGCATGTTTTCTCGGTGGTGACTTCTATGTGCATTCTGAAAGGAAATCTGGAGCTTAGAACAAATCAGAAGGACTCACACAGAACAATAATGTCACTGTTGCCACAGATGGTGTAGGCAACTTTAGATCAAGCTCTGATAGGGAAAACCATAGAGTTACTAAAGTCCAGATGGACTGGGAGTGTCACAGTCAGTCAGGGTGGGGACTAGAGAAATGGGTTGTCATATTAATTAAGAGGAAATTTATACTGAAATAATTTCATAAGAAGTGATAGTGCTAGTGTCTTCCCAGATGGCAAACACTGCAAAATTTTGTGGCATCCCTGAAATAAATCTCTGAAACTTTTAAATATTTATAAAGTACATGTCAGTACACTGATTAAAATTTCTATGCACCAACCATAATTCTGAAATAAGAGTGAGCATCTGGGTGGGCTTTGCTGCTTGCTCAGTTTCCATGCATATATTGTTCTTGAGGGGAAGAAATAGTGTAATAATATCCTGGCATGGTGTTTGCTTGATTATGGATTTACTAGCTTTTGTCAGGCCTGACAGATAAATCTAATGTACCAAGTTACATAGCACAAGTATAGAAAGTTGGCCTTCTTTTGCACTCTGCCTTTTTTATAAGCTTTGTTTTATACAGAGCAAAATAAACAGGCATTTTACTTGCCTTTTTTATTTCAAATAGCAAGCAAAATTCTTGATCTCTAAACTACACACACACACACACACACACACACACACCTTGTCAAGGTGCATCCAGGCATATCATAGAAATATAGAGAAAGCAATTTGGTGCTGCAGTGTATTTTTAAACAACTTTCTTCTAAGTTAATCTGACTCCACTTTGTAATGTTCTGGGTGGAATGTCCAGATGTTTTGTCTATCAAAATATGACTCCTCTTGTTCTCAAATATTTTCAAGGCTTAATGAATAAACTTCCTTCAGACAGAGTACTAAAATACAGAGGGGGGAAATCAGGGTACTCACAAAATGTATTACAAGGTCTTATTAGCCCAGGCAATTAGGTTCAAATGCCATGTTTAAAATATCTGTTTAAACTTGCTAGAGGGCTGCTTGTAGAACTTTCCATAAATGCTTTTCTAAATGTTCTATTTAGAAACTGTTCTATGTACAGAAAAGCTGGTTTCAAGTGGTCTATACCCAAACTAAAATGTTAATATGGATTTGTATTTTTTTTTTCTTTCAGAAGTGGAGGAAGGAGGAAAAATGCCCCCCAAATTGATGATTGAATTAAATCTGGAAAAGGAGTGAAGGCGCTGGAAAAATCAGATGCTGGTAGTGTTCTATATTAACATACTCCAAAAGCTGAAATCTGATTGGTCCACATGGACCACATCCCGATTGGTTCACTGAACGGCCGTGATTGGCTTCCTAAGAATCAACCGCGATTGGCCGATCCGATCGCTGGAGATTCAAAGGACTGTCATTGGCCGACAAGACACGAGCAATCCCTATATGAAGGGCTGCCACGGCTCCAAGATCTTGTACAGATCTTAACATAAAATAAAGAGCTTGAAGTGCACTGGTCTCGCATCTCTTTTGTACCCGATCTAACACTGGCGACGAAGGTGGGATAGGGAGACACCGAGACCAACAGAGCACGTGGTGAACCAATGCCAAAATCCAGACGAGATGGCCGGCAACACCTCACCACCCGCACCCTTTGACCAGGCTGCCGAGGATTGGGAATCATACATTGACCGATTCCTAATGTTCCTTGAGAACAGCAATCTAAAGGATGCCAATGGACCAAAGAAGAGGGCCATGTTCCTGACGCACTGCGGGCCCGCAGTGTTCAAGATGGCCAAAGCCCTAGCCAAACCCACAGACATGAAAGAGATGGACTGGCCTGACCTCGACTGGCTTTTGTGGAGCCACTACGCCCCCGCCATGCCCAACCTCATCCGACGGCATGAATTTTATCACAGGGATCAGAAAGAGGGCGAGAGCATCAGTGACTTCGTGGTCACACTCAGGGACCTCGGAGGCATGTGCGGTTTCACCGACATGGACGAGGCCCTGCGAGACTGCATGGTCCTCAGGCTCAGGGACCTCATCTCCGGAGCCGGCTGATGGCAAGGGCAGACACCTCAGTCACCGAGGCCATCGCCGAAGCAATGGAAGCCGAAGCTACCAAGCAGTCCACAGCCCGGGTGCGGCAGATGCATGCAGCAGACCGGCCCACACCCGTGTAGATGGCACCAACCCCAGAAGCACGTCCAGAGGCCAGCCACAAGACCACCACCACACACCACGGAGACCTCAACTCCTTCTCAGATACCGAGGATGGGGAGGAGGAGATCCACCGGCTTCAGGCAGAACAAGACCGGCAGGAGTGGTGAGGTCATAAGTCGGGGTTCCAGTGCACTGGGTGCGGGGGCGACCATACCCGCTCAGAATGCCGATTCCTCAATGCCATCTGTCGGCACTGCGACAAAAGGGGGCACATTGCCAAGGTGTGCTGGAACAAGAGGAACCACAGCCCCCAGCGACAAGACGGCAGCCCCCAATGACAAGAAGGCACCCCCTCAGGACCAGAGACCAACACGCCAAGAGCCGATGGAGCCAGGACAGGCGGAACAAGTGGTTTAGCGAGGCCCGGCGAAAAGAAGAGACCCATGAGACGGTCATCATCGGGCACTCAACAACCCTCGACGCCCAGAAAATGCACGTGGAGGTAGGCATCGAAGACCAGCCATGTGTGATGGAGGTCGATTCCGGATCATACCTCTCCATGGTCTCCTGGCACACAATCAAGTGCCTGGTGCCTACCATCCACAGGAGCGAACTAAAAAGCCAGAAGCTGAACCTGAAAAATTATCAGGAAAACCGCATCCCCGTGGTCGGGACTGGACATTTTAAAATATCCTCCAAAGGACACACAGAGGTACTTCTGCTCACCATCGTGAACAAAGACCTCCCAAGCCTGCTGGGACTGCAATGGTTCGTGCCATTGGGGATCGAAGTGACGGGCATCAACCACGTCGCCGAGGCGGACTGGGAGGAAACGCTCATGAGGGACTTCCAGGAGGTCTTCAACAGCGACCTAGGTAAGTACTGGGGGTCCCCAATATCCTTCAGCCTAAATCCGAACATTGCCCCAATCCGCCTTAAGCCACGGCGAGTGCTATTCGCGCTCAAACCCAAAATCAATGAGCAGTTAGACAAGCTCATCATGCAAGGGGTTTTAGAGCCTATAGACCATGCCTGGTGGGAAACCCCTATAGTCACCCAGATCAAGCCAGATGGGTCCGTAAGAATCTGTGGTGACTCAACCATGCGTTGCAGCCGAGTGCCTATCCTGTCCCAGTGGTACAGCACCTTCTGCACTCACTGAGGGGAGGTAAGGTCTTCGCAAAACTCGATCTGGTGCAGGCATACCAGCAGCTGCCAGTCGATGCCGAGACCACATAGGTGCAGGCCATTGTAACCCACTGAGGGGCATTCCGGTGCAAACAGCTCCAATTCGATGTCAGCGTGGCACCAGGAGTATTCCAGAGCCTGATGGAAAGACTATTACTAGGAATAAAAGGGGTGGTACCCTATTTCGATGATGTACTGGTGTCAGCTACAAATAAAACCCAATTAGAAAGCCACCTAAGGGAGGACTTGCAGAAATTCAAAGACACTGGGCTAAAAGTCAAAAAGGAAAAATGTCAACTTTGCACAGAGAAAGTTGAATTCCTGGGGTATCTCTTAGACAAAAACGGAATCCACCCCACAGAAAAAAAGCTCAAAGCCATCAAAGAAGCCCCTAGACCTAGGAATAAGACTGAACTTCAGGCTTTTCTTGGTCTCATTAACTTTTACAATGTTTTCCTGCCCCGGAAGGCGACGGTAGTGGAACCCCTACATAGGCTGCTGGACAAAACAGCCACCTGGGCCTGGGGGAAGCGGGAGGAAAACGCATTCAAACACATAAAAAACCTGCTAACATCAGACACAGTCCTCATCCAATACAGCAAGACTCTACCATTAGCCATGACCTGCGACGCGTCACCCTTTGGTGTCGGAGCCATCCTCAGCCACATGCTGCTGGACGGAAGAGAGGCACCCATAGCCTTCTTCTCGAGAGCACTATCCAAGCCGGCAAGGAACTACAGTCAGCTGGAGAAGGAGGCCCTAGCAGTCATCACTGGAGTGAAGAGGTTCCATGAATACCTATACGGTAGGACCTTTTCAATTATCACCGATCATAAGCTGCTGCTAGGGATACTGGCAGGGAACAATGCCACCCCGAACATACTGTCACCAAGGATGACAAGGTGGTCTGAGTTCCTTGCTGCCTACACTTACCAGCTGACACACCGACCCGGGAAGAACATCACGCATGTAGACGCGTTGATCTGCTCACCCCTGCCTGACCTGGAGGACGACCCGGCGCCCACAACATCAGCACTGCACATAGAAAAACTACCCAACCCACCCCTGACCCCGTCAGACATTGCCCGAGAGACTAATAAAGACAAATGGCTGACGCGGATCTTGAACTGGGTGGAAAAAGGGTGGCCAGAAAATAACAGCGGTGAACAATTTAGAACTTTTCAAAACCGGCAAACTGAACTTTTTACACAGAAGGGTTGCATACTTTGGGGGGACAGGGTTGTGATCCCTGAAACTCTACAAAAGAGGGTATTGTCTATGTTGCAAGAGGGGCACCCAGGCATAGTTAAGATGAAAGCCCTGGCCAGGAGTTACGCCTGGTGGCCAGGAATGGACAAACAAATTGAGACTTGGGTAGCCTCATGCGGGAGATGCCAGGAAACCAGACCAAGCCCTCCCTCCGCCCCAATCCTGGAATGGGAAACCCCCAGGGGACCATGGTCCAGGATCCATATAGACTTCACCGGACCTACCAAGGGACACATATTCCTGATAACGGTCGACACTTACTCCAACTGTCTGGAGGTAAGCGCCATGAAGTCCACCACCATGGAGGCCATTATCAAAAAGCTAAACAAACTATTAACCACCCATGGCCTACCAGACATGCTAGTGTCAGAAAACGGGCCACAATTTACTGCACTAGCATTCGAAAAATTCCTGGCAGAACGGGGCATACGGAATGCATTGACAGCGCCCGCTCATCCGGCGGCGAATGGGCGGGCAGAATGCATGGTTCATTACACAAAAAACGCCATACAAAAAATTGAAACTGGGGACATGCAGGAGAAAATAAATAAAATGCTATTAATACAACACATAACACCAAACACAACGACCAACAAAAGCCCAGCAGAACTACTCATGGGCAGAAAACTACGATCCCAGTTAGATAGACTGCACCCCACATACAACCCAGAGAAACCCCCAGACTCATCAAGCAAACACCGAACATTTAACACAGGAGACACAGTCTACGCCAAAAATTTCACTGGGGACCCACTCTGGGTACCTGCAAAAATAACCCAGGTAACAGGGCCCCAGTCATACCAGCTATAAATGGATGATGGATGAAACTGGAAATGGCACATCGACTAATTAAGGTCAAGGATAGCCACTGACAATGCAGAAAGCCCACAAACTCCACAAAAAGTCACCAATAAAGAAACTGGAGGTGGGGGGACCTCAAGCAACAAACAAACAGAAAAAGAAAATCCTAAAACACAAACCGAACACCCCCAAGCCAAAATAAACCAGCAATACTCACTGGTAGACAACGAACCATTGGCAGACGAACAATCCAGAGCTTCACCTGGAAGGAGCAGCCAAGCCAGTTCAACCAGCCTGGAAAGACCAGGTGGGAACAGCGGAACCGGCAGCTCAACCAGCCTGATTAGACCGGGAGGGAGCTCCTGCAGCAAGCCCGGCTCACCCTTCCAGGCAGTTCCATCAGGAGGGTTAAAGCGGCAAGGAGTCCGTCCGAACCGGTTGAGGACCAAACATCAACTGAACCGCACAGGTCAAATAGGCAGGTACGAAGCCCTGCCTACTTGCGCAACTACGTGACCACGTTACGTAAGACTGAACCAAGAGGGGAGGGGTGTTCTATATTAACATACTCCAAAAGCTGAAATTTGATTGGTCCACACGAACCACATCCCGATTGGTTCACTGAACGGCCGTGATTGGCTTCCTAAGAATCAACCGCGATTGGCCGAGCCGATCGCAGGATATTCAAAGGTCTGTCATTGGCTGACAAGCCGCAAGCAATCCCTATATGAAGGGCTGCCACGGCTCCAAGATCTTGTACAGATCTTAACATAAAATAAAGAGCTTGAGAAGATGGGAGGAGCTTGCGCCGTGGCGATACGGTCTGCAATCGAGCTCCTCGATTGCAGCCGATATCTCCGCCACCGGCCGGTCCAACGGACCTACGCTGTCCCGTAGGGACAGCCATCGTGAAGAGCATACCCTGAGGACTCCGGGGATACCGCAAAATCCCTGGAGAGCCCGGGTGAAGCTCTTCTTGCCAGCGGCGGAGAGGCAGCCCCCATGCTGCTGAAGCCGGGGCGGCTCCAGACGGAAAGAGTTTAAGAAAGAGTTTGTCGGTTGGGTGAGAACTTTTTTCTTTATTTAATTTTTTGAGTTTTGAAAGTTTACTCTATCTATCTGAAGAAACCTGTGTGATTTTTGTTTTTTTTTTGGCAAAATTGACTTAGCGGCGTTTTTTTTAGGGAAACGTCAAAGAGAGAATCCATTTTTTTTTTCTTTTCTTTGCTTCCGGACTTTATTGTTATTTATTGGATAACTGGACTGTTTCTTTTTTCTTTTATATATTCATATGTTTTATTCTTCTTCTGGACTTTTTATTTTTTTTTCTGGGATAGAGGCTTCTCTCGATTTTGTTTGAATTTTGTGTTTCTGTTTTGTGTATTGTAAGCCGGCTTTCCCTTAAGAGAGGAGGGGGGAAAGTGAGAACTATGATACTTTGTAACACTGCCACCTAGAGGCTCGGAAATATTTTAAAAAACAGACTCTTCTTCTCAAGGACATCCCCTGATAAGATAGAGGAAAGCACTTTGTGGAATATTATTACAGGTGTCTTTCTGGATATACATGGCTCAGCTTTGAAGCTTGTGGGAAAGAGAAGGAGTTATAATTAGAGCCTTGGATAATTAAATAGTGTGCAGTGTTGTTGTTGTTCTTTTTGAGTTCTGCCAACCCCCTCACTAACATTAAGGTCCTTACTTTTAAGCTTGATTTATTTGCAAAGGAAGCCTCTGAATTTCTTTTTTCTACTTTTATTTTATTTTGATCTATCGGATTTTATTTTTTCTCTTGCCCATTTGGATCTTGTTTTTTCTTTTTTCCTTTTTTTTTTAATGTACATCAGCGGACTATTTCTTTTTCCTCTTCTCAATTGAGGTTTCTTTTTTTTTTTTCCGGCTGGACTAAGGTGTGGAATTTGAAGAAACTTATTTTTCTTGGTTTTGTTTTGTTTTTTGTCTTTTCTTTTTTTCTTCTTCCCTTCTTCTTTTTTGGCTTTGTCTTGTTTACTATTATTATTGGGTTCTTATTTTTACTGTTACTTTTTTATATGGATTTTTTTTCTCTCTTTTTATTGGATTAAGGTCAGGAAGAATTTGAAGAATTTTTTCTTCCTTTCTTCTTTTTTCTCTCTCACTATTGGCTTTTTTATTGTTGGCCTTTTTACCTTGGATTATAATTTCATATTTTTCTCTCTTTTTTTTTTTTGTGGATTAAAATTTGAAAAAACTTGAAGAGTTGGAATCACTTAAAATGAGTAAGAAATTTACATCTTCGGGTGCCTCTATGTCTGCTTCTGCCTCCCCACCATCTGGACAGCGTTCAATTCAGACATTGTTAAAGCAAGATAAAGAAAAAGAAAAAGAACAAGAAAGAGTATCCTTCCAGATGATTATGCAAGGAATTCAAGATCTTAAGGTAAAAATGGATACTATTGAACAAAGAACAGGTAGGATGGAACAGATGATGGAAAAATATGAGGAGAGACTTCAAAACGTTGAAGAGGGAGGCAAACAAAGAGAGGAGAAAATTGGAAATATTGATAATAGATTAACAGTGATTGAACAAGAAAAAAGCGAGATGTTGAAGTGGGAGTTGGATAGATCAGAATTTTATCTCAGATTTCAAAATATAGAAGAAGAAAAAGGACAAGATCTGGCTGTGATAATGGTAGGAATTCTGGCGGAGGCGCTCGAGATAACAGAAGAGAAGATGATGGATGGAATAGATGAGATATATCGAGTTTTTACAAGATATGCGATGAGAAATAACTTACCCAGAGAAGTTCATATTAGATTTATTAAAAAATCTTTGAAGACACAAATATTGCAAGCAGCAAGAGAGAAGCCATTGAAATACAAAGGTAAAGAAATTTTGGTTTTAAAACAAATACCTAGAAGAGTGAGAGAGATGAGAAGAGAATATCGATTCCTGACTAAAAGGTTATTGGAAAAAGAGGTGTCTTAGAGGTGGTTGATTCCAGAAGGGCTGATGTTTACGTGGCAGGAACAGAGACATAGAATTGATTCAATCGAGAAAGCAGAACTGTTTTGTGCAGAGGTTTTTGGAGGGAGAGAAGGAGGAGCAGGAAAGGAGGTCCCATCAATTGAATCCCAAGAGGAACAAATGGAGGTTGGAAAAGAAGAAGGTGCAGTAGGTGGACAAGTGGATTCTAAAGATCAACGTGAGGCAAGACCCACGAGAGTGGTTAAATCTAAATATAAAATATAATTATGGAAGAGAAAAAGTTGATTACAATGAATATAAATGGACTGAATTCAGCTGCTAAGAGAAGGAAGACTTTCCATAAATTAATGAAATTAAAGTTTGACATAATTTGTTTACAAGAAGTTCATATTAAAAAGCAACATGAACAATTGTTATTACAACCAAAATTAGGGAAATAGTTTACCTCTTTGACACAATCTAAGAAAAGAGGGGTGGTTTTATATATTAAAGAGGCCATTCCAGCAAAAATGATTTATACAGATGATGATGGGAGAATATTAATGGTAGAAATAATGGATAATAATAGAAAGATACTTTTGATTGCAATTTATGCACCGAATGATAAACAGGAAGAATTCTATAGAAAATTATATACTAAGACTACCGAACTTGACTATGCTAATGTAATTATGATGGGAGACTTTAATGGAATTGTGGATAATAAACTTGACTATATTGCAACAGCAGTAAAGCATAACAGGAAAACTCTTCCTAAATCCTTTTTTTAAAATGATAGATGAATTAACTTTAAAAGACATATGGAGAGAAAGAAATGATAAATCTAAACAATTTACGTTCTATTCAAATAGGCATCTATCATGGTCCAGACTGGATATGATTTGGATCTCAACAGATTTAATGTCTAGTATTCAAGAAGTAAATATTGAAACAAGTACTTGGGCTGACCATAACCCATTGACAATTGAATGGAAGGGACAAAGGAAAAGATCGAGATGGACATTAAATAATTCTATTTTAAAGGATAAGGAATTTATACAATGGATGGAGAAAGAATTGGCCTTCTTCTTTAAAGAGAATAGAAAAGAAGACACCTCAACACAGAATGTTTGGGACACAATGAAGGCCTATGTTAGAGGCTTGATAATAGACTATACAAAAAAAAGAATAATAGGAAAAGGCGAACTCTTAAAGCCTTGGATGATGAATATAAGGGACTTGAAAAAGAATTACAGAAAATGCCACACAGAAAAGATGTTAAAATGAAACTGGATATAACTAAACATAAAATGGACTTAATAGAGAAAGAAGAATTGGCACAGAAAATTAGGAATGCCAAACAGAATTATTTTGAGGATGCAAATAAGCCAGGTAGATGGCTAGCATACAAATTGAGAAAGGAGAAAGAGTCGAGGAAAATACCGCAGTTAATAGACGACCAAGGTAAAATTTGTTATGGCAGCAAAGAAAAAAAAGAGATTATTTATGATTTTTATAAGCATTTGTATAAGAAAGAAGACATTGATGAGGAGAAAGTTAAACAATACCTGCAGAATGCAAATCTACCTAAGATACCTAAAGAGATTGAAGAAATGCTAGAAAGCAATATAACAATGATGGAGTTAAGTCAAGCACTTAAGAAACAAAATAATGGAAAGGCACCAGGTCCAGACGGGTTTCCTGTAGAATTTTATAAAACCTTTCAAGAATCACTGTGTATTCCACTGTTAGAAGTTATGAATGAAGTTATGTTAAAAAAGATGATACCTAAAACATGGTCAGAGGCTTACATTACACTTATTCCAAAAGAGGAGGCAGACCTACTGCAAATCAAGAATTATAGACCGATTTCTTTACTAAATGCAGATTATAAAATTTTTGCTTCAATATTAGCAGAAAGACTTAAAAAGTACTTGAATAACTATCCACCCAGACCAAAATGGGTTTTTGCCAAAGCGACAAATCAGAGACAATATGAGAGTAATTCTGGACACCTTGGAATACTATGAGGCGCATCCTGAAAAGCAAATGGCTTTGATATTTTTAGATGCTCAAAAGGCATTTGATAACGTGAATTGGAGATTTATGTTACTTTTAATGGAACAGATGGGCTTTGCTAGAAGATTTATTCAGGCAATAGAAGCAATTTACAATGAACAAACAGCTAAGGTAATGATGGAGGGAGAATTTACAGATCCTATTAATATAAGAAAAGGCACAAGACAAGGTTGCCCTCTTTCTCCCTTGATATTTGTATTGACTTTGGAAGTGTTGAACAGAAATATCAGAGAAGATAAAACTATAAAAGGAATGAAAATTAAAAAGGAAGAATTTAAACTACAAGCCTTTGCAGATGACCTAGTCTTTATCTTGGAAGACCCTATAGAAACAGCCTCGAAACTGTTGGAAAAGATAGAGGTCTATGGGAGGTGGCTGGTCTGAAAATAAATAGAGATAAAACAAAGATTTTGTCAAAGAATATGTTGCTGAAACAAAGGGAAGAGTTGGCAGAACTGTTAAAAATTCAAGTTACAAACAAGGTTAAGTATCTGGGGATATATTTGACATCAAGATGTAGTACATTGAAGGAGAATAATTATATTAAACTTAAACAACAGATAGCCCAAGATTTGAAAAAATGGGAGAACTTACAATTGTCATTAATAGGAAGGATTTCAACAATCAAGATGAACATTTTACCCAGAGTCTTATTTCTGTTTCAAACAATACCAATTAGGCTTGGAAAAGAATATTTTGAGGATTTAAATAAAATTGTTTTGAAGTATATATGGCAAGGCAAGAAAGCAAGAATAAAGTTAAAGCTTTTACAGGATGCTAGATTTAGAGGAGGGTTTGGTCTGCCTAATTGGGAGTTGTACTACCAAGCTGCAAACTTGCGTGGGTTAAAGAATGGATAACATTAAGGAAAACTAGATTGTTGACATTAGAAGGTCATGATTTGTTGTTGGGCTGGCATGCTTTTTTATGGTACAAGGAGCGAAAACACAGGGGTATTTTAGGAGACATTATATACGGGAGTCTCTGTGGTTGAATTGGGAGAAGATAAAAAAACAGTGTTATTTGAAAATTCCAGTTTGGTTATCGACGATAGAAGCGTTCTCTTATCCTATAATTTATAAAAAGGAACAAACAGTTAACTATGAGGATTTATTAGATGAAAAGGGTGAACTTAAATCGATGCAAAAACTGGAAGAACAAGGTATACAGATGAATTGGTTTTCATACTTGCAAATACATTCAAAGTACTATGAGGATTCCAAAGCAGAGGGATTTTATGATAAGCAAACTGACTTGGATAAGATTTTGATGGGTACTGATGAAAAGGTGATTAAAAAATTGTATGGTTATTTATTGCAAATTAAGCTTGAGGAAGAACAAGTTAAAGAAACTATGATTGCGTGGGGAGGAATTTTGGATATGGGATTGATTTAGAGAAATGGCAGAAATTATGGTCGCAAAATTATAAAATGACAATGTCTACAGCCTATAAAGAAAACTTGTATAAGATGTTTTACAGGTGGCATTTTCCCCGACAAGGATAGCAAGAATGTTCAAGAATAAATCCGAAAAATGCTGGAAGTGTCATCAGAAACCTGGTTCATACTATCACATGTGGTGGACTTGTGAGGATGCTAGAAAATATTGGACTAAAATCCACATGTGGCTGGAAAAAATGACGAAGAAGCATATAGACTTGAAACCGGAGTTTTTCTATTGGGAATCCTACCAGATACTTATAGTAAAGAGTTGAAATATTTGATTGTAAATGTATTGACTGCTGCTAGGATTGTATTTGCAAAAAATTGGAAAAGTGAAAAATTCCATTGCAAGAAGAAGTTGTAAAGAAAATTTTGGAATGTGCTGAGATGAGTAGATTGACTTTTGAAATTAGAGAGCAAGAAGATAAACAATTTTATTTAGTTTGGGATCTTTTCTATCAATGGTTGAATGATGAAATATTAAAATATAAAAGTTAGATAATAAGGAATAATAATGTCTTTATTTTCCCTTTCTTTTTATTGGTTTTTGATACTATATCTATATAATAGTTTTCTTTGTTTCTTTTTTTTCATATTTGGGATAGAATTGGTATGATTATAAGATTTGTTTTAGAATAGGGTACTTAAAATATAGTTATCTCACAAAGGCATGATCGAATAAAAGTTTAGTCAATTTTTTTTTTTTTTAATGGCGATACTAGGATTTATAAATTTGTATTGATAAGAGTGTTATGTGAAGTGACTGTAATTGTGACTATGAGGTGAATGCACAAAACCGATGGACCAACCAACTTACTGTGTGTACAAAAATATGGGGGAGCTGATACTTTTATGTTTTGTCGTTGTGTTTTGTATGTTAAAAAACAATAAAAAAATTTTTTTTTAAAAAATAAAAAATAAAGAGCTTGAAGTACTCTGGTCTCGCGTCTCTTTTGTACCCGATCTAACAGGTAGAATGTGTGCATGTGGGCATGGGTGATAGAGGTTAATCACAGGAATGGAAAGAGTTGAGAAAGATTGTCAAGCCATTAAGTCTGTCAAACTAGAACATGGGAGCAGAAGAAACTGAAGGAACAGAGGAGCAGGAAGGCTGCAGGAAGATAAGAACAATGAATCTGATGGGATATGTTGATGGGCTGCCTACTACAAAGCCATGTCTTAAGTACCACAACAAGATTTGCCCCAAAGTCAGAATAATGAAAACATTCTGGATTTTGGTTCTTCTCATTCAGACTTTCTTACAACAGTTTGGCAGCACCTCTGGAAGTTAATGGTTTTGTACTGGATTGTAAACAAATTGTATTTCTCACTTAGTTACAACTTTCATAATATGCAGAGTAAGTAGTAACATGCAGGACAAGAGTCAATATTCTTGTTCATTGATTCCTGATATTTCCCTAAAAACATTTTTATCTCTATATTTATCATATATTTACAAGGAATGAATATATGGTGTTATCATTTTTCAGGATCAGGTAAACATGGGGGGGGTGTGTGTGAAATTATAAGCTGCCCAGAGTCAGCTATGTGTGAGTTGGGCAGCTATATAAATTTGTTAGACAAACAAATATTTCAAATCTCAGGATTCCACATCCAACATGTTCACTGATGGAATGTACACATCTGGACTCTAGCTAAGTTAGGGAAGGCCACTTTAAACTATGGGCAGATAGTGATAGGATCTTGTTTTCCAAGTATTTTAGGGTCCTTTTTTACCAAGTTGAACTATTTATTAGAAACTGTAGGCCAGTATTGGCTTTTAACTCAGGAAGGTCAAGCTGCTATGCAATAGAAGGATTCAGTCTGGCACTGACAAACCTTCAGTCATAAAAATGGAGAAGAAACTCCTGGGCAAGGGAGAAAAGGCCAGTTCCAATCCTGTCACCATTTTCATCTGTGGAAATCTTGGCAAATATTTATAAAGTAATGCTTTAATTTTTGTTTTATGCACGTGACATAGACCTGTTTCTGTGAACATTACATGCTGTCCTCTTCTTAAATGCTCCCTTATTAGCTTTTTATTTTGTGGTGTTTGGAATAAGAATTTCTTGCAAATTACAGTCTTTTAGATAATATATTTCTGGCAAATGCGAATGGCAACAAGGGGTGTTATTGATCCGAACCCACAAATTGCATTGACTAAAAATGCCATCTATTAAATTCAGATTATAGTGCACGCTTGCTGAACAATATTCCATGGTAACATCTCAGTAAGAGAATGTCTTAAAGCTTTGTGTGTGGAGGTTTTTTTTTTTTTTAATGTTCTCCCATATTTGTTTCATTTAATAATAATCTCTCTGTGTTCTTATTGACAATAATGCCACACTAATGAACACATAGACTTTTGCTCGCTCTAAATATAGAAATTAAGCCCTTTAAATGGTGAATGTGGGCCAGCACAATTATGGCATTGCACTTGCAGGCCCTTAGAAATTCACAAAATAATGATCTCTCAATATCTCGCCACCACATGCTTGAAAAAGTAGTTGAGTCACAAGATAATTAATATCCACTGGAGGAAAAACACAAGTTCTAAAAAGTATTTTTAAAACCCAGAAAGGTTTTATTTTATTTCCTAGCATTTTCTCTTATGTACAGGATCTGCATTTTTGTAGCAACAGAAATTGACTGACTGGCTTATTCCCTTAGCCTGAAATCATGGGCTGGGCAAGAGGAACTGGCCCAAAGTTACCAAGCTGGCTTTCATGACCAAGGCAGGATTAGAATGGAATGGGTGATTCATAGAGGTCAGATTAGTGTGACTGGTTAAACACAACTGAATTGCTGTGATTGGATGGGGGTGGCTCGGTAGGTTTGGACAGGTAGGCACAATTGGGTCGATTGATATTCATCCCTGTTGACTGGACCCATCACAACTGAATGCCACCAGAAGAAACATCAGCCCTTAAAGTGTCAGCTGAGGGGACATGGGGAAGGATAATACTTGTGGGGAAGAGAATAATTGTCACAGGACAATTCAGATCAATTGAAGAAAAGAAGAGACACTTACCTCCACCAGAAGAAACTTTGCCCCATTCTGAGCTTGAAGCCTGGCAGAGCACCGGAGCTCATAATTAGAGTTGGCCTTCCAGGATGGCAAATGCAGCTTGGTGAACATCCAGACTATGCACCATGCCAAGCTCATGTATGTCAAGATTGTGGTCCTGCGGCTGCTGTTCTAGGGATAACTGCTTGTGATGTCATCTAGAGTGCTCTGTAAAAGGGCTAGCTCTCTGCCTGCAGCTTCCCTTAGAAAGGGAGGAAGGAAGCCTGATAAACATACTTTTAATGTGGGAAAGGCAGCAGAAGTCTGAGACAGGCTGGGAACAGCAAGGATCCTAAGGGAAAAAAAACTGTTTGCCTTGCTCCTATTGAGGCTTAAAAATTTAGAGAACGGAGTCATACTTAATAGGCAGTAGCAGAAAAGGGTCTCCTTCCCCGAGGAAAAGCTGATGGCCTTGCACTGGCATTAAGACCTTGTATAGGAGATCCTTTCTCCCACTCCAGCCTAGCCAAGCCCAGTTCACTGTGGCTTCGCTCCTGCTCCAGCAGCCTGACTCTTGTTACCCTGAGACACCCAAACATAAGGTAGAACTTTGTGGATGCCTACCTGGATCTTCATTTCAGCACCCTCAAATGTTGCTGAAAAGGAAGTGTCTACCCATGCTTAACATAGTCCTTAATTGTCGAGCAAGCAGCAATTGACTGGATGCCTTCTGTCCAGTTTCTTCCTTCTGTCCTTCACATCCTAAAGTCCCCTCAAGTGAAATGCAGAAGAATTTAGACCAGGATGTGGAGGCATGATCTGGCCACAATCTGGAGAGAGATCCACTATTCTAGCTTCTTGTTCAAAGGCACCAGGTGCTATAAGCAACCAGTCCAATTTGACTGCAATAATTTGCAATCAATAGCAAATCACCCCTGCCAAGCATGATTCATCCATCATCCTTTCCAATGCAAAGGGGTCACGGTGCAGGCATCTTCTCTTCTGAGTAATGGAGGGAGGAACAATGGCAAGGCAGGTATTAGTAGGAAAAGCTGCAACAGCACCCTTCAGCTGGCTACTTTGGCTGGAATCCTCAGCTGGAAAGTTAGCTAGGATCCTGGGTCCCAGCCAAGTCTAGCACGCATAGCAAGAGTCAACCATGTTCTTGTAGTCTTGTCTACTGCCTCCATAAGTACAGCACAAGGCCCACGACCGGCCCACCTAGGAAGCAAGGAGGAGCTTCCCATGTTGGAGCCTACCCCCTGGATGTAGGAAAAACCAACCCTAGTTGCTAGATAATCATCTATACTCATAAGTAAGACCAATTTTAATTCAGTCCTATTCTATTCTGACCCGGGTTCCTTTTTGTGCATTGGGAATTATTCCTACATAAATGTATGTAGGTATGCATTCATATTTCTGAATTGTCATCCAGAACTTTCACGTCTCCAGAATAAGCCTCACTGAACTCTGCGGGCCTGGATTTCTTTGGAGTAGAAGATGAATAGGCCATCCTGGGATAACTTCCTCCATCAATCCCCACCACCCTGCATTTGGCTGGCAAAATGCTCAAACCCTAAATGTCACCAAATTGTTCCATTGAATTTCTCTTAAACAAGGAGCTAGAATAGCGGACTTCTCCCTTCAAAAAAGGCAACTCATGCCCATCCATCTGTGCTGATCCATACCCACCCACCAGGTAGCACTCACTCGTCCATACTGACCCGGGCATGATGAATTGTCCTAGACCTGAACTAAAAATCATAACCTCCTGTGATTTGGATAGTCTAAGGCCTTAATCACTAAACCAAATTTAGATTGTACATTTAAATTGGAATATTCTATCCTACTTTGGTTTGGTTGATTTAGTTTGGTTTTAAGAGGTGATAAGGGCTCAATGGAAGCCAGATAGATTAAATCCTAAAGTAGTGTTGTGCCAAAATCTGCCTTGCAGTGTCTGTTCTTCATCCCATGAAAGTTTCTGATTTTCTGTTATTCACAGAACGCTTAAGAATTTCTCTCAAATTTGGAGTTGGTAGCATTTTTGAGTATACCTGGCTGTGCTATTAGAGATGCTATCAATAGTGTTGTTTTCTGTTATAAGAGCTATCTGTTTCTGTCTCCTCCTCTGAATACTTTCTGATCTGAAACAGCTCAATGGAAGGAATTTTATCCTGATGTCTTTTAGTGGGATATGACTGAGACATGAGAAGACACAAAGGAATCCAACTATAGTTCATGCACTTAAAAAGTGCAAAGTACATTCTCTTATCCTGTGAAAGACATTTTTTTTAATGTTCTTTCATCAAACAGAATGAGAAGTGAGGGTAACTTCTCTTCCTCCCTTCCAAAAACTCATGGTTATTTTAGGCACAATTGAGAGTCTTTTAACAAACTACATCACTGTTTGGTTTGGTGTCAGCAGTGCCTCAGATATAAGGTCCATACTGAGAGTGATAAGAACAGTTGAGAAGGCATTAAGAGTTGTTAATCTAATCCTACGTAGCTTCTTCTCTGGTAATATCACACTACTAACTAGAGCATAGAAAACATTTGCTAGACCTATACTTGAATACAGCTTATCAGTCTGGAACCCATATCATGTATCTGATATTAACACAATTGAGAAAGTCCAGAAATATTTCACAAGAAGAGTTCTCCGCTCCTCTACTCATTGCAGAATACCTTATGCCACCAGACTTGAAATTCTAGACCTAGAAAACCTAGAACTATGCTGCTTCCGGTCTGATCTAAATATAGTATATAAAATCATACATTGCAATGCCCTACCTGCAAATGAAAACTTCAGCTTCAATCATAACAATACAAGAGCACACAATAGATACAAACTCAAGGTTAACCGCACCAAACTTGACTGAAAAAAATACGACTTTAGCAACAGAGTGGTCAATGTCTGGAATATTCTACCTGACTCTGTGGTTTATTCCCCAAACCCCAAAAACTTTAACCTTAGACTGTCTACTATTGACCTCACCCCTTTCCTAAGAGGCCTGTAGGGGGCGTGCATAAGTGCACCAATGTGCCTACCATCCCTGTCCTATTGTTTCTTTTTATTTTTCTTATAAGTATCCATCTCATGTATTCAAAACTATGTTTATTCTTATACCTGTATCTTGTAAGTGATTGACAAATCGAATAAACAAATAAATAATAAGATTATAGGAAGCTCGCTTTCTGTTATTCAGAATATTGATTATAAGTGCTTTGTGCTTTGAGCTCGAAGCATTGTTAGAGACCCCACACACCCACTTTACAGATGTTTCTGTTGCTCCACTTTGGGAGGAGGTTTTGAAGCTTTTATAGCAGGTTTACCAGATTTTGTAACAGCTTTGTTCCTTATAGAAATCAAATAGAAATAGAATTCTTTATTGGTCAAGTATGATTAGACACACAAAGAATTTGTCTCTGGTGTATAAGCTCTCAGTGTACATACAACAATAGTGATAGATCATTATTATAATCATTGTAAAAATACATTCATCATATAACATTAGATACAACACTAAGCGATCAACACAGGGATGGGATCTGACTGTTATAACTACCAGTTCTGTCTATTAGTGTCACACACGCATGCACGAGTCATGTGAGTCACGCGAGTGCAATTTACAACCTGCTAAGCTGCCCGGACAGCTTAGCAGCGCTGCGGGCAAGTGCGCAGCGGTTGGAAAGGCCCCACAAAGCAGCTGCAGTTGAAAAAACAGGAAATAAAGGTCAGGTAAGAGCCTGGGCAGGCGGGTGGGCCACAACAGCAGCAGACATAGAACTGGTTCTATGTCTGTTACTCTTCGGAGCAACCAGTTCTACAGAGATGGACAGAACCAGTAGAAACCCACCCCTGGATCAACATAAATCATTCTAAGATATGAATTAAACAATTTAAATCATAAGATATGAACAACAGAGTTATAGTCATAAGAAGATAAGGTAATAGGGGAGATGAGAATAATGATGATAATAATACTGCCTTTCTAGATAGTTTGACAGTGTTGAGGATATCAGTTGTTTTTAACATAGTGATGGCATGGGGGAAAAGCTGTCCTTGTGCTTAGTTGTTCTGATGTGCACTGTCCTATAGCATTGTTTTGAGGGTAGAACTTGAAACAGTTTATGTCCAGGATGTGAGGCATCTGTAGATATTTTCACAGCCCTCTTTCTGGGTTGTGCAATGTATAGGTTCTCAATGGAAGGCAGATTGGTAGTAATTCTTTTTTCTGCATTTTTCTCTGTTGAAATCTACAATTCTAATTAGCCATTGAAGTCTTCATTTGATTGGTTGCAGTGCCAAACCAGACAGTTCTAGAGGTGCAGTTGACAGACTCAATAATTCCTCTGTAGAACTGTATCAGCAACTCCTTGGGCAGTTTGAGTTGGTGCAGGAAGAAAATTCTTTGTTGTGCTTTTTTGATGACGTATTTGATGTTAGGTATCCATTTTAAGTCTTGAGATATTATAGAATCTATTTTATTTTTTATTTGTTTTATTTGGTTTGTCAATTGCTTACAAGGTAATAGTTATAAGTAAAAACATAGTTATGAATACATGGATACATATAAGAACAATAAAAGAAATAATAGGACAGGTATTGTAGGCACATTGGTGCGCTTATGCACGCCCCCAACAGACCTCTTAGGAAAGGGATGAGGTCAATAGTCGAAAGTCTAAGGTTAAAGTTTTTGGGGTTTGGGGAAGAAACCACAGAGTCAGGTGGAGTATTCCAGACATTGACCACTCTGTTGCTGAAGTCGTATTTCCTGCAATCAAGTTTGGTGCGATTAACCTTGAGTTTGTATCTATTGTTTGCTCTTGTATTGTTATGGTTGAAGCTGAAGTATTCCTTGACAGGTAGCACATTGCAATGTATGATTTTATATACTATACCTAGATTGAACTGAAGGCAGAGTAGTTCTAGGTTTTCTAGGTCTAGAATTTCAAGTCTGGTGGTATAAGGTATTCTGCAACGAGTAGAGGAGTGGAGAACTCTTCTTGTGAAATATTTCTGGACTTTCTCAACTGTGTTAATATCAGATATGTAATGTGGGTTCCAGACTGATGAGCTGTATTCGAGTATTGGTCTAGCAAATGTTTTGTATGCTCTAGTTAGTAGTGTGATATTACCAGAGAAAAGCTACATAAGATTAGGTTAACAACTCTTAATGCCTTTTTGGCTATGTAGTTACAGTGGGCTCTAGTACTTACATCATTAGAAATGAGTACTCCAAGATCCTTGACAGAGTTTGGATCATCAACAAGGTCTTGGCTATTCAGCCTGTATTTTATTTTCTGATTTTTTTTTTGCCAATATATAAGACAGAGCATTTATTTGTTGAGATTTGAAGTTGCCATTTGTTTGACCATTCTGATACATAGTCGAGGTTTTTTTGAAGGGTAGAAGTATTGCCTGTGGTGTTGAATAGCTTTACATCGTCAGGGAAGAGAATACAGTTGCTCTTAATATGATCACAAAGGTCATTTATGTAGAGTATGAAGAGAGTTGGTCCTAGAACACTGCCTTGGGGGATTCCACTGTTGACAGGTACAGAATGTGATAGGACGCTCCCAATTTTGACCATTTGTTGTCTGTTTAAGAGGAATGCTTCTATCCAGTTATGCAGGTGTCCAGAGATACCATAAGTTTTTAGTTTTAGGAGTAATTTGTCATGTACCACTTAATCAAAGGCTTTACAGAAGTCTATGTAGATTGAGTCTATTGCTTTGCCCTGATCAAGTTGTGTGGTCTAGAACAAACGTCTCTACTATTGCTACTGTGTTGTTTAGTATTGTGAGTGGTGGTAGTGTAGGAGAGCTTCTCCTAAAATCTGCCATCATTTCTTCAGTTTTAAGTGTGTTCAGTTCAAGATGGTTCTGGCTGCACCAGAAGGCTAGTTGTTCAATCTTCTGTCTGTATGCAGATTCATCATTGTCTAAAATGAGACAGATCATTGTTATGTTATCCACAAACTTCAGAACTTTAATAGAAGGATCCTTTGAGATGTAATCATTGGTATATAGAGAGAAGAAAAGTGGAGAGAGCACACAGCCATGGGGGGGCAGTGTGCTAATTATATAGGTATCTGATATGATTCTGTCTAGCTTCACCTGTTGCTTCCTCTCTGTTAGGAAGCTTATGATCCATTTAGAAGTGTGGTCAGGCACAGCTAACTGATTTAGTTTAGCTAGAAGAATATCTGGAATGATTATGCCATCTGTTTTGTAAACTCACTTTTGTAAAATTGGCCTATAGAACTCAGGACTGTTGAATGAGCAACCTGAACTAGTAGCCACAGGATTATTAAAATAAAAGTTGTTTATCTGTCATAAAATTAATTATTTGCTTTTACATATCAAGTTGAATGAAAAGAGGATACTTGAAAAAAATGAACCAATTTTGTACTGAAAAATATCTATAATTCATAAATAATGTAAGAGAAACTAGCATATAAATATTGGTTTAAAATTTGAAATAAAATATTCACAAAAATAGAATTGAAAGAACTGCAAAGGCATACCCTGGGCAAAAAAAAAATGAAATATTGCAACAATTTATGGACTAGAGAGGTATAGAAAAGTTAAAAATGTAATAAAGAATACTAAGTAGTTAGAAAAGTGCTGGAGACAACACTGAATGGCAGAAACCACCAATGCCTGGGTCATACTTAGGAAATGATATGCTGCTGGAATGATTAACTGGAAACAATTGGATTGGACAGACCAAAAGTCAAGAAAGATAATGAATATTCACTATGCATTGTAAACCCATAGTATTATTTATAGAGTAGGCCTGTCCCACAGAAATAGAGGTAGAAATTTACTTCAAGCTCAACACACTTGGAGAACAGCATACATTGGCTAATTACAAACATTGATGCAAGTTAAAAATAGGAACTTAATGAATATTAAGGAAACAAACCATGAATATCAAAATACTATTATAAAAATAAGAACAAAATGCTGGCAAGGAAAAGCATTACATGGTGAATTTCTACAAAAAACCCAAAGGGAAATGGATAAAGATATAACCTGACAATAGCTTTAAACTGGTATTCAAATCTGGTACCTTAAAAAAGAAACATAAGGTTTGTTTTTATTTTTAAGAGCAAACTAAACTAATATAATCAAGGCCAGAATTTAAAACAATGATAGAATAATTCAAACTAGCAGAATAAACAGCATATACTTCATATACTCAGCTTGTGCAAGATTACACAAATTGATTATAAAAAGATGACACAACACAGTTACCAAAATAATTCACTGGAACATCTGTAAAAAAAAAAAAACATATGCCAGTAATAAAAAATCGGTGAGAACATAAAGTGAGCAGGTTAAAATATTGTGGATTCCAAATGCAGACTGATAAAGTCATGCTCATAAAGCACCAGATTTAAATGTGGTTGAATAGAAGAACATGGGAATAATTGATGTGGCAGGATCAGGGGATAGTAGAATTAGAGAAATTACAAAGTATCAAGATCTGAAAATTTAAACAAAGATTACAGCCATAAACTAGTAGTGTTGGTCCCAGTAATTATAGGCACACTTGATGCCATACCCAAAAAATCTGGTCAGAAGTTAATGCTTTTATTTTTCTTTTCTTTCAGTTTACTTTTTTCTCTTTTTCTTTTCCTCCCTTATTTTTTCCCATATTTTCATTTTTTGTATTTTATTTTATTTTTGTATTGTGTTTTATATTTTGATAAACTAATAAAATATATCATGACAAAATTTTATCTGTCAATTATATAAGGCCACACTACTTGGATTTGCAGACATACTATGCAGATAAATCACAACATCCTAGATTCTTTGGAAGAACTCAATGTATATGAAGCCCAACACAGCTAAAGAATTGGCAAATACAATTTCATATTGTTGTGAACAAATAACAATAAATGATATTATATATGTATACTGTTTGATGAAAAACATTCTAAAGATACCAGACGAACTTAGCATTAGCTAAGTCTATACTTAGTTTGTCTATATCACAGGGTATATACAGAAAAAGTCAAAATTGTGGCTGTGGTATCATACTCACAACATAAAGGAATCAGCCTTAAAAGCATTGCTGTAATTGCCATCTTGGATTTTTGAACCATCTATGTAGATTCTTTTCTACTGTATACCTTTGTTTCCAATATAATAAATTAAATTAAGTTATGAAGATAAAAGTTTGCAAATAAAAACCTATGTGGAAAATATAGCAGAAATGTATACTGGAAATAATGTTGCAATTTTAACCAACTTAATTTTTAATCCTACATAAAACAAAAGATGAAGATTTTGTAAGGTAAAACATTTTTACACAAGAATGCAAGTACAATTTTATATATTAAGTCCTGTATTGAATGCATTGAAGAATCATTGCCAAACAGTCTTACAAATGTTCTGAAATAGTTTCAGGCTCCACAGTTATAGAAGCAGAAACACAGAAGCAATTCCCATTGACTCATATCACTAAAGACAGCTGTTTGGCTGTTTTATCTGCTTGGGTTCTTAGAAAATCTTTCTCGCTTACACATAGATGACTTTAATTTTCTTTTATCTACTGCTTAAAGACATTTTACTTAAAAAGCCATAAGAATTCAACAGCTTAACCTCTTCTGTAAAGAGAAATGCCTATGCCACTCAAAATTGATGACAGAGGCATTGAACTAGTATAGGAGGCACCAAATAAGTATTAATAAGTATCGGATTCAAAGATTTGTTTCCTGATTCCATTTATTATTGTTAAATTGAATATTATGCTGCTATGAGAATTTTTATTGGATAATGTGACCATATTACCTCAAAGGTTATATTACTAATATGCTTAGAATGTTGCTTTTAGCCAATGTCATGGCCACTTTTCATACAGAACATCACAATACAATACTCGTTATTTATTTTATTTTATTTAGTTTGTCAATTGCTTACAAGATAATAGTTATAAGTAAAAACATAGTTATGAATACATGGATACATATAAGAACAATAAAAGAAATAATAGGACAGGTATTGTAGGCACATTGGTGCGCTTATGCACGCCCCCAACAGACCTCTTAGGAAAGGGGTGAGGTCAATAGTAGAAAGTCTAAGGTTAAAGTTTTTGGGGTTTGGGGAAGAAACCACAGAGTCAGGTGGAGTATTCCAGACATTGACCACTCTGTTGCTGAAGTCGTATTTCCTGCAATCAAGTTTGGTGCGATTAACCTTGAGTTTGTATCTATTGTTTGCTCTTGTATTGTTATGGTTGAAGCTGAAGTATTCCTTGACAGGTAGCACATTGCAATGTATGATTTTATATACTATACCTAGATTGAACTGAAGGCAGAGTAGTTCTAGGTTTTCCAGGTCTAGAATTTCAAGTCTGGTGGCATAAGGTATTCTGCAATGAGTAGAGGAGTGGAGAACTCTTCTTGTGAAATACATCTGGACTTTCTCAACTGTGTTAAAATCAGATATGTAATGTGGGTTCCAGACTGATGAGCTGTATTCGAGTATTGGTCTAGCAAATGTTTTATATGCTGTAGTTAGTAGTGTGATATTACCAGAGAAAAGCTACATAAGATTAGGTTAACAACTCTTAATGCCTTTTTGGCTATGTAGTTACAGTGGGCTCTAGCACTTCGATCATTAGAGATGAATACTCCAAGATCCTTGACAGGGTTTGGATCATCAACAAGGTCTTGACTATTCAGCCTGTATTTTATTTTCTGATTTTTTTTTTTTGCCAATATGTAAGACAGAGCATTTATTTGTTGAGATTTGAAGTTGCCATTTGTTTGACCATTCTGATACATAGTCGAGGTCTTTTTGAAGGGTAGCAGTATTTTCTGTGGTGTTAAATAGCTTTACGTAATCAGGAAAGAGAACGCAGTTGTTCTTAATATGGTCACAGAGGTCATTTATGTTGAGTATGAAGAGAGTTGGTCCTAGAACACTGCCTTGGGGACACCACTGTTGACAATGTGATAGGACGCTCCCAATTTTGACCATTTGTTGTCTGTTTAAGAGGAATGCTTCTATCCAGTTATGCAGATGTCCAGAGATACCATAAGATTTTAGTTTTAGGAGTAGTTTGTCATGTACCACTAAATCAAAGGCTTTACAGAAATCTATGTAGATTGTGTCTATTGCTTTGCCCTGATCGAGTTGTGTAGTCCATATGTTTTTGCAGTGCAAGAGTTTCAGATTACAGGATAGTTTTTTTCTGAAACCAAATTGTTTATTAGAGAGTAGGTTGTTTGTCTCTAAGTGGAGGATAATGGATTTATTAATAATTGATTCCATGAGTTTACAGGTGATGCAGCATAAAGAGATTGGTCTGTAATTTTCAACTAGGCTGGGGTCTCCCTTTTTGAAGATGGGGATAACTGTGGCTTGTGACCATAGTTTTGGCAAGGAGCTGGTCCTGAAAGATTTTTCAAAGATTATGCTTAGAGGTTTGGCTATGGCAGTGGATAGCTTTTTAAAGAAGTAAACACATATTCCATCCAGTCCAATAGATAGAGATGGTTTTAGATTATGCAGTGTTTTTTCAACAATGTCTTCTGTAAAATTGATATGTATGAGATCATTGGAGTTGTCTATGGTTTGACGAGGAAATATTGGGCATGATCCATTGCTGTTTACAAATACTGAACCAAAGAATGTGTTAAAGAGGTTGGCTTTAATAGTGCCATCGTTGCAGTCTTTACCATTAGGTCCTTTCAGGGGTGGGATGGACCTTGAGTCTTTTAGTTTGTTGTTTACAAAATTGTGGGTGGAATTGGTGTGTAGAAGGTTTTCGTCTTATTTAATGTGATAATTGGTGCATTCAGTCTTTATCTGGTGGCATAAATTTTTGTATTGGCTTTTGATGTTGGCAACGTGACCAGATTTGTTTTTCTGCCAAAGTGATCTCTTTTTGGATTGAAGCTTCCTTATTGTTCTGTTTTTTCTGTGTTTGGGAGATGTTATTGGTACATATAGTTTGATGACTCTTTTGACTTCAAGTAAAAATATGTTGTAATCGTCTTCAACAGTATTGCATCCAGTGAATAGAAATTGCCAATCAAGGGATGAGAGATTGTTGTCTATAAGATCATAGTTGCCTTTTTTGAAGTTATAATTGGGATCACATCGTTGTGTTGATTTTTGGATGTATGTTGAGACAAAACTCAATCATGCTGTGGTCACTGTTGGAAAAGGGTTCTTTAATTTGTATTCCATAAATTGAGTTCAAACTATTGCAGAAGATGAGATCGAGGCAGTTGTTAAGTCTAGTATTGTTGATTGCTAGTTGTTTCAGTTACAAGTTTGTACAGCATTGTAGAAGGTTGCATGTATGGGTTCAGTTGTACATTCGTTAAGGGTCCAGTTAATGTGAGGTAGATTGAAGACACCAAGAAAGATAAAAGTGTGTGGGCAGGATGTTGCCCATGTTAGTAGTGAATTTAGCTTGTTTACATGTTTGATGTCATAATCAGAGGCTCTGTAACATAGTAAGAATCGAAATGTAATATTTAAGGACAGTTCACAGATGATGGTCTCAGGAAGAGCAAGCTCTTGGGTAACTTGGATGTTTTTTAGATGTAAGGACTTTTTATAGAAGATAGCAACACCACCTCCTCTACAGATTTCATAATTTGATCAGTAAACATGATAGTCTCTTACTGTGGTAATGAAGTCAAGGAGAGATGCATTGAGCTATGTTTCACAGACAAATATTATGTCGGATTTAGCCGTATTTAGTAAGAGGAGAAATTCAGGTATCTTTTTCACAAGGATTCTTGAATTGAGTAGCTTGCATTTAAGGCCAGTTGGAACTGAGGTAGTTAGGTCTGTGCATGCATAGTTTTGAGTGATGGTGGGTTGGATGAGGTAGGGTTGGATGTGGAGTTGTGGGTTGTGTGACTTACTTTTGATACAACCAGCAAGGTAGTTAATGTAGAGATCCTTCTCTCCATTGTCTAGACGTCTTTTGAGTTCCTTGCGGAGTTCACAGGAACAGATTCTTTGCAGTATGGATAAGTCTGGTGGACTCATTTGCTGGACTCATTTTTGCAAACAACTCTACAAAATTTTGGGGCCACCGAGCCATCATTGTACTTGGACTCAGGGCCATTTCTGGTTACTTCAATGATATCTTCAGGAGAGAAGTTTGTTGTATTTGAGTTGCTTATGATATCATGAACTTTGGTGATGTCATCTGATTCGTTGGTGTCTTCAATACCAAATAAGATAGCATTTGGACATTTCTGATCACGTTCAATGGTGTCTCTGATGAGTAAAGAGATATCATTTATTGAATTATTTGATGGGATAGTAATTATTTGTGGTTGTGGTTTGGTGGTTATTTTTGGTTGTAGTTGTGATTGTAATTGAGGTAGTAGTTGTGGTAGTGGTTGTTGGGTTGGGATTTGATTTTGTGCTGATAGGTAGTTGCTTATCAACTACCTGATAGGTAGTTGCTGTATTTCTTTTTAAGAGAAATTAGGCTTTCTTGTATAATTGTTTCAAAATGTGTTGCTAAGTGTTTTTCTATTGAGTACATGAGTGATTCTATGCTATCAACTCTGTCAGGCAGGGTACTTGGTTTGTTTAGGTTAGGAAAACATGATGGACATAGACAAGGGAAAGTATCTGATGCTTTTAAGAGATCAGCTAGGTCTTTGTTTAAGTTTAAGCAGGCAAGGTGGGCTTGATTGTCACATAGGTAACATTTGATGTTATTTTCGCTTTCATTGATGGTTTTAAGACATCTGAAGCATGTGCAGGAGTCTGGGAGTTCGTTGGTAGAGATATTATTCTTTTATTGTTGTTTGGTAGTGGAGGGTTTGGAGTTTTTGGCTGGCATGGTCAATGACAATAGTATACTAAACAATTACAATAGTTAATTAATGTGATAGATAGACAGTTACTTAATGAATGTTGGTAATTAATAAATGTTAATTGATAAGTTAGAGAACAAATCAAAAGTAAGGTTACTTATTACTAAAAATCAATCACTTATTACTAAGAATCAATCAATCAATCAATAGACTAGATAATCAATGATACAGTATTAAATCTCTATCAGTTCAATGAATCAGTAAATTAGTGGTCATTTAACAATTAATTATTATGCTATTATATGATAAATCAATTATTATAGACAAAGCATTATCTATAAATATTTGGTCTTGAAGTACTGAAATAGTGGAGGTTGTATAGTACTGGAGATTTGTGGTGTGTACATCAACACAGTTTATTTAAAATAGCACAATTTCTGGTGCATGTGGCAAATACTTTCATTACATATATATTTGGATATGTATTTGCATAACATACACCTAAACTACCATAGATGAGTAAATGGGAGTAGGTATCTGTACACATGCATTATGTGCAACTAATTGACAATAATCCACTTAACATACTGGCAATTAATCCAATTGATTTAAATTGATTTCACGCAATCTTATTTAAATCGGTAAGGTGCTACATATACAAATCAATATTGAATTTTTATATCCAAATTGTCATGGTTCAATGAACAAATACAATTTAAAATAGATGAGTTCCAATTAAGTCTGGCACAGTTGGAGAATAAAACTAGATTTGATTGAGGAGGCCTGTAATTACACTTTTGTTTCATGTTTAAAAGCAAATTCAAGCACTCCAAACGGGGTTAGGTTAACAATATGGTTGTAATGGTATATGGGAAAGAAAATGGCAAAGAGACATTGCTAAGGAAACAGCCAAATAACAGACAGCTTAGCCTGCAGTTGCATAGTGGGCAGGACAAGAGACTCAGAAGAAATCCTCCCTAGTTTCTTGGACTATAAAGATAATGGGGAGGATTCAGTGGTGGGATTCAAATAATTTAACAGCTGGTTCTCTGCCCTAATGACCAGCTGAGTAGGTGTGGCTGGGTGATCAGGTGACTGGGTTGGCATAGCCAACTTGACATCACTCATGTCAAGGGGTTCCTTGACTAGCCTAGCCTCTCCTTGCCATGCCCGGTCCCATCTCGCCCCTCCCCACCATTCTTGTCATGTCCAGCCTCGCATCAATGGGCTGCTCGCCTTGTCTGGCCCCTTGCTTCAAAGGCCTCAACGAGATACAATTTCCCTCTCTATTTATTTATTACTATTGAACATCCAAAATACACTATTTAACCCTATGTAAATATGCCATATGCAGTGGTGGGATTCAGCTGGTTCACATCAGTTAGTCGAAACAGTAGCTAACTTTTTGTTCAGTTCAGCAAACTGGCTGAATTCTCACCTCCAGCAGCTCCTTGTCATCCCCGGGCTCTTCTCACCAGGTGGCTCATCTGCACTTACTAGAACTGCTTTCTGCCATGATATCACCCAACGGGAGGGGAGGGGGAGCAGGGAAGCTGATTCACTCCCTTTCTCTGCTCCTGCGCTGTTTGGCCTTTCCTTTTCCTTTTCAGCATCCAAGCCATGCAACTACCTCCATGGGCCACCAGCAGTTCAGGCATGACTTGTGTTCCTGATAGGTCTCTGACCCTCCCTGACTCCCTCTTTTTGTTCTCTACCAGGTCCAGCACCAATGCCATCAGGCTCACACCAACCTCTGCAACTGAGTCTGGAAGCAGCAGGGAACACGGGATTGCCTGGTACTAGGGAGGGAAAGGGAGAAGGGGGCAGCCACTAGCAGAGAGGGGAGACTAAGAGGTTGGTGCTTCTGGGATTAGGGGAGCCGGGAAGCATGTGTGCTTCAATAGGCATGGACTGATCCACAAGTATGTGCCACTAATCCTTCTGCCAGTAAGCCAAGGATGTCGGCTTTATTAAAGTGAGGGGGAGAGTGGCTGTATAGGTCCCAACCATGTGCTTTTGGTTTCCCACTGCTGCCACCGGCTGACAACCCCTTTGTTGCCCAGAATTCCCTGGCAATGCCCATGAGCTCCTGGTTCTAATGGTCATGTGCAGGCTAGGGAAGTAAATATGTAGGTGTATGTAATGTTTTAATGTACAGAAGTTAGAGTTAAATGTGTGGCAGAAACTGGAGGTGTGCTTTTTGAAATGCAGTAAGTGAAATTGAATGTATATAGCAAGGTTTGACCTTGGGGCCAGGGTGGGTGTGGCCAGCTCAACCTCACTCATGTTGAGGGAGCCTGTGGTGGCCTGAGCAGTCTGCAAGCTAAAATGGGCTCCCAACTCTGTTTTGGCCGCAATGGCCTCCTGCAACCCCCCTGAGCTCCATTTTTGCTGGCAAAGTCATCATGGGCTGGTCCTTCACTGTTTCTAAGGTGGCCCTCTCTCCCTCTCCCTCCCTCCCTCCCTCCCTCTTTCTCTCCATACACATACAGTATATATAGTACACAATGAATCTTTTTATGTGCCTATACACACTCTATAATATGTAATATTATATATGGGCCATATGTGTCATGTGGGAGTCATGTCGCTCAGACATCGAAAAGAAAAAGGAAAGGCCAAATGGCACAGGTGTAGAGAAAGGCAGCAAGCAAGCCTCCCTGCTCCCGCTTCCCTCCCCTAGGGTGATGTTATGGCATGAAGCAGATCTAGTAAGCTCAGGCAAGCCACCCAGTGAGGAGAGCCCGGATGAAGCAGTGACTGGAGGAGGGGAGGGGCGAAGCTTCAGTTAGTCCGTTGAACAGAACATAAAGTTAGCTACTGGTTCTACTGAACTGATGTGAACCACCTGAATCCCACCACTGGGAGGTTTGTACTTTCACATGTAGCATTATAATAAGGTAGAAGTAGGTTGTAAATGTTCAGCGTTGTTGTAGTCCTAAATGGTTATTAAATAAATGGTGATAGATCAAGGACCCTTTTCCAATTGGACCCAACCTTAGTTCATTTGGAATATTTGTGTCTATCCTCATAAATGGCAATAGCATTAAATTTAGGATCCTCTAGGATGGTTATATGGTATAGATGGTTTAGGGATTGTTAAATGTTATAGATATCTTGCTGGTTTAATGAAAGGGGTCTAACTGCTCAGGAAAACATTTCTGGATAAGAGAGAGTGACTCAGTTGAGCTTCCACATTTGGGGCATATTGCATAAGTGCTATGAGTATTATTAAAAATGCCTCCCCAGAAAACTATAGTATTGAGATTTTTAATATAATTATTCTAATCCATATTAATTCATAACTGCCTGCAGTGAGAAAAGAACTCAGACTTGAAAATAACAATATCTTCTATTTATAAGCAATAAAACAATCTCTGTATCTGTTTAGTCAAGTCTTTCTCATTCTTTAATACTACTCTAGGCACACAGAGAACATTTAGTAGAACCCTTAAGAATTTGTAGTGGACTTTTCTAAATGGGGCAAAAGAATAGTAAGGTCCCAACTGAACACCAAACAATAATTGCAAATGAGCTTTTGACAAAAAAAAAATTCTTTAGTGCTGCTGGGATATGCTGCTGTCCCTCTATTAAAATGGAACTACTGAAGAGCTGCTACAGATTTTCATGCATTTAATATACTTAATTAAAAATCACAATATATTAATATATTCCAGCAGGAACATTTGCAGCAGAAGGATAGAAAAAGCAATGTGGCATCCACAGTTATTTGATCAAAGCCTAGCTCATTTAACTGCATTATTCAATGTAAAAATGAACAACAAATTCAATTACGTGGTTATGATTGCTATTTCCCCCCACTTTTGATTCTCCTTTGCAATCCAGAGACATTTAAGGGTGAATATGTATGCATCAATGGGAGGACATTGGTTTTGCTTATAAAAAATTGATAAACTTTCTTGTGATTGATATTTAATTAATTAATTAGATTTGTATTGCCGCCTATTCGCCATGGCAACGCAATACATAAACTACAATTTAAAACAATAAAACTCATCAAATCAAATAAATTAATATGTATTAGGCCCAGTACTCTTCAATATCTTCATTAATGACTTAGATAAGGGGATAAAAGGGGAACTTACCAAATTTACAGATGATACTATGCTGGCAGGAATAATTAACACCCAAGAAGATAGGCTCAAGATCCAGATGGATCTTGACAGACTAGAACACTGGGCCATATCTAATAAAATGAAACTCAATGTAGAGAAAAGTAAAGTCCTACACTTAGCAAGAAAAATCAAAAGTACACATATAAACTGGGTGAAACCAGGCTCAGAAGGCGTAACTGTGAGAGGGATCTTGGAGTCTTAGTGGACAACCAGCTAAAAATGAGTCAGGGAAGGGAAGTACTAATACCACTTTATAAAGCCTTAGTAAGACCATACCTAGAGTACTGCATCCAGTTTTGGTCACCACATTATAAAAAAGATGTTGAGACTGTAGAAAAAGTACAGAGAAGAGTAACCAGGATGATTAGGGGACTGGAGGCTAAAACATACAACAAATGGTTGCAGGAACTGAGCTTGGCTAGTCTAGTAAAGAGAAGGACCAGGGGAGACATGATAGCAGTCTTCCAATATTTGAGGGGCTGCCACAGGGAGGAAGGGGTCAAGCTATTTTCTAAAGCTCCTATAGGCCAGACAAGGAATAATGGATGGAAACTGAACAAGGAGAGATTTAACCTGGAAATGAGGAGAAACTTTCTGACAGTGAGAACAATCAACCAATGGAACAGCTTGCCCTCGGAAGTTGTGGGAGCGCCATCACTTGAGACTTTCAAGAAGAGATTGGACTGCCATTTATCAGAAATGGTGTCGGATCTCCTGCTTGGGCAGCGGGTTGGATTAGATGACCTACAAGGTCCCTTCCAACTCTGATTATCTGGTAAATCTGTTAAGTTGATGCTGATATCATTTTCAGTGGCTCTGCATTACAAAAAAGAAATGGAGAGACACTTTCTATCTTTGATTCCTGGTCATCCAGTTTTAAAATACAAGAAGTATAGTTTATATCTACATCCACATCCACATCCACATCCACGTTCACATCCACATTTACATCTATAATTACATATACCTATGTCTGGCTTTCTATCTGTTTGTTTGTTTATCTATTTATGGAAATTTTACAATTTGGATTTTACAGTATCTCTGAATAATGATTGCAGCATATTCTCGTATATGAATCTATCAGTGGATAAGCCAACCCTTGAATTTTTAACCAAAATGCTATGGAAAAAATGTGCCACTCACTGATAAGCCAACCCTCCATTTTTTTAAATTTATCTACGGGTAATCCATGGATTATCCATTTTTCATGCTATTTTGATGAAAAATTTAGGGGCCAGCTTATCTCCAGATGGGTTTATATGCAAACATTTACTTATATGCATGCATGTAAAGAAATATTATCATGTATATACTCAGATAAGAGCGTCTGTGGATAAGGCAAACACAATTTTGGGGCTGCCTATTGGCATCTGAAAATTCTCAGCTGATTTACATGAATATATGGTCTACATTATTCCTTATATGACAAAATAAATGTATAGAAATGGTGTCTCTTGCCTTCCTTAGAACCCACTTTTGAAGAGTTTTTTTTACCACTTATCGTTCATTGCCCTTGAATGTGACTGAAGATACAATACTATTTTCTATGTATTAGTAGCATTAGTATTACTACACTTACTAGTATTAACATCTCCAAGCTCTAATCAGCCTCTTTTTAGTGGATTTAGAAGCAATTAGTTCAGGGCCAATGTATCTATGCTATTATTATCATCTGTAAGTATGTTTCACTTTATTAGGACTCATAGGCAGATTCCAGAAAATATAGGTCTTGATGGATCACAGACTGATACACTGGAATCCTTTGTCCTGCTTCATTTCTTTTAATGTGTGAGCAAGATGGGCATATGTGCATATTCAACTAAATATTTGTAGAGAAAGTCTGGTTGAATAAAGCTTGGAAGATAAGCAAGGAGGCAGTATCCATCTGCCCACTGTTCTCTGCTATGGGAAGAAAACATAATCCTCAATTTATGAGGCAACTGGGACCGGAGTTCTGTTGCTAAGCAAAGTGATCATAAAGTACAACCACACTGCTTAGTCACAGCAATCCCTGGAGTCTTAGTTGCTGTTATTAACTGAATCCCATCGTCATTATGCAGTGGTGGGATTCAAATTATTTAACAACCAGTTCTCTGCCCTAATGATTTCTTCCAACAACCAGTTCACCAAATTGCTCAGAAACTTAACAAAAAGGTTCTCCTGAAGTGGTGCAAACTGGCTGAATCCCACCACTGTCATTATGCAAGGCAACTTTCTTCTGGCATCCTACAACCAAAGTCAGTGGAGAAGGCAGGAAGTTACAAATCTCAGTCCACAAGCCTATAGTGGAGTGGTTGGGATACATAGTGTAGAGTGAGAGTGTACAAGAGGTTGGGTAAGGGTGCACAAGAGTAAAAATACATAAGAGATGTGGTGAAAGTCAAAGAGGGTCCAGAAGAATGTGTAAGAGACCCTGGGGTCAAGGGAGGCTGCAAGAGGGATTACAAAAATCATAGTGTAAAGAGGGAAGGGTGCACTACAAGGGTGATATAGGTGCAGGGAGGCATGTGTTGGGGATGATACACATGGATATGAGGTAGCGTGTGGAGTGCAAGAAATGCATGATAAAGTCATGGAGGGTGCATGGGGATATGCAAATGGCTTGGGATCAGTATGCAGGTGGGAAGTCTTGCTTCCACATTGACCTTCAGGAAAAGCCCATCAGGTAGGTTACAAATACTGATTACATGTTATTTGGCAACTGTGCATAAATGTAAATGGGTTGCCAAGCATCCAGGTCATGATGCAGTGTGCTGGGATGACTAGAATTCTAAGGAGCAGTCATAACTGTCATCTGTTCAGCACCACCAAAACTTTGAGTGGTCCTATGTCAAGGACTAGCTGCAAATATAGTGGTCTCCTTCTTCTCTCCCCTTAGTCCTTATCTATGGGAAGTAAACACTAGGCAAGCTTTTTGTAATCCAAGCAGCCTGATTAGGCAGAAGCGGAGAAGGACATAGCCTCGGGATCTGGCTCAAAGTGTTTGAACTGATCTTTGAAGAGGGAAGGGAATAAATAAAGATATAATCCTCCCCCCCCCCACCTTTCAAAGAGTAGCAAAAATATTGCTATACAATGTTGTGAATTAATTTCATGGATAACAGAAATGGAGATGAGAACTTGTAAAATTCTGTTGAGTTTTGGAGCTTTAAAGAAGGCATAAATTTTGTCCCTTTCCTTTCTGGATATGAAAATGCATTTGAGAAAACCTATATCTTTCTAAAAAGTCTCCAAAATGTGTTATATTTTTTGGTTGTTTGTTTTAACAGAAACAGAAACACTTTCAATACCGTGTCTCTAATCTCATACTAAGCAAGATTTGGTAGTTGTGACATGAGTTAGCCGGGATTTTTGATGTTAATAAAGCTTGTTTATTGTTCTGGTAACCCACTTGTGCAGCAAGAATCCTTATCTTTATGTAAAATTGTTATTCTTTCCTTCCTTCCCCCTGTCTCCTTTTTTGTTTTCTATCTCTGTGTATCCTCTAAAATAACCAAGGTTATTTGTCTATATACTTAGTTGTATATGTTTGTGTGCAGGGTGTTTAAAAATGGTTAACTGACTGGGGCTGCACTAAACATAAGTAAACTTTGACTTGTATTCTTTCCAAAATGAATTTGGAATGCTTTTGTCTTTTATTTCTGGCCATTTTGCAAAACATCGTTATCATCAGAAGGACAGAGCAAACATGTCAAAGCTACAGCTTGTGCTTGGGAGGTATTTTGACTTTAGAATATTTTCAGCATCTCTTCCTGTTGGCACTGGATGCAAAATAAAAAAAAGTCGAAATTACAAGTCGGTAGGGAAAGATATAAAGAATAACATTTCTTAAGAATCAGTTTTACTTTTCTTACTTTAAATACCAGTGTAAATTTCAGTGCTGGGAAAAGAAGCATAATTTCTCAGAGGAAAAATCGTATTTACCTAAAGCAGGTCAGGAAACCCTTCAATGTAAATCCAATTTTGTTGAAAAGCTATTACCATGATCTCCTACATTTTTCCCAGACAATGAGCCCACTTTAGTGTACTCAGAACTGTAGAATTACATGCAGAAGGGAACTTAAAAGGTCTTCTTGTCAATTTCCTTTTTGAGCATCCAAAGTGATAAGTGGTTAATTCAGCTATTGTTTAAAAGTTAGTGGAATTTATGCCTCTTGATTGTTGACTTATTAATATTAGCATGGAGAACTTGGGATATAAACTATATTTATATAGCATTGTAGGCAATATTTGGGTGACTTGGGACTAGACTTTACACTTATAGAGAGTGCACAGTAAAATAATGAAGCAAATAGGTGATTCCCAAATCATGTATTTGGGCATGTGATTGTTTATTAAGTTGTGATTATTAAGTGGTGTGATTATATTAAGTTTATGGAACATATAAACTTAATATAATTAAGAACCACTTTCCATAGTTGGGCACTTTCCCAAAGTAGTTATTTCATCTCCCAGCATCCCAAAACCATCATGGCCATTGCTGAAAATTTTAATAGAGGATGTCCATACTTCTGGAGCAACACAGGTCAAGGAAAGCTGTATTACATGTTATGTGCTACAAACTAGTAGAAAACTTCAGTCAATACTGGTAATAGAAGCCTGAGAGGTGTCTTTCATATAGAATTCTTCTGGGCAGAATTTCTGATTATGTGTAGAAGCCATAAGCATTTTATATTTATAGAGTCCATTTACTCATAATTAATATGCAAATGTTGGAGGGCAATGATGATCAGTAGTTTCTCATGGTGTTTTATTAATTATATAAATAAATGTTCATGAACTGACTTCATGCATGTGAAACTTTGTAAAAATCTAATTGTTGGTAAACATAGTACAAATTCTGCTGAATGTAGAATTATGTTATTTACCTTAAAGCAGGAGGAAAAACAAATAGATTCTTGACATTGTAATGATTAGAGCAAATGTTGCTCACCGTATTATTGAACAGTGAAACAATTGTAATGATTGAATGGTTATGACATACAGTCTGAATGATTACTTTATCAAGGGAATCATTGCATGGATCATTCCCCATATGAAAAGAATGAGTGTCACTCAGTGGTGGGATTCCTTTTTTTTTACTACCAGTTCTATGGGTGTGGCTTGGTGGGTGTGGCAGGGGAAGAATACTGTAAAATCTCCAGTCAGAGGTGGGATTTGCCAGTTCTCTGTACTACTCAAAATTTCTACTACCAGTTCTCCACAACTGGTCAGAACCTGCTGATTACCACCTCTGATGTCACTGCAGAAGACTTCTTTGACTTTTAAATTCTGTAAGCTATTTAGCATTCAGGAAATGGCAATAAGAAAACTTTTCTAACTAAAACCTAGTGTTGTAGAGTGATGGAACAGATGAGGCTTAGACCAGAGCATACAAGTAACAGTCTTTATTCAGGGAATAAAGGGTTGTCGCATCTGCCAGCTAACAAGGCAGACTGCAAGCGAACAACGGCTGGCTCTACTCGACAGCCGGCTTTTATAGCCGACTGTCAAACGAAGCCAACCAATGGGAGCTGCTGGTGCTCCCGCTCAAACAGCGGACCTGGTTGGGGACTCCAACCAGTCCTAAAGACATAACACTCCTCCCCCCTAGCTGGGAACATGCATAGTCTTTGAGATACGTGGGTGGACTGCGCTGGCGACCGGAACGTCGTGGTTCAGGGAAACTGCTGGTGGGCATCGAGTCCATGGAACAAGGCTCCGAGGTCGCCGGGGTATCAACTTGGCTTGGCGTGGGATCTTGGGAATGGTATGACTCCCCTCGTTCGGGCTGGCTCGGAAAACCGTCTTGGTCCGGATGACTGGTGATCCTGCTGGGTGGACGAGGTGGAGATTCGGGTTGGCAGTCCGGATCCACTCTAGGCTCACTCTGTTCGATTGGGAATGTCTGGTCCCTCAGGGAGCTTCCTTCTGGAACTTGGACGGGAACTCGAGGGCTGGCCGGTGGATTCGGTTCAGCGTTGGTCAGACTGTTCCGCCGCCTCCTTAGTTGGTCCAGGTGTCTCCGCCACACGCAACCATCCTCCAGTTGGACCCGATAGGATCTTGGACCCGTGACGGCCACGATCTGCCCTGGCACCCACAACGGATCTCCTGCGTAGTTCCTTGCAAAAACTGAGTCCTGCAAGGCAAAGTCTCTGACCTGGCTGTCAGACCCTAACGGGGTGTCAGGACAGTAATGGGGGTGCAGTCTATCTAGGGTAGTCCTTAAGCGTCTCCCCATTAAAAGTTCGGCCGGGGATTTATTAGTGCTTGTGCATGGTGTTGTATGCTGGCTGAGGAGAAAACGAGATAACTTGGAATGCCAGTTTTCCTGACCGAATCTGGCTAGTGCCTCCTTAGCTGACCTGACAGCTCTCTCCGCCATCCCATTGCTAGCAGGGTGAAAGGGGGCCGTGAGGACGTGTCTGATGCCCAGATTCGCGACATACATACTAAATTCACAGGATGTGAACTGTGGGCCATTGTCGGAGACCAGCGTGTCCGGGAGCCCATGAGTTACAAAAAGCCGGGTCAGGGCTTTAACAACTGCCTGTGTGGTGGTTGTGGGAAGTAAGGCCACATCTATCCACTTAGAATAAGAGTCCACAACCACTAAGAACGTTTTGCCATGCACAGGCCCGGCCAGGTCGATGTGTAACCGCGACCATGGGGCATTGGCGCTCTCCCACTTGGTGGGTGCGGCGGCTGGTGGGGCTGCCCTGGACTCTTGACAGGGTTGGCACGAGCTTACCCACTTGGCGACCTGATCGTCCATCCCGGGCCACCATACGTAACTGCGAGCCAATGCCTTCATTCGCATGATGCCCGGATGGCCCTCGTGCAGCACCTTCAATATGGGCACGCGAAGAGTGGTTGGGATGACGACTCTGGTACCCCACAGCAGGCATCCCTGGAGTATTGATAATTCCTGTTGACGTGTTTTAAATGGGGTAAAGTCAACTGTACACTTTGTTTCCGGCCACCCCCTCCCCACCCAGTCCAGAACCTGGGCGAGTATTTTATCTTTTTTGGAGTGTGCTGCGATGTCATCTGCAGTCACTGGCAGCTTGAGTTCGGTGACTTCGAAGATTGCGTGCACCGGAGCGGGGTCCTTGACTGGGGTCGGCAAGGGGCAGCGGCTGAGAGCATCTGCGTGGCTTAAAGTCTTACCTGGGCGATAGACCAATTTGAACGAGTAGGCCGCCAGGAACAAGGTCCATCTTGTCATCCTGGGGGACAGTACCTGTGGAGTTTGCCTGTCCCCCGATAAAAGTCCCAAAAGCAGCTTGTGATCAGTAATGAGTTCGAAATGGTGGCCGAAGAGAAATTCTTGGAATTTTTTAACTGCCGCTACTGCAGCCAGGGCCTCTTTATCAATCTGGCTGTAGTTTCTTTCAGTCATGGAGAAAGTCCTGGAGAAAAAGGCAATTGGTGCCTCGGAGCCATTGGGGAGTCTGTGACTTAGGACAGCTCCTATCCCAAAAGGGGATGCGTCAGCAGCTAGGACCAAGGGAAGGCGTTGGTCGAACTGCATTAAAACGGCTTCTGAAGTGAGTAGAGATTTGACTGCTTTAAATGCATGGGATTCTATGGGTCCCCAGTGCCACGGAGTGTCTTTATCTAATAACCTGTGCAAGGGTTCAGCGACTGATGCTTTGTGGGGTAGGAACGAAGCGTAGAAATTTAATAACCCCAGGAAGGCTTGTAGCTCCGTTTTGTTGGTAGGTGTGGGTGCCTCGTGGATGGCTTTTACTTTTGACTCCACTGGGTGGATGCCTGAGGCGTCTAACCTATATCCTAGAAAGTCCACCTGTCTAGTGGCGATGGTGCACTTCTCCCGTTTGAGCTTGAGACCATGCTGTCTAAACTTCTCTAATACTGCCCTGACCCTCTGCAGGAGTTGGGGCCTATCCATAGCTGAGACCAAAATATCGTCAAAATAGGGAACTTCTCCTGGAAGACCTTGGAGAATTCTCTCCATTAGTGACTGAAAAATACCTGGGGCTACGCTAATGCCAAATTGTAGACGTTTACACCTGAATGCCCCTCTATGTGTTACTATGGTTTGTAAATCTGCTGTGTGGCTGTCGACAGGGAACTGCTGGTATGCCTGTGACATGTCTAGCTTGGCAAAAATGGTGCCGGGTTCAAATGTGTGCAACAGGTGCTGGATGACTGGAACAGGATATGCGCTAACCTGAAGATAACGGTTGAGGGTCGTCTTATAGTCTGCACAAATTCTCAGACTACCATCCTTTTTTAGTGGGGTGACTATGGGGGTCTCCCATTTGGCAAAATCTGTGGGTTCTATTACCCCTTGTTTGAGAAGTTTGTCTAGTTCCGCGTCCAATTTGGGGCGGATAGCGAAAGGTACTCTGCGAGATTTTAGGCGGACGGGAACTGCCTGGGGGTCTACGGAGAAAGAGATGGGTGTGCCATTATAGCTACCCAGCTCGCTGCTAAAGACGTCGGAATAGTCTGAGAATAATGTGTCTACATCCGAAGTTGAGACAGCATGAATCCCTGTTACACTAAGGCCAAGAGAGGGGAACCAATCTAACCCCAAAAGACTAGGGAGGGCACCATTAACCACCACTAAAGGCAAATGGCCTTTGAAGGTTCGAATTTAACAAGGAACTTGCCTTTCCCGAGGACAGGGATGTTCTTGCCTTGGTAGTCTCTCAGGGTGAGGTGGCACTTTTGTAGCTGCTTCCTGGTCAGTCTGGGTTGAATCTCCTTCAGCGTATCCCAGGAGATGATTGAGAGTGCTGAGCCCGTGTCTACCTCCATGCTGCAAGGTTTACCTTCTAGGGAAAAAGAAAGTTTAATTTTATTTGGCGTTTGGGAAGTGTGGTTAGCGTGGTAGCAAGTATAACAGTCTTCAACTTGCCTATGGAGGCCGGGAGATGAAGAAAGTTTCTGAGGAAGAGCACGTGCTGCCTGGTAGACTCTTGCAAGGTGGCCTTTCTTGTGGCAGTTTAGGCAGCTGGAGTTTCTGAACCTGCAAGATGCCCGGGAGTGGGCACCTCCACAGGTTAGGCACAAAGGGATCTGTTGTGGTCCACTGCTGTTTCTCTGCCTAGCTCCTACCTGTGGTTGTCTCAACTGCTTGAGGCGATGGATGTCTGAAAATTCTGTGGGGTCAGCTTCGGTCATCACCTCTTCCGAGTGGACAGTGGAAGTACCAGGCTTGGGTGTGGTGCCCTGAATCTCAGCTGCTGACTGGGTGGAGAGTTCAGCAGCTAGGGCTTCATCTACTGCTTGGGAAAGATTTAAATCTTTCCTGGCCAGTAGACGTCTTTGGAGCCTCAGATCTCTTACCCCACAGACGAGTTGGTCAAGAAGCATGTCGTCTAAATAATTCTTAAATTCGCATTGCAGAGCTGCTGTCCTCAGGGCGGCCATGTACTGGTTGATGGACTCCACCTCAGCTTGCTTCCTCATCCTGAACGCGTAGCATCTTGCAATCTGGGAAGGTTTAGGGGAGTAGTGGTTTGAAAGTGTTTCTTGTAGTTCGTTCCGCGGAACGCTTCTGATGTCACGTGGTGCGACAAGTGCCGTGGCAGTGTCGAAGACAGCAGCCCCACAGTAGCTAAGGAAGTACGATTTCTTCCTATGCTCCGCGGCGTCAGCTAAACCAATGGCATCGATGTAATAGCTGAAGGGATTCTTGTAGGAGTCCCACGTCTCCTCGTTGGGTTTGAATGGTTCAAATGCCGGATTGGCGTTCATCTTGGGACCCTCGGTGTCGTTGGCAGACTGAACTATCTCTCTGGGTGGTCGTGCCCCTAGGGCTTAGCGCTTATCGTGAGAGCTGGCGGCTGCGGCTACAGCGCCCTAGACTCGCTCAGTGACTTCAGCTCTTGTAAGGGCAGTCTGTATTTCGCGCGCTCTCTGCGCTCGTTGGCGGCTGCAGCTAACAGCGCCGTAACTGACTTCAGCTTAGTGACAGCAGTTTGGATTTCGGCGCTCTCTGGGAGCGTCGGCGACTGTGGCTACAGTGCCGTGCCGCAATGTGACTGAATTCAAACGGCAGCGGTTTGAATTTCGCGCTCTTCTGTGAGCGTGGGCGGCTGAGGCTTCAGCGCCGTGACTTTCAGCTCATATCGCAGCGGTTTGAGCTTGAGCTCTCTGTAAGCGAGGCGGCTGCGGTTCAGCGCCGTGGCTTCGCTAAAGCGATTTCAGCTCTTTTGAATGCGAGTGCTTCTGGCTAGCCTGCGGTCATATCCCATCCTCGTCGCCAGTGTTGTAGAGCGATGGAACAGATGAGGCTTAGACCAGAGCATACAAGTAACAGTCTTTATTCAGGGAATAAAGGGTTGTCGCATCTGCCAGCTAACAAGGCAGACTGCAAGCGAACAACGGCTGGCTCTGCTCGACAGCCGGCTTTTATAGCCAACTGTCAAACGGAGCCAACCAATGGGAGCTGCTGGTGCTCCTGCTCAAACAGCGGACCTGGTTGGGGACTCCAACCAGTCCTAAAGACATAACACCTAGTGACTGGAAACAAATGATATTTAGCAGACACAATCTTTAAATAAATATAAAACAATAAATGGTAATATATCATCTGGGAACATTGTAAAGTGGACAAATTCTTAGCTTTCTAGTAGCTTTTAGCATTGAAACCATAAAAGTCTTTGGGGTTTGTTTTTTACCTATAACATTAGGAAGAATTGAAAATATACACTGTGTTTGGTCAACATTATATTGGGAAATGGTATCTGTAGTCTTCACCACAGATTTGTTTGTTTATTGGTTTGGTTCATATTACATTTCTATCCAAGCACATATACATTTAACTTAATGATTTATTCTGAAGTATCCATTCTCTTTATCCTGACAAGAACTCTTAAATAATAGTTGGGCTGAGAGAAAATGATCCAAAATACTGTTCAGGTTTTATCTATTTTCAAAAGGTTCTGTTTATTTTTACCTAAACAAAAGATTAGGATTGTTTGATCCCTACATTTGCAACCTTAAGTTTTTGTCTGTTTCTGCAGAATTTGAGATTATTTTTTCCCAAAGGTCTATGTGAAAATTGGAGGATGGTTTTATGAACAGTTCTGAAAGGTAATTTTTCTGTATCTCTTTATTAATGTGAATATCTTTTTTCTCCTGGCAAATTTTCATTATGCAAATATAGTTTCAGCATTTTTTTAATATGTGTGATATTTGGATGAACTTTTCTTGTTTGCATTTGCATGCAGACAGTTATCAATTGCAAACTGTATATGAAAAGAGGAGATTTTGGAACTGTTTTTAGGTTTGAGTCTGGAAGCTGCAAATTGACCAATCCCTACTGAAAACGCAATTAAGAAGTTTCTTCTGAATAGTAAAACCACTCCCTAAGCACAGAGAGATTTCTACAAAGAGTTGGGTTTCCAACCTTGAAAAGTTTGTTACTTGAAAAGTAGCAGAAAGTGAAAGTAGGTGAAAGCAAAAACCTCCATTTTGTATCCAAATTAAATTAAATTCTATGATAAATGTATTTTATAAAATAGCTTTTCTATATAAGAGCTCAAACAACTTTTCTAATCAATTTTTTCTTTGACCCTTGTCACAAGATTCGTGTTAACAAGCCTCCAATGTAGGAATATTACCCAGACTATTTTCTTGATTTGCCCTCTGTAAATCCCTTTTAATTATTAAGTCATCTGCTGGTTTCTTTTGTATGTACAGTGTAGCTACTTTTTCCATATGATTCATTTAGTCTATCATTTTAAAATCTGAAATCTTGTCCGGGCAATTTCCAGGAGTCAGCATTAACTTGAAGGCATAAAAATGAAATTAAACTACAGAAGAAAGCTGAAAAGAAAAAGAAGGAATAAGGCACTGTTATACCAGTGACTAGATGTTTTAAGGATGTCTCATGAATACATAGACAAGAATATATTGGTACAGCTTAGCTATGTTGTAAAACTTAAAAAAAAATACTAATATCACAATTTCTTTAAAATCATAAGATAAATGTCAAAGTCAGGCAGATTTATTTCTTTTACTTGCCAGAACACTGGCAAAATAATACCATTTCTGTTAGTTGCATTTTTCATTTGAAAGAGATAAGGGTATTTATAATGGCTGCAATGATTGAGAATATTCATGTCACACTTCCATGTGGCATATTTACAAATGGCATAACCTTGCTGCCAATGGCAAAAATTCAGAAAGCAGACTTAGATATCAATATTCGTGGATGGAATAAACATTAGGTCATAATATTGGGACTCAACACCGATTGTAGTTCTTCAGAGTTCCAGCTGCTAGCATGGCATTTAGTTTGGTTACAGACCAATGGTAGGCTACAGAGGATCTATTTTAACAAGTTTAGGTAATTTTCAAAGGAAACAAAACTTGAAAAGTCAAGAAGTCAATTTTCAGCAACTTTTTATTTTAGTTTAAATAATACTTAGGTCAAGAAGAAGACACTCTCATACACCTCTTCCAAGCAGATCTTCTATAAACAATCCTGAGGGCTGCACAATTTTAAGAACATAAAATATTTTATTCTCTGGTCTATCTAAAGAATCAGGGTCCAGGATATAATCTCCTGAGTCCCTCATATTGTTATAAACTCTAGCATGAAACTAAAACTTGAAAGAAAGAAAAACTCAGTCATGGGAATAGGCATTACTCTCTGAGGGACTAAATCAGGATAGAAGAAAAATATTCACAAAGTTTATGTGGTTTTTATAACACTTCTTTTAAAGCAGTCTCAAGAAAATTCACATCTTCTCATTTAGTGGCATTTCCTTTTCTCCACAGCTACATATAGGGAATTTGGTGAGTAAGTCTGAGAAAATTATATTTCCCAGGGATTTCAGAGATTGCTTTGTGGGTATAACAGCTGCCTCCAACTTTCACTGCTAGAATATTAAACTGGATAAATTGGTGAACATGTGGGATACTGATGAAAAGGACCTAAATTCTGCACTGGCTCAGGCTAAAATGACAACACTCTGAATGATAATAATAACTAATGGAAAGTGATTTTAAAAATAAATTTAATATCAGGAGGGATGGCTACACAATGAATTTACCATTTGATTTGCACCATAGGGAATGGCAAAAAAAGAAAACCAGGAACAGCCTCTTTGAATTGGCCATGTATGCCTGGCCCAAATACAATGTCAGGCTGGATAAAAATATTTTGTTATAGTTCTATGATAGTTGTTATCTTCTGTGGTCAGAGTCTTGTTTCAGAATGCTGCCACCATTGCTAGCAGAATGATAACACCACATGCCTTCCCTGGACATTTTTATGTTTCCTGTGACCAGAGAAAAATTCCACTCATGCTACCCAGGAAATTAACTGCCATGATTGGAGCCAGGGGAGGGATCCAAAGCTGGTGAAGCCAAATTCATGGCACCTCAGGAGGCTTGAAAAGAGGCTGATGGTCATGGAACTAATGCAGTTCCCACAAGTGAGATGATACATGTACAAATCTAAGCTTGCACAAAACCATGTGGGCTGCTATCTTTGTTGTTGATGCAGTTGTGCATAGCCCCTCCTGGCCTGACTGTACCTGCTCCTTAAGCAGGAGTTGTGAGTTGGGAGAATCTCTGTAATATTTAATATGGTCAAAGGAGATGATGATGATGATGATGATGATGATGATGATTATTGAAGCAATATTTTAATTTTGGCTTATATTTAATTAAATATTAATGTAAATCACATGGATAACATGACATAAAATTTTATTTTCAGTGCTGTCTCTTCTTTGTTCAAAGTTGAACCTAGTTTTTGGAGCATCCCATCCCATTTTGGAGCATTCCATTTAGTCCAGAAAAAAGTGTGCATTCACTTTAAGACCAATCAAAAATTGAAGGAAAGAGAAGCATTTACACACGCTTGTGTGTATGTGTGTTTTGTTTAAATGTCAAAATGGTGGGCACAATCAAGGTCTTGCCCCTTTTTATGTGTGTTGTACACAGTGTACGTTAAAAGAGATGGTGCATCAATCAAGTCATCACCCCCATCTCAACTCTTATGACTCCTCCCAATGGAATCCTCATAGCAAATATAGATCATGTAGTTACTCCAATTAATGCTTATTTTATCCATAGTTTCTTTTAATATAACAGAAAGCACTGAAGCTGGAAGAGATGCTTTCAGCTTAAAAAAAAAACATTATTTTTAATTTCATCTCCTACCTGGCAGAACCAAAGGAAAAGAGGCTTCATAAAAAATCTACATAAGAAAATATAAGCATTTGATCAACTCATAATCACATACTAGGCAGGAGGTAAAAAGTTACCTCAAAACATCATCTACTTCTCAACCTTAGTTCTCATCTAAATTTGGAAAGATCTAGTTGATACACTGCACAGATGTACACAATGTCAGCTACTTAATTGTGCTGTTCAGTGTATGTTATTCCAGCCTGCCATGATTCACTGTGTGCAACCACTGCCTGATCTATTCATTGAAATATCAGATTAGTATAGTTGCAATGTCTTTCTTTGGTATTTGTAAACAAGAAAAGAAGTGTACAATGTGGACAGTGGCCTTCTAACATAACATCACTAGAATCAGAACATCTTTTCAAATATATTCTTTTCATACTCCAAAAAATCCTCTTCATTAAACTTGCATGTTTTCTAGTTTTTAACTAATACAAATCTGAACTGAATATAAGTGGCAATATGCCACTGATTTCCCAGGGACTTTCAAAATCTTTTCCTTACAAAATGACAGTATTTTAAGTATTTTAACATATTTTAATGCTGAAAATCTCAGTTCAATCCTTGATATATCCAAATTACTTTTGAAATTATGAAATAAAACCTTGAGAACTGTTGCCAATGATACAGAGATAAATGAATCAATGGTGTAATATAGGGATGTGCTTTTTAAAAGCCATTTGCTAAAAAAGTAAAAGAAGGCCACCAAATTTTTTACAGGTTTAGATCATTACTCCATATTTCATCCATCAACTGTTTTGGATATTCACATACCTTTGTACTTTATAATTAAAGATGTATAAAAATTCTATATTCTGTCCTTTTTTGAATCAAAGTTCTAACTGTAAAATTCACTACCATGCCCCTATGTATCTTCCAAATATTTTTCTATTGCCCCTAAATGATTCCTTAGTCATTAATTTATTTTTCTCAGATATAACACTGAACTATGGATATTCCAATATTTGAGAGTATTCCAGTATTTGAGAGGCTGCCACCAAGAGAAGAGAGTCAACTCATTTTCCAAAAGGCCAGAATGCAGGACAAGAAACAATGGATGGAAACTAATCATGGAGAGAAGCAACCTGGAATTAAAAAGAAACTTCGTAACAGTGAGGATAATTAACCAGTGGAACTGCTTGTCACCAGAAATTATAGGTGCTTCATCACTGCAGGATTTTTAAGAAGAGATCAGACAGTCACTTGTCTGAAATGATGTAGGTCTCCTGCTTGAACTGGACTAGAAGATCTCCAGCTGGACTAGAAGATCTCCAAAGTCTCTTCCAGTTCTATTTTATTCTGGTTCTAGATGAACTTCCACCCAGAATTACTTCTGTATAAATGCCGACAGGGTCCTTTGAAAATTTAAACAAAGGAGAAACAAAGAAACAAAAGTGCCAAGATAAGATTTATTTGCTAGAAGACAGAAAAAAATATATGTAAGGCTAGGCATGGCTTTTTCTTTCATTGGTATAAATCTGCATTATCTTTATTGACTTCCCAATTATTGATCTAAACTAGACAGGATTTAGAGTAATAGAATTCAAACTTGTTTCATGTGTTACAAACTGCTCTCAAAATATAGTTGGTCAGCTTGAGCTGATTTCTACAGCACCAAATTAATTGTCTCTTTCTTTCCTGTGCTGTGCAATTTTCCTTGTGCCTATTGTAATATTTTTATTCTTCCCACCAAGCCTTTCTGCTTATAGGCTTCAAAAATTGTGATGAACTAGCAGAACGGTGACCTTTCCTAATGAGAAATATTAGAAGACTGCTTGTCTCATAGTATTTTAACCATTTCTACTGCCAAAAGTGGAGCCAGTAAGAAAGGGCTTTTCTGTTTCTTTACAAAGTTCACTTCAGAAATCTCCAGCAGTTCTGATATCATTTATATTTTCTGCTAAATAAATCAGATCTGTGCCCATTCTTAGGGAATATTTACTCATAAAAACATCTTGGAATCACACATCACTGAAACAAAATGAAAATGAGCAGCACATAAAGATCCTAAAGAAAGCCTAAGAAGCTGACAGTGAAGCTTAACACATTTTAATAGGATTATTACATTGGCTAGTGGCAGGAATATTTGTCCCAACCCTGGAAATAAGCCAGATTTATGAAAAAATGCAATAGCTGAAGCAGTAAGAACTTCCTTTGGGACTATACAAGGGTAAAAAGTAGGTAGGCGACAGTGAAAGCATAGAAGGGCCACTCACAATATCTATGGATGAACAGATGTTCACATTCAGCATGAAGAAACATGCTAATTAGTATTCAAGCTGCAGGGAGGATTATAAATGTATTTAGTTGAAGGCACTTAAAATTCATCTTAAAATTTTTGCATTGAGCTTGCCAAGGTCTAAAGAGGAGCCTACTGTATGTACTCAAGTGTTGGAAGACTTGAAGAATCAAGTTAGGGATAAATCATTATGGAGAAAAGCTATCTTAGTAGACACTAGGAAATGGCACAAGGGCATTTGGGAAGGGTGTGCACATGACATACTCAATTTTAACTTTCATTTGTTTAGGTAATAGTCTGAATACTACTAGAGGAAGACTTGTAGGCCATCTTGTGTTGCTCTATAGGAAGTACAGATCTGAAACATCCTCAGTGTTTTGCTATTCAGCTCTTGCTTTAAAATTTATAGCAAAAAGTAACTCTCTAAGCATTTGCCTTTATTTTTAAACAAATATTAGCAAAGAAATCCAAGAATTCTCCTGTAGTTTCATTCTTTGTTCCACAGGCACAAAAGTGTGTCTCTATGACTTCAGTAGTGTCAAAATGAATTTATATTATCACCCACATCATTTATTATTTATTCATTTTATTTATTTAGTGGATTCAATGGTGTCTATAGGGAGTCTTAAAATATAGTGGTTGTAACTATTTATTTGAAATACAACTCTTTTGAATGTGGAAGAGATGTCAATATATCTACAATAGGATATGGATTTGATTGTAGAATAACAACTTACTAAATTTACATGATGCCTGATTCCCAGGTCTTAACTACTCCCTTCACTTTATATACTTTTTTACAGATGTGTGGGATAGATATATATTTTGCAATTTTTTCAGGAGTTCAAGGCAGTTTACACCTGCTTTTATTTTAGATATCCCATAATAACAGCTTTCTGACAGAATGGCTGAAAAAATGAGTGATTCTAACCAATTGAGTTTTGATGGTCAGTTTACTTAAAACTGGGTCCCTTCAGACTCAGAAAGAGTCACCACTTGTTCACAACATGAAGCTATGCACAGGGCCTCTGGGCCATAGCTGCCACTAGATCTTCAAGCAGGAACTGTGGATCAAAGAAAACTTTCAGATTGTGTACCACTTTTGAATGGGTTCCCCCATTCATGAATTTAGGGGGGGGGAAATCCTGGATTCAAGGATACTGATGCATATAGCCACTAGGTCTTGGTAGAATTGAATTACAACTAGTTCTTTCTCATCCAGGCCTATACATCCTCTAGGCACTGGCACAGGATCTCAATAGCAAAAATCAGTTGCATCCTTACAGAGAATCAAAATCCACCCATAATCCATAATCTAGAGTGATTTATGATTGTAAAGCCAGCTGATATTTGTCATGGAACCAGAAAAGAAACAAGGCCCTGATTAATGATAAGAATACAGCTAATAAGTATATATGAAATTGTTTATTATGGCACCATGTGGTATGGCGTAGTATTATATAGTATCAATGTTATAGTCTTGTTTTTCTACTATACTGATTTTCTTGTGATTTTTAAAATATATTATTGGTGACCATGTAAGCCTTTATGAGTACAAAAATAAACCACTGATGGCTAGATACAGTGATTATAAATATTTGCCATATGCAAGCCCAAGATGATTGCGTCTGTTTCTGAACCATACCAAACTATAGAGCAGAAAATGATAACTTCTTTCTTTTTAATTTCTTTTTTGAGAGAAAAAAGTATTTGTCTCAAGTAAAGCTGCTGAGCAATTGGATATCTTTAAACAATCAGTCTACAGCACCAATCTAAATTGACACAATAGATTAAAAGTCTGAAAAAAAAGGCCTGACCTTTTGCTAGGCAAAGCACTAGTGCAATTTCATCTGCCGTATTCTTGTTTTGTGATACAGTTAAAAAAATACTTTCGAAATGCCAAGAACTCCATCATTGTTGCTAGATACTTTTCAGTCAGGTCAATAAAATTGTTAAGAAAAAACTCTGTAAAATTAACTTGCTTCTCAGTGTTGAATTCTCTCTCTGAACAGTGGTCTATCTTGTTCCTTCTGGATTTTTTTTTGTTTTGGTAATTGCTTTTTATTGCTCTTTTTCATTTGATTCATTTCCCTGTTGCTGCTCCCTTGAGGGTAAAATGATACTTGATCCCATAGCTCCATCTTTGCTATCTAGTTCTTCAATAACTGTTATCCTTGGTGACAAGAGTGGAAGAGTTGGTTCAATAGCAATAGAATCTGAGTTGCTGAACTGGGGCCAGTAATTTGGGCTTAGTTTGACTATAAGTTGTTCACCGTTGCAGGCTGGAGATCCAAAATTTCCAAAAACAGAGGAGCAGAAATGTTTTGTGATGACAATGATGTGATGGCCTCACTGTGTTTATATTGACATAGAGTTTCCCATATTAGTCATTCATTAGTTCTGAAAATTACACCATCAACATGCTGATCCTTTTCAGCTTTATATTGTGCAACTGACCATGTGACAAAGTTTTGTCCTTGTGTCAGATTGAGGCTTCATCCTTCTGCTCCTGCAAATTGACAGATGTTTGGCTCGAGAATTTTGTATAATTGTGATAGCAGATATATTTCATCTGTGAACTGCTGGTCCTGCCCTACCATTTTCACTTCTATATTAATGTCTCATCCTACTCCCACAATCCTTTTAAATATTCTTCAAATATTTCAGCCATGATTGTTAGCATTTCTACATTTGCTTATTAACATAGCAATCAAATTATTCTGATTTCCTTTCTATATCAGGTTATCAAATACAAAGAAAAATAAAAAGGAAAAAAACTAAGCAGCATTTCACACTATGATTATTGCTTGTGCCTTTGGTATATTTCTTTTAACATAACAAATTCTTCTCTTTGCTAATCAGTGATCATAATAAAGTTGTCTGCCCACCTGTCTATCATCACCTATCTATTTAACTAGTTAGCTTTCTAGATATCATATAGTCCCTTTCTCTAAAAATTATGCTGCTACATCTATTTCCATATTCTAAACTAACTGGAACTTGTTTAGTTAATCCCTTCTGAAACTGCAGTCCCAAGCACCCTTTTTTACATGCTGGGAGACAATATTAAGATGCCTGAGGCAATGGATATATTAAAAATAGCATCGTGATATCCTGCTGCAAATAACACTTCCTGATAAATATGAATAGGGAGATATTCAGTAATTGCAACGTTTGTATTCTGTCAAGAAAAAAATTGGAGAGGTGAGTGGAATACTTTTTCTTCTTACAAGGAACTTACCTGCTGGTAAGATAACATTGTGTGCTGTCTAAAGAAAGTAAGATACAAACATTATACTAAAGGAAAGTTAGAAGAATCTAGAGTTAATTGTTTCCTAGAAAATAGCACACTTTATTTTATACATAACAAAAGTGAAAGTTGGAAACTGAAGTTCGTAGGACAGATCAGATTTCTAACTCTAAATTCAGAGGAAACGTTCAGAATTTGGACACATAATTCAACAGAGCCACCTCTTGGTCTTTGTGGAAACTTCAATAACTGGGCAGCTAAAGGACTCAAAGCACACACACTTCATATTGTAACCTATGTGGCATTAGGTTACACTGAGCACTGAGGCATCTTTCCATTTCCCTCTCACAATTTGATTCTGTGGCATTGAAAACATTTTCAATGAAAATGTTCAGAGTCAGGTCAATTCCTGGAATGCACTTCCTGACTATGTTGTTACATCCTCAAACCCCCATTCCTTTAACCTCAAACTATCCACTATTGACCTCACCCCATTCCTAAGAGTTCTGTAAGGAGCGTGCATAAGTGCACCATCATACCTCCCGTCCCTGTCCTATTGTCCTCATTTATTTGTACCTATTTCCTGTATTCTTATTCATGTTTATACTTATACCTATTATCTTGTAAGTGATTGACAAATAAAATAAAATAATAAATAAATAAAAATAAATTTCTTGACTCTTTCTAACATCACTTTATGAGTTCCATTTTTCATTACTTGGTAAATTATAGGATAGGATTGGAGTATTTCATTGAAATTTTATGTATGAAAATGAAGGTAAAGAAATAAGTTCGCTTTTTAAACTAAGGCCCTCTAAGATGACAAATTGGTCCTGTACAAGTAAGTGAAGATCATATAATGAGGAAAGTTCCAGAGCTATAGGATATCTGTAATTCACTGTTTTTATTTTGGTGGCCTCCCTGCCATAAATTTATCTCAACTTGCACTGTTCCAGCAACCATCTTCTTACAATGTTAAAAAAGTTGCAAACTTCACTATTTGTATTGACTCTGGAAGTGTTGAATAGAAACATTAGAGAAGACAAAACTATAAAAGGAATGAAAATTAAAAAGGAAGAATTTAAATTACAAGCCTTTGCGGATGACTTAGTCTTTATTTTTGAAGACCCTGTAGAAACGGCTTCGAAGCTATTGGAAAAGATAGAGATATATGGTGAAGTGGCTGGTTTGAAAATAAATAAAGATAAAACAAAGATCTTGTCAAAGAATATGCTATTAAGACAAAGAGAAGAATTGGCAGATTTGTTGAAAATTCAAGTTACGAATAAGGTTAAGTATTTAGGGATATATTTAACATCAAGATGTAGTACATTAAAAGAGAACAATTATATTAAACTTAAACAACAGATAGCCTTAGACTTGAAGAAATGGGAAAATTTACAACTGTCATTAATAGGGAGGATTTCAACAATTAAGATGAATATTTTACCCAGAATCTTATTTTTGTTTCAAACAATACCAATTAGGCTCGGGAAAGACTATTTTGAGGATTTAAATAAAATTGTGTTGAAGTATATATGGCAAGGCAAGAAAGCGAGGATAAAGCTAAAAATCCTGCAAGATGCTAGAATTAGAGGAGGTTTTGGCCTGCCTAATTGGGAGCTGTACTACCAAGCTGCAAATTTGATGTGGGTTAAGGAATGGATAACATTAAGAAAGACTAGATTGTTGACATTAGAAGGTCATGATCTGTTGTTGGGTTGGCATGCTTTTCTATGGTAGAAGGGAACTAAGACACAGGGCTATTTTCGAAGACATTATATACGGGAGTCTCTGTGGTTAAATTGGGAGAAGATAAAAAAACAATGTTATTTGAAAATTTCAGTTTGGTTATCGACGATAGAAGCATTTTCTTATCCTATAATCTACAAGAAGGAACAAACAGTTAGATATGGGGAATTATTAGATGAAAAGGGTGAACTTAAATCGATACAAAATCTAGAGGAACAAGGTATAAAGATGAATTGGTTTTCATATGTGCAAATACACTCAAGGTATGATGAGGATTCCAAAACAGAGGGATTTTATGATAAACAGACTGATTTAGATAAGATCTTGAGGGGTACTGATGAAAAGGTGATTAAAAAATTATATGGTTATTTATTGGAAATTAAGCTAGAGGAAGAACAAGTTAAAGAAACCATGATTGCTTGGGGGAGGAATTTTGGATATGGGATTGATTTAGAGAAATGGCAGAAACTATGGTTGCAAAATTATAAAATGACAATGTCTACAGCTTATAAAGAAAACTTGTATAAGATGTTTTACAGGTGGCATTTCCCCTGACAAGGATAGCAAGAATGTTTAAGAATAAATCGGAAAAATGTTGGAAATGTCATCAGATACCTGGCTCATATTACCATATGTGGTGGACTTGTAAGGACGCTAGAAAATACTGGACTAAAATCCGCATGTGGCTGGAAAAAATGACAAAGAAACATATAGATTTGAAACCGGAGTTTTTTTTATTGGGAATTCTACCAGATATATACAGTAAAGATTTGAAATATCTGATTGTAAATGTATTAACTGTGGCTAGAATTGTATTTGCTAAAAATTGGAAAAATGAGAAAATTCCATCGCAGGAAGAAATTATTAAGAAAATATTGGAATGTGCTGAGATGAGTAGATTGACATTTGAAATCAGAGAGCAAGAAGATAAACAATTTTATAAAATTTGGGACCTTTTCTATCAATGGTTAGATGATGAAATATGATAATAGAATACTTAGAATTTTAGATAATAAGGAATATTCTTGTTTTTTCTTTTTCTTTTGTTATTAGATACTATATCTATAAAGTGTTTTTTAGGATAGAATTGGCATGATTATATGATTTGTTATAGAATAAATTACTTAAATTATAGTTATCTCATAAAGTATGAATGAATAAAAGTATAGTCAAATGATTTTTTTTAACAATGATATGAAGATATATAAGTTAGGATTGAAAATAAGAGCTATTATGTAACATAATCGTAATTGAGACTACGAAATGGATGCACAAAACTGATGAACCAACCGACACACTGTTTGTATATAAGTATGGAAGAGAGCGGATGCTTTTATGTTTTGTCTGTTTTTGTTTGTTTGTTAAAAAAAACCAATAAAACTGTTTTCAAAAAAAAAAAAAGTTGCAAACTTCTAATTTTTGCTAAGATCATGCAGGAGAAACACAGAATCTGAATCAACTGATATATGTATCTCAGTTTCCAAGAAATAGTCCAAGATTACAAACATTTACAAAACCCTAATCCATTGTTTTCAATGACCACTAAAACTGAAAAGTGCATTTGATTTTTTTTTTTTCTCCAACTTTCAATGCAGTGCAGGAGAAACAATTGCTTGTTTCTTTCTATTACTGGAGCTCAGTCCCACCCATCTACTAGTGTTTTCATGTCAAACAATTTGTAATTTTCTGAAAAGTTGGAAAACAGTTAGATTAGGAATAGATAATCTGAATTTCCAGGGTGGCATGTGGCTTCTAATGCTGTTTAAAAGTACAAAACTACCATATGGAAATCAAGTCTATTTGAAACCTTCAACTTCATCATAAATGTTAAGATTCATAGCATCAAGTACAATTTGAAAGACATCCAGTTTGAGCAAGTATGTTTTATGCTGTTTGAGATTAAATTAATGTAACCATGAAAGTATCACCAAAAATAAGTACATATTTGTACAAAATTTGCATATGCTTGTGTCTCCCTCTCTCTCTCTATGCAAATATAGAAATAATTACCTTAATTTAAATAGAAATAAAATGCACCTCACCATAGTGAGGAAAAATATGCAATTTTAAACTGTTAATGGGTAACTCCCATGATCCTGTTTTTCTTTCTGGTGGTTCTTTATCTTTCAACTGGATTTGGGCTGGACAATCTTTTAAAAAATAGACATGACCATCCCCAAAGAAAACTGCTTTACATACTAGATCTGTTAAAAGCATTTCAAGGGTCAGTTTGGTAGGAATCCCTATAAAGCATTTGATCTGATTGAAAACTGATTTTTGGGAAAACGTCTCAAAGCTGATGTATCAAATATTCAAATCAACGTGCTTAGTTTTGCATAGGCACTATGGACACAGTGTATGTTTAAAAATGTATTAATAGCATTTTTGTATATTAAAGCATTATTTTAGTGTGTCACTTTTCCTTGTAGAAGAACAATAGGAAATCTGATTGGGAGGTGGAGTGAGCACCTTGACCTCCCCAATCACAACATGTGAAATAATGTAAACATTAGGATTTGAGGAGTGGTTTGTCTTCTTTTTCTTCCTCTTTTTCTTCTTTATCACGTCTCTAATACCTCTTTCTCAGAAATCTCTTTTGAGTTAAGAAAGAAGGAAAGAAGGAAGGAAGGAAGGAAGGAAGGAAGGAAGGAAGGAAGGAAGGAAGGAAGGAAGGAAGGAAGGAAGGAAGGAAGGAAGGAAGGAAAGCTAAAACTTACATTTCCCTTACTAAATAAGTTTAAAATCTAATTACATATTATAGTAAAATGTGACTGATAAATTTTATTTCTACATCTGCATACATAAAAATACAGTTTTACATGACATTATTTCTTTGAGAAACTTCTGTTGTAACAGTGTTCCTCTCAGCATTATTAAGAGATTTTCTTCCTTTTTTCTGTTCTTTTCTTCCCACTTGAAAAATATGCTTTTTCTTTTTTGTAGACCAATATGGAACTTTTGTACTTGCAATATTTCTGTCTTTCAATATAGGCTTAGTGATTGGTCTACAGTAAATTCAATAGGTGGGGTATTGATTATACTGTCCTGGACATTCTGCAGATGATTCATTTTAACAAGAGAAGCAGCATTGAAAATTCTATGGCTCAGTAAAAACTACATATTTCTCAAGAATTACTTTAGCTTTTGAAAAGCTACACAGGAAAATCAGTAAAAACTTTAAAAAGGCCGAATATCTCCAAAACCTCCCAAACCTTGGCCCTATTTATGTATGCCCTGATCTTTCCATCTGTTATCAAAATGCCCAAATACATATTTTTGTCATGCCACAAAACATGATCCGTGGTTATTTCTAGCCTATACTACTGTTGGCAAAATTGTGGCACTAGATTCCATAGATTCTTAACGATGGCCCTTAATATTTTTTTCAGCCAATATGATTAGTTGACTTTCAGAAATGGATTACTAATCTCCTTCAATCATTAACAGTTGTTCCTTCCAAGTAAGATGGGAAGTGATAATTAAGAAAATCTGGAAGACCATTGATTTCCTATTTCTGGTCTCCACATTAGGATCTTTACATTCTTACTATTCTTACTATCATCTTAAAATAAAGGGTTTTTTTTTTGCTACAACTACTTTACTAGCACATTATTATGTTCTTAAAATTATAAACAGTTTATGTGATTACTGTTTTGTTCAGTCTTTTTGTGTTAAGTGATTAGTCCCACTCAAGACCACTCATTTCAGCTAGCTTGATTTTGAAAATTTATTCTGATGATGTACAAATAAAACTCTTAAGTATGATTTATGGAGTAGATGCTTAAAAAGTGGAGCCTTTGTTGAAAAAATTAAGCAATTTTCCTGAATTGTATCTTGAATATAAACTAATATAACAATAGGTGTCAAAATATTAAATGCTGACTAAGAAAAAAATCACAATTTATCCAATAATGATAAATGTTGCTACATTATTGAGGCTGCCAGAACAAATGTTTCTGTTATTTGCTTAAAGTCATCAACTGTAGATAAGGATTAGAATTTACAGATAAATAAATGTTAATCTATATTTTAATTAATACCTGGAAGAGAGGTTGCTTAGATGAATTAGCTGTTCCTGGTTATTCTTTTCATAAGTTGTGAGATAACAAACTTCCCCAAGTTAGATAAATATTTGCTACTTTTATCTTAGATTTATCTTAGATTTAATTGCCAGAGGCAATTAAAACTTCATCCTCACTAATATGTAAAATTTCCTGCTAATGCCTAATGTAAACATGTCTACCATCTATCCAATCGTGTAAAATTGAATTTTTATTGATAAACTCTTAAATTTTAAATTAAATTCTAAATTAGTTAGCGGCACCTTTGATATAGTAGAGATGAAAAATTTTTAACATTATGATAAAAAGAATATTAATTCAATGTATCTATTTTATTTAAAAAGCATTATTCTATTACTATGGCTCGCCTTATTAGGCTTCTGATTGAATATTAATTATTACTATTGATAAATTGTGTTTGGCCCTTTTCAACAATTATCAATGTTCTGTATGTGTATATGTATGATGTATGTAATCTATTTATATAGATTCTGTAGCAATACGGTATATATTTAGATTAATATCTAAATAATATTATTATTTAAATAATAATATAAAAATATAAAAGCATCAAATATTTTGAAGAAAAGATTCAAGATTTTGATGAAAACATAAAATACACCTTTCTTTTTGTTTAAAGTATTTTAAACAATGGGAGATAATTATTCCTAAGAAAATAGCTTTCTTGATAAATATATCTTTCAAATTCTATAATGATGGTACTCAGCTGAAAATATCTACGAACTGATGAAGAAAAACTAATGTTCTGAAACTAACCATTATCCTAAGACTCATAGTTAATTTAAGAAGGATGTTTATGTTAACTATACATAGATTTTTTTAAAAAATAATTGATTATTCATTTTGTATGGCTAAAGATTTTCTTTTAAAAGTTTAGGTTTTTATTTGAAAGTTGGAGTTTTAATTTTTCAGATTTTAATTATATTGTAAGATGTCTATATAAACTGCTGCCAGCACTGGAATCGAAATTAATTACTTGGATTCAACTGGATTCATCCATACACTGGATTCAACTGGAGAACTATTATCTGAAATCTTGGTAAATACCTCATTCTAAGTGCAATATCAATTAAGCTCACTATTGTATTGTGATATGCATTGCATATTGTCAGCTAGATTTGGATAATATTGAGTAAAAACTTAACTTTTTTTTATTACTTTGCATTTCTAAAAATAGTGTTAAAAGTCTGACCTGAAAATGAAATAGTTACCCTCAATCAGTTAATTATAATTTATACTTTTGAAAGGTTAAGAAAAGGTTAAAAAAAATATAATATGCTGAAACTACTTACATTAAAGCATTTATTATGCTATTTGGTCTGATCCCCTAAGTTTTTATGTACCAGAATGATATGTCAGGGTTGAAATTCAAATTTATTAAACAGTTAAAGTATTGCTAAAATAAATATAAATAATACTGAAGAACAGAAAATTTGTGGTTTCTAATTTTATAAAAATCAGTAGCTTTGTGATTTAAAAATGCCAAATATATCTTTGATATCTTATGACATCCAAATATCACCCACAAACCATCAAAAATAAGAAAAACATAGAAAGATACATGATTAACAGCAAAGGAAATTATATTATGTAGAAAGTGATACAGAATTTTGCAGAACCCCTGAAAACAATATGTAGTTTATTAATTGTTTTATTTATTTATTTTGATTTGTCAATCGCTTACAAGATAATAGGTATAAGTATATACATAGTTATGCATACATGTGTTGTGACTCGGAGTTTTGAGCCTGCTCTGTTAGAAGACACAGACTTGAGCAATGAGGAAGAGGAGGATTTGGCCTTGAGGTTTGAGCCTGCTTTGCTGGAGGATTTGGAATTGCCTTCCTCCCTGGTTGTGCCTCAGGTGTTGGCAGATAATCAGGAGAGCGTAGCGGAGCCTCTGGCTGAGGATCAAACTGAGGAATTTTGGTTTGATGCGAGGCAAAGACACAGGCATAGGCGTGAGATGCAATGTAGAAGGAAAGGACAAATCAGGGACTGAGATGAGAGACTGATATGCCCCTCAGGGAATAAAAGTGGGTGTGTTAGCTCTGGATTCTCATTCGGGACAATTTGTTAATTTGGGATAGAAGCTTCGACAAATTCTGTGTGTGGCGTTTGCCTGTGATTTATGTTCTTGCTTTATTATCGGACTTGGCAGGCAGCTTGTGGGAGACTGCCAAGGACTTCTCTAGCCAAAGGAATTTAACCCTGTCATTACTGGTCTTGTCTGCTTGTTTATATTCCTGTGGAAACTTGGACTCTCACCTAATGGGCACAGGTGAGACATAACAGCTACATATAAGAAGAATAAAAGAAACAATAGGACAGTGATGGTTGGCACATTGGTGCACTTATGCACGCCCTCGACACACCTCTTAGAACAGTAGTGAGGTCAATAGTAGACAGTCTAAGGTTGAAGTTATTGGGGTTGGGGAAAGAAACCACAGAGTCAGGTAGAGTATTCCAAACATTGACCACTCTGTTGCTGAAGTCGTATTTCCTGCAATCAAGTTTGGTGCGGTTAACCTTGAGTTTGTATCTATTGTGTGCTCTTGTGTTGTTATGGTTGAAGCTGAAGTATTCATTGACAGGTAGGACATTGCAATGTATAGTTTTATATACCATACTTAGATCAGACCGACTACAGCATAATTCAAGGTTTTCCAGGTCTAGAATTTCAAGTCTGGTGGCAGAAGGTATTCTACAATGTGTAGAGGAGTGGAGAACTCTTCCTGTGAAATAGTTCTGGACTTTCTCAACTGTGCTAATATAAGATATGTAATGTGGGTTCCAGACTGATGAGCTGTATTCGAGTATTGGTCTAGCAAAAGTTTTGTATGCTCTAGTTAGTAGTGTGATATTACCAGAGAAGAAGCTACGTAAGATTAGGTTAACAACTCTTAATGCCTTTTTGGCTATGTAGTTACAGTGGGCTTTAGCACTTAGATCATTAGAGGTGAGTATTCCAAGGTCCTTTACAGAGCTTGGATCATCAATAAGGTCTTGACTATTCAGCTTGCATTTTATTTTATTTTATATTATTTGCTAATATGTAAGACAGAGCATTTATTTGTTGAGATTTGAAGTTGCCATTTGTTTGACCATTCTGATACATAGTCAAGATCTTTTTGAAGGGTAGCAGTATTGTCTGTGGTATCGAACAGCTTTACATCATCAGCGAAGAGAACACAGTTGCTCTTAATATGATCACAGAGGTCATTTATGTAGAGTATGAAGAGAGTTGGTCCTAGAACACTGCCTTGGGGGACACCACTGTTGACAGGTACAGAATTTGATAGGACGCTCCCAATTTTGACCATTTGTTGTCTGTTTGACAGGAATGCTTCTATCCAGTTATGCAGGTGTCCAGAGATACCATAAGATTTTAGTTTTAGGAGTAGTTTGTTGTGTACCACTGAATCAAAGACTTTACAGAAGTCTATGTAGATTGCATCTATTGTTTTGCCCTGATTGAGTTTTGAACATGTGCATGCCTCCCAGCTGATTTTCGTCCCATTTGAGGCTGTTTTCACCCTCCCAGGAACTCGAGGAAAGCTTCTGCAGCCTCAGGAGGCTGAAAACTACCCTGCTTCGGTACTTCTGGTGTTTCCGGAGGGTACGTTTTTCAGCCTCCCGAGGCTGCAGAGGCTTCCCACAAGCCTCCAGGAGGGCGAAAATGGCCTCAATTGGGCTGTAAATCACCTGGGAGAAACACACATGCAAAGTGCAGGTCACTTTGGCTGGGGCTCATGTGCCTGCACAAATGGCTCTGCATGCCATCTGTGGCATTTGTGCCATAGGTTCGCCATCACAGGGCTAACCCCTTTGCCTTTTACTGGATCTTAGTTAGCATAAAGGAAACCCTGGATAATATTATTTTCAGTGTCAAGGATCAATTTATTCTTTCAAAATGTTCTATTCATATATTTTAGTGGTTTTTTCCCTCTATCTAGGTGTATTAGATCAATGAAGGAAAAATAATTAAAATAAAACATTTGTAAGGGCCTATGGTGTCATATGTAACTATGTAATTCATTTACATTTCTGCTGGTTTTCTATTTTCATTTATATCTTATTGTAAGGTCCCTGGAAATCTTTTAGTCTAATCCTCTGCTCAAGCAGGAAACCCTATACAATTTTAAACAAATGATTATTCAGTTTCTTCTTAAAAGATTATAATATTGGTGCACCCACAACTTCTGAAGGCAAGCTGTTCCACTGGTTGATTGTTCTTACTGTCAGAAAATTTGTCCTTAGTTCTAGGTTGCCTCTTTCTTTGTTCAGTTTCAATCCATTGCTTCTTGTCTTGCTTTCTGGTGAGTTGGAAAATAAGTTGACTCCTTTCTTCTTTGTGGCAATCCCTCAAATATTTCAAACACTTCAAAAAAATTCTAACATACTAAGAAGTAGGAAGTGTTGTATACTTTGTCAAATGCCTTATTAAAACCTAGGTATATTATTGCAATAGCATTCTGCTGGTTCACTAGTTTGGTCACTTTGTCAAAGAATGAAATAAGATTTAATTAGTTTTGGTTATAACTTTGTTTGTTTCTAGGTGCTTGCAAATAATTATTTTTTCCTGTATTTCCCCAGATATTGATGTCAGGTCTAGTTTCTTGGATTGCTTTTTCCTTTTTTCAAAAATTGATATTCCATCAGCTTTTTTCCTATTCCTCTTGTTGTTCACCAGTGCTCTTTGAAATATGTGGTACAATGGTTCTGAGATAACATCTGCCAGCTCCTTTGGAACTCTGGGATGTAACCCATCAGGTCATGGTGACCAGATGTGACTGTGTAATAAACTTTAGGCCTTTCTACTGATTTCATCCTTCTCTACACATCCTTGAAACAGCAAAAACAACAGTAAGATAATATTTGTTGTCTTTATCACCAAACCTGATATTGTTTTATTACCTCTGGTCATTGCTAATTATCTCTGACTTTTTTGCAAATAAGGGATAACAACAGATGCCTTAGAATGTTACTAAAATACTAGAGAAATTTTTGTTTTAATCTCAGTAAAATTAGCAAAAACTTAAATTTGTCTAATTTATAGGATGCAGCTATGATAAGGACAATGTTGTGAAGATCATGAGATATAGGGAGTAGGGAAAATGATCTAGATAGAAGCTATAATATAAATAAAAATGACTAAAACATTTTTTTGTCCAAAGCATCTTGATAACATCGAGAAGTAGCTCAGTGAGACACCTTTCTAATTCACTTAATTCATAAGAAAAATAAAAAATTGGTACAGTACCATCAAACTAACTGAATCTTCTATTATATTCAACCTTGAAGAGTACTTTAAGCATTCCTTTGAAGTTGATTTCATACTATGATCTATCTAGTTGAACTGACATGAAGGAAATATCATATGGCAGTATGTGATTTTGTTGTGATTAGGTGCCACTGGAGATACTGGCTAAAGCTCTCTTCTGTTTTCCTGAAATTGCTCAACTATGTCATTCCCTCACATACCACCTTTGTCTTCTACAGATTCTGGGAAGTCTAAGAGAGAATAAGAAAATGTCCTTGTTTTTTCTTGAAAAAGAAAAAACGTTCAACAGTGCAAGTACAACTTTTTGAACAAGCCAAGCTAATGCCCTGTTTATGTATGTCTGTGAAATTTTTTTGCAAAGCAGTCATTCCAACCTTCACATTTTATCCGCATGAAAGTGCTTGTGAATCTCTCTTATAGAAACAGATATAAATAATGAATCTAAATTTCAAAATGCATTAGATATCTTTTTCTTTATTGTTGTTACATTTTTTTTCCCTTTTCACACAGTTGCGAGCTTACATAATCCCAGTCTTTTTACATTTTCCTGTAAACCCTGCAACCCAAACACAGTATCTCTGAAACCCTTTCATATGACAGAATCTTTAAAAAAATATGTGCATGAAATAATGTTTGATACTCCATGGATTTCCTGTAGTGTACCAAAGGACATTGATCTGTCAGGCAGCTTGAAAGTGATAGTTTAGTGAATGACAGATTCAAACCTACTATTCTAAATAAGTGCATATATGTTCTGTTGAAGTATTTTTAGGTTGGCTACACCTTTAGTGGGGAACAAAACTTTTATAAATTTTCTTACATATTTGGATTTATTTGCAACAGCATGCACTACTACTAAGGTCCACTTTCAAAGGAAAAGCATTTTCCACCTCTTCTTCAATTTATGTTGGGGGAAAAAAGACATTTATCATAGTTATTTTATGACACACTTGAAACTTATTATTCAATGTAGTGAAAATATTCTTTTTAGAAAAATAATCTGGAATCTATATGTAATTTTAGTATATGTAGAAACTATTGTTCTGAGGCACGCATAGACTATACCTTAAAAAAATCAAGTATTCCTAATAAGTTGTATTACTTTTAATAAAGCTGGAAAATAGTTGACATAAAATTATAAAAAGAAAAAGAGAAAAAACATTAAAATTACAAAATGAAAGACCATGATAACAGTCAATGCAAATAAGTAAGAATATGATCAATATAAGGAAAAATGTAAGGAAATGTAAGGAAAAAAAATTCCTTACAAAAGTTGATGGAAACTTTTGAAAAAAACATACCAAACATCATGGAAAAACAGAAACAAATAATAAATGAACTTATTATAATAAGGAAACTTTATGAGGGATTAGAAAAAAACCTACAGATATTTGTCTTGAACATAGTAATTACAAGATTATTACATGTACAAAGATTTTGCAATATATGCAATAAAGGAATGGTTGGTGAAGATGACAGAACTTTCAGATAATTTATTTGTTTTATAAGAGAAAAGACAGAAACTTCACTTGTCTGAGACTGAAAATCCTTTATGGACTTTTTGCTGAAAATTGCATTTAAAGAAAATTCATGATGCATTCCATGGCCAGGTAAATAAGCACAGAATGTCTGTTTGAAGTGAAAGCAGAGTTTATTTGACAGCAAACAAATGCATGATTCAGCTGACAAAAGTAGGCTATAAAATTAGAATGGTTACAACGTTCTAATGCTGAAACTGATATACTAATAGTTCCATGTTAGAAGCAAAGTGTTTCTGTGATTAAAGGATTTGCTGGTAATATCACCCAGGGATAATCATTTAGGTGCTCATTTGATGTCCTCATGAAGTTGCTCTCTAAAGTGGCAGGATTTATTAGCTACCCTAGCAAATGGCCGAATTTTCACAAAATAAGGCCTTCAAGAGGCTTATTATAGAATGTGTATTCGCCCTGGGACAAATGGAAAATGACTTAATTGTCCTCTGGATAGTTATCCATTTGGGGTCATGCCATTCTGTAGGGAGCCCCAGCTGTTTTTATGCAGTTAAAAATGGAGTCCTATATGAACATCTGTATAGAAGTGTGTTAGTATACTTTGATGATATATTGATATATATGGAAACCATCGAACAGCATGTACACCTGATATGACAGGTTCTGACAAAACATTACAGATGGTGTCCAATCCTACAAAATTATGGCAGGATATTGCCATGGATTTTATAGTGGAACTACAAAATAGTCATGGTTTTATGGTAATATGGATGGTCATCGATCTTTTTTTGAAACAGGTGCACTTTATACCCTGCAAGGGGTTACTATCTGCACATAAATAGCTACTTTATTTATTTAAAATGTATATTGATTATATGGGGTGCCATGGAGAATCATCTCAGATTGAGGGGTGCAATTTACTGCTAGATTTTGGCAGAAATTCATTAATATGATTGGTTCAACACAGGGTTTAAGTACTGCTTATTACCCAAGTACAAATGGGACTATTGAATGAGCTAATGCAACAGTCAAACGATACCTTGTTATGAGTCCTATCAACAGACTTACTACTGTTTGCTGAGGTAACATACAATAATACTATACATAAAAGTACAGGACAAACCCCGTTTCGGATAGTGTATGGTGCAGATTTTGCACCTATTCCAGAGTGGCCACATAATAATCAGGAAACTTTAACACCTGCTCAATGGTCTGAGAGAATAAAAGATACATGGACATCAGTATAGGAAGCCTTACATAATGCCTCTATTGCATATAAAACTCAAGCTGACAAATGAAAGGCCAAACCTAATCCATTTAGAATTGGAGATTGTGTATCTTTCAATAAAGTATTTAAATATGGGACTACCATGTGAGAAATTGGGTCCAAAGTATATTGGACGGTTTCCTATAGTGAAAATTATTAAACCTATCACCATGTAGTTAAAATTTCCATCATGATTTATATGGATACATCCCGTTTTCCATATTAGTTTACGGAAACCTGTTAATACAGAACAAATGGCTTCACAACATTGCCTGGGCCAATATGAGATGATCAATATGAAGTTGGGGGAATATTGGATTCCCGGTTGCATAAATGGGTGTTACAATATTTGGTACAATGGAAGGGGTATCCTCTTGCAGACACTTCATGGGTGGTTCATACATACATGCATGCTCCTCTATTGTATAATCAGTTCCATTGGAAATATCCTATGAAAGAGGATGGGGGTTACTTAATATAACTGTAATAGTCACATCTGTATTTCTATTTCTCAGACCTTTGGTAGCGGGAGCAGCCTGTCGGGCTCCATATGCCTCAGCACCTGACAGCCACAGTGTTTCAGATCCCGGAAGGGCAATGCATTGTGAGATTCAGCTGAATGGCGGCAGCTGGGGGGGGGGGAGAAATCCCTGATGCTACCTATGAGTCGGCTGGGAGGCAATGGCTGGGGAGGCAATGGCTGGGGAGGGGGAATCCCTGTCAGATGTGAATTGCCGATAAACCTTGGTGTCGGCTTGGACTTCTGGAGTGGGGGAGGCCTCTTGGGTATACTGAAGGCTGGGAAACAGGGGGGATTAGGTGGGGATCAGTGGTTGGAGAGCGGGCACATTAGGATGTCAGGTTTAAAGGAAGCTAGGCATAGAAATAATAGGAAAGGGTGATTGGGAAACAAGCGTAGTGCAGAGTTAGAGGCAATTAGGTGGGTGGGGTAATAGAATAAATTGCACTGGAAGGCAAATGCTCCCAGCTCTAACCTGGATTGGAATTAAACCATTCTTGCTGAATGCTGCATGTGTAGAAGAATAAAAATACTTCAAACCTTCTAGTTTGCTGGCTCATGTTTCTTATCTATGAATATCCAGACCAGCTGAGAGTACCCATTACTTTACATGCAATCTCCACTTTTCAAACAGCTGGGTTGGTAGGAGTTGAAGCATGTGGTGAGAACTCACCATGCCCTGTGGCAGCAGTAGGTCTCAAACGCAAGTCTGCCGATGTCAGCCCAGCATTCTAACCTCATGAACCACTATGCTCCATGGCAGTACTGATAATAATAGTGGACTTTGATCATGACGCAAGTTAAATGAGTAAGGGGCATGTGAAGTCTGGAAAGGAAAGTTGTTTCTTCTGATTTGTAGATACATAGATCTTTTCCTATATGTAGAATTTTATGAGGGATCTGGCATCAGAGTGAAGTATTGTGATTAAAAATGTCCTTATATTGAAGAGATTGTGTTTCATATTTGTTCGTTGCTGTTGGCTGACTTTCAGGAAAAACTGCTTATTAATCAATTGCAGTCCAAAAGTCAATGCACATAGAAAAGTTAAATGGTTTCTTTATACATTTATTTGAGGTTGCCAGTAAATCAGATGTGCTTGAAGTTGATGTGTGATTTCACTGGTGTGTGTATATTTGTATGCGTGTGTGTGCAAGTCTGTTTCTTAGTGACAGGGCTTCTATCTTGCAACAAAGGAAAAATGAATTGTGATTTAGGAAATTGAACATTAGAAGGGTAGAAATGCATGTATAACTTCTAAAAAGAAGATTAAAAGCTGCTTCTTTATATCTCTATTTTCTTATATTTTATCTGATTTTTATTTCATTATTATTGTTGTTATGCTATTGCTATTGTTGTTTATACAATAATTAAATCTGTATTGTTTTTATTTCACAATTTTTTTCAATAAAAATTAATAAAAATATAAATGTTATTGAAAGAATAAAATAAAAGAGAAATGTGAAACTTCCATCCCGTTATTTGGATCACCAAAGAGAGAAAGAGACAAAAAAAGCAGTGAACCAAGAGAAACTATATGATTTTGCTTCAACTGCACATGGAAAAAATGTAATGGAGTGAGACAGAACTGGAAATTCAGATTTTGTAAGAAATGAAGACAAAATTCATCCAATTTCGCTCACCTACTTAAAAGACTCAAAATACATTAACAAACCAATGTAATGAAACATCAGCATCGCTTCAAAAATATGTATCTATTTGGGATGCCCATAAGTAATTGAGATATCTGAGCCAGAAGGCAAACTTTGTTTGCCTGACACATAGAGAAATTACCCTCTATTGTGTAACATTCTTTCATCATCATTTTCCTGCCAGACATGATAGAGTGAGAAATAAAGAACCATAAAGACTGGACATGAAAGGAAAGATCTGAACAAGCCTCTCTCAGATGTCTCCTTCTCTCCTGTCATCTAGATAATAGGAATCCTTTCCAGCTATTTCTTACATCTAGTTAAATAATAGTTATTTGATATTTTCTGAAGATACTAAAAGTGACATAGTGATGTTATAGTAGAACTGATTAATCATTCACAGCACACAAATAGCCAAACTGTATCAGATGTATGGAATTTTACATTATTAAAAATATAATTTTACATATTTTATATTTAACACTAATTTGAAATTCCAATATTTATGGTTTTGAAATAAATTTAAAATGAGTAGTATAGAAAGCTGTACTAATAGAAACAATAGATATGATCATCTCAGTAAAATTATGCAAGGGGCAGAGAAATATATATTTTGATTAACAATAAAAAATGCTATGGAGTAAACAAAATGATCAGATTCATTCTTAAATATACTATGACTGGCAGTAGCAGACTCCAGAATTTATAAATAAAAGCAAGAAAATTGATGGCAATTAACTTAGACAGTTTATTAATTAGACTGGATGGTGCAGGGAAAAGCTTTTAATCCAGATGATTAGGTATTTCTTCCATTACGCAATATGAAACTATAGGGATGACAAGTGCTATGATATTCATATCCAGCTTCTGGACTTTCTATGAGAATCAGTAGACAACTATGACAGTAAAAGTGCTTTGGCTGATTTAGTGATTTACATAGATTTAAAACATCAATTCAGATAACACCAAATGATAATAAAAACCAGAATAATTAAAATTAGGTGTTTAAAACGTATAAAACAGCAATAAAACATATCAAACAAAATCTCATAGGGTTTATTCAGCTGCTGGTCTCAAGCCTAGAAAATAGCCAAGTATTCAGAGTCTTACAAAACATCATTCGTTTGGGAGTCATCATTAGTGGGGGGAAATCTATTCCAGAGAAAAGATGCAATAGCAGAGGATATATAGTATGTCTCCCAGGCCCTAACAATGATTTGTTTAAATATTACACATACTCTGTTGATGCAAAACATCTCATATTGGCAAGCTCAAACTATATAAAAGGGTAACCTAACCTAACCATTACATATTTATTTCTCAGTTTAGGCTGGCTCTACTGAAAGCACATGATTAGGAATCCTTTGGTTAGAATTTGCCACACTAAATATTGCTCTTGATGTTGAATACTATTTTAATAATTTCAGGCAGTATACAAATTGCAAAGGCTATAACCCAAACAGCATCATCTGTTAAGATTAAATTGAAACTTGAGGTTATTGCATTAAGTCCACATTTACAATAAATGGGCATATCCTTTGCACAGTTTGAGTCTCTTTCTCTTTTGCTAGTAAATGTAAAGGAATCTACAAAGAACCAAACAAATTGCAAACAATTTTATTTATTTATTTATTTGATTTGTCAATTGCTTACAAGATAATAGGTATAAGTATCAACAGTTATAAATACATGAAATGGATACATATAAGAAAAATAAAAAGAATCAATAGGACAGGGATGGTAGGCAGGTTGATGCGCTTATGCATGCCCCCATCAGACCTCTTAGGAAAGGGGTGAGGTCAATAGCAGACAGTCTAAGGTTAAAATTTTGGGGGTTTCGGGAAGAAACCATAGAGTCAGGTAGAGTATTCCAGACATTGACCACTCTGTTGCTGATTTCCTGCAATCAAGTTTGATGTGGTTAACCTTGAGTTTGTATCTGTTGTGTGCTCTTGTGTTGTTATGGTTGAAGCTGAAGTATTTATTGACAGGTAGGGCAATACATATATGAGTTTATATACTATATAGCTTATATACTATATATGAGTTTATATACTATACTTAGTTCTAGGTTTTCCAGGTCTAGAATTTCAAGTCTGGTGGCATAAGGTATTCTGCAATGAGTAGAGGAGTAGAGAACTCTATTTCTGGACTTTCTCAACTGTATTAATATCAGATAGGTAATGTGCTTCCAGACTGATTAGCTGTATTCAAGTATTGGTCTAGCAAATGTTTTGTATGCTCTAGTTAATAGTGTGATATTACCAGAGAAAAAGCTATGTAGGATTGGGTTAACAACTCTTAATGCTTTTTTGGCTATGTAATTACAGTGGGCTTTAGCACTTAGATCATTAGAGATGAGTACTCCAAGGTCCTTGACAGAGTTTGGATCATCAACAAGGTCTTGACTATTCAGCTTATATTTTATTTTCTGATTTTTTTTGTAAGACAGAGCATTTATTTGTTGAGATTTGAAGTTGCCATTTGTTTGACTATTCTGATACATAGTCGCAGTCTTTTGGAAGGGTATTGTCTGTGGTGTTGAATAGCTTTACATCATTAGCAAAGAGAACTCAGTTGCTCTTAATATCACCACAGAGGTTATTTATGTAGAGTATGAAGAGAGTTGGTCCTAGAACACTGCCTTGGGGGACACCACTGTTGACAGATACAGAATGTGATAGGACGCTCCCAATTTTGACCATTTGTTATCTGTTTGATAGGAGTGCTTCTATCCAGTTATACAGAAACCATAGGATTTTAGTTTTAGTAGTAGTTTGTCATGTACCACTGAATCAAAGGCTTTACAGAAGTCTATGTAGATTGCGTCTATTGCTTTGCCCTGATTGAGTTATGTAGTCCATATGTTTTTGCAATGTAAGAGTTTCAGATTACTGGATAGTTTTTTTTTCTGAAACCAAATTGTTTATTAGAGAGTAGGTTGTTTGTCTCTAAGTGGAGGATAATGGATTGGTTAATAATTGATTCCATGACTTTACAGGTGATGCAGCATAAAGAGATTGGTCTGTAATTTTCAACTAGGCTGGGGTCTCCCTTTCTGAAGATGGGGATGACCGTGGCTTGTGACCATAGTTTTGGCAAGGAGCTGGTCCTGAAAGATTTTTCAAAGATTATGCTTAGAGGTTTGGCTATGGCAGTGGATAGCTTTTTAAAGAAGTAAACACATATTCCATCCGGTCCAATAGATAGAGATAGTTTTAGATTGCATAGTGCTTTTTCAGCATTGTCTACTGTAAAATCGATATGTATTAGATCATTGTAGTTGTCTCTGGTTCGACTAGGAAATACTGGGCATGATCCATTGCTGTTTACAAATACTGAGCCAAAGAATGTGTTAAAGAGGTTGGCTTTAATGGTGTCATCATTGCAGTCTTTACCATTTGGTCCTTTCGGGGGTGGGATGGACCTTGAGTCTTTTATCTGGACTTGCAAGAACAGTTAGGGCTTCTATATAATGCCCTTTCCAGAAATGTAAGGAGGGTAACAAAAGAACTATTAAAGTAGGCCTTCGACTAATGGCCACAATTGAGCCCAAAATTTATGTTGCTAAGCAAGGTAGTTGTTAAGTGAATTTTGCACAATTTAATTACCTTTCTTGTCCTAGTTGTTAAGTGAATCACTGCAGAATATTGCAAAAAAGGGAGTGACTCTCGATGCTGCAACTATCAAATATCTGAATTTTGATTACATGATCATAAAAATGCTATAATGCAGTGATGGCTAACCTTTTCCACATTGTGTGCCCAAAGTGCGTGTGTCTGTGCCCATGATGCTATGCACGCATGACTCCCCTGCCCCCTGCGCATGCGTATGCCACCTTCTGTGCACGTGACCCGCCACGCCGTGCACCTCTCCACATGTGTGTGTGACCGCCCTGCATGCCCTACTCCCTGCATATGCATGTGTGTCTCCCATGGATGTGTCTGCCCCACGCATGCATGGCAGATACCTGACAATCAGCTGACTTGTGGGGGCACAGGTGCACGCACAGTGGGGCTCTTCTAGGTGACCTCTCATGTGCCAGCAGAAATGGCTCTGTGAACCACTTCTGGCATACATGCCATAGGTTTGCCATCACGGCTATAATGGTATACAAATATGTGAAAATATAACTGAAAAAGCGGTAATAATTATCACTTTTTTTAGTACCACTGTAACTGCAAACAGTTTCTAAATGAACTGTTATAAATGGAAAACTACCTGTATCATAAAATTTTATCAAGGCCGTGTATATCAGAACATGAATTGTATTTTTATTTGAATAGATTAATACATTTCATGCATTTAGTAATTTAATTCTTTCCTGTCTATCAAAGCATTTCTTAGATATTTATAAGGAAATTAAGATGGCTGAAACTACAGCCTATTTAATGAGATTTTAAATTTAGTCTCAGTGGTCCAATTTTCTCACTGGTTTTAATATTGCTTCTTATAATAACTTAACTTGAAAAGATCCCATAAAAATCAATAATAATCTTGAAATGCAACATTAAAAGAAAACAGTATAACATAGTAACACAATCATATCTCACACAATTTAGAAAGTTGGTAGGTTAAATTAAATTAACCCTGCATTTATAACCCATTTCTTCCAAGTCAAAAAAGGAACATTCTTTATTAATTTCAGGATAAATACTTCATTAATATAAAAGAAAAAAAGAACTAAGTTGTAAGAATACTTCATTTATTGACTAGATTTATATTCTGAATTTCCTTGAGAAGTTGAAAGCAGTTCAAATAACCTCTCTAATTATTTTAATGCTAGGCACAATATCTGTGTTCTGGTAGCCTATGGACTTCAGCTATTCCATTTGTTTCTTTTTGTAACAATCTCCTGAATGTTTATGGTATTTCTTAACCATGTGTGAATTTTCTTGAAATGTCAATTTCAAAATAGTAAAGAGAAAAGAGAGAAAGGAAACCAGCTACAATGCCTTGAAAATATTTCCATACAATTTGTTTTTCATATACATCTAAAATGGCTCTCATACTGGATTCTTCTTCTTCTTCTCTCTCTCTCTCTCTCTCTCTCTTTTTTTTTGAGTTTTAAAAGTCCTAATATTATTTGTGGAACACCCTTCCCAAAGAGATGGAACCAGCTCAGACATTAGAAAATAATTAAAATCAATAATATTCCAGCATCTATTTGCCCTAGTGGATTATGGATGTCTTTTGGAAGAAGGACCACACATTAGACTACTGTCACCTACCACCATTCTTTTTCTTGCTCCAAAACAAATAATTTGTTTGGAGATTATCATTTGACTGTCCTAGACCATGGTCCCTGTGTGAATGCAATAAGTGTATGCAGTTAATGAATACATATATCAGCATCATTATGATTAGATTGGTTCTTTGGTGTTGTATATTGACTGTGTTAATCAGATTATGCAATCTTCCATTAATTAAATATAGACTCTTTCTCTTTCATCCAGGTTCAAATAATTTGTTTAAAAAGAAGGAATCACTATAGGCATATGGTTGGTAGAGCTCACAAAGAATCAAATTGCAGAAGAATTACATACTCAGAGAATATTACTATGCTATCTTGTCATAAATGGCATTCATCTTTGAATTATGATTGTATGATTATCTGTATTTGTCATCTTCCACTGTCAACATTTTAATGAACTTTATTTCTACCAAAGTCAATGATACTGGACAGTTACAAGAATTTTCAATAAAGTAAACATAGGGCATGAAATCTTTACCGTACTAGGTAAATATTATTGTCTAAGAAAACCCCCAAATCCTTCACCAACCTAATGTGGATCCAAAATTTTAGGGCTCTCATAAACTTTCTAAGATTAATAAATAGTGCTAGGAATAAATAGATGATTATAAATTTATCCTTGTTAAAAAAATGCTTGGATGTATTGAGTGTCTTTATTTTTCAATTCACAGCTCCTCCTTAGAAGTTCTAAATGTATATGAACACCTATGAGTATTGGCTAAAAACAGTATCTAAAAATAAACCCCTCATGCAATTCTGTACCCAGCAGCTGCAAATAAAATCAAATGAAATCTCCATTTATACTATAACATAGCTACATTTCAGACATATATATCGGGATGGGAAGACATTACGACTCTGTTATTTAGCTCCATAACTCCATAAATATTTTATTGTCCAACCAGTATAGTCAAACATAATAACCACCCCATGTATCAAATGAAAGTAGAGTCTGCAACATTCACTAACATAGTAAGACATTATGAACAAAAATTAAAATTTGAGATTTTATATGATTTTTTTTAAAGAATTGCTGGAGCCAGCCAGCCAGAACATTCCAATAAAAGATGACAAATTTTGAGCAATCAGTTACCTATGTCTCTCAATGTATGGCCATATTTTCTGCTGTTTTCCCAGAAGGAGCCCATGGGATCTTGGCAAAGAAATGAAAGAGCAAAAATCATAATATAATAGCAAGTAAGGCTCAATAGAAGTCTATGCTATAAATGAAAACTAGATTGTTTAGTCTGTATATGAGTTAATATCTGGCTTAAAAAATGCAAGGCAACTTCAACAACCATTGTTAGAAACACAGATTAGTATCTAAAGAACACTTTCTATCATGAGTAATACAATGCATGAACTTTCTACATTTATCTCTATTGGTTTCCATTCAATTTGATGACAGCATTTCAAAGGACAAGATCATTTGTATTAAATTCTTCTGAGTGGAGTGTGGTCTTGTTGTACATATCTAGTTAAAATTTGGCCGAGTGATATATATGTGAACATCCTCATTTTGCTATATCTACATCCACAAATTTACAGCCTTATGACTTTCCAAACTTTATTATCTCCTAAGGGATTTATTGTAAGGAATTTTAAATTGTTGAGTTTTATTCAGATAAAACTCAACAATATAAGGTAGGTAGCGAAGATAAATGAATATGTGTCCTTCCCTAGTATTCATTTTTGGCCCAGAATATACTGAAACCAAGACAGGAGATTATTTGACAGATAAATATAATTTTCAGCAATTTCAACACCATTAATAATTAATATTCCTATATTATCTTGTAAATTTGAAATTTCAGCCAAAAGCCAGCCATAACTTTTTCAGAATATTCTCTTTCATTCTTCCTCACCTTTTAGTCCCTTCCCAACAATCAGAAACTTTCTGTGTCTAGTGAGCATGCTGGGGTTTTGCTGAATGTGCTTGTTCTCCTATTATCTTCATTATTTTAGGATAAGTCTGGTCTTGTGCTATAAGTACATGGTATGTACTTAGTAGAAGACAGATTACAATATGTTGACTTGCATAGAATAGCTTGAACATGCTTAGCTGGGCTCTGATTGTTTTTGCAGCTTATTGGCCAAAATGTTTTAGAACTTATCAGAATTTTCTCTTTTTCCTTTAACTGTATATAGTATTTATGACTCAAGCTGCTAACTCCTTCTTAATTTAACCAAAAATATAAATCTTGGTTGATTAAAGCCATGATGGCCAATTGAATTACATGATAGAATTCAATATTTATGAGCCATCTAAAACATCCACAGCACAAGGAAGATTGCAACTTTGAAAATAAGAGAAATATGTAGTAAATAACATGAATTTCAACAAAATTAATGGGAAAAACTCGATGGATGAAAATCTTAAAGGGAAAACAACTCAAAAAGCTTGGGAAAGTCTGAAAAATATAATTTAAAAGCCCAGTCCACCACAATAGAATTGCAAAAGAAAAATAAGAAATTCAAGAAGAAATCAGCATGGTTGCATGAAGAATTATCTGAAAAACTGAAACATAAAAGGGATAATTATTAAAAAAAAGAAAAGAAAAAGGATCACATAACTAAGGTGGAATAACAGCATGTAGTCTGAATTCGCAAAGATGAAGTCAGGAAAGCTAAGGCTCAGAATGAACTAAGACTTTCGTAGTATAGAGACAATAACTTAGTCTTTAACATCAGTAAGACGAAGGAGCTTATAGTTTACTATAAAAAGAATAAATCAGAAATCTAGCCTTTGCTTATCGATGAAGACTGAGTGGAGCAAGTGGCCTGTTTAAAGTTTTGGGGGGTTATCATAAAAGAGGACTTGACCTGGGGCACTCACATTGCTCAAAAGGGCCCAGCAGAAATGCTCAGGGCAAAGGGCCCTGAGATTTTTCAGGAAATAACAACTAAATGAAAAACTGCTGGTGACCTGTCGCTGCATCATAGAGAGTATTTTAACTTACTGCACCTCTGTATGGTTTGCCAATTGCACAGTGGCAGATAGGAAAGCACTTCAGAGGGTTAACATCATTGCCCAGAAGATTGGTTGCCCTCTCCCCTCTTCAGAAGAGCTTTATAGCTCTCACTGCCTTAAGAAAGTTCAGAATATTCTTAAAGATCCATGTTATGCTGGGCACCTTTTTTTGAGCTATTACCATCTGGCAGATAGTACAGGATAATAAAAACAAGAACAAATACGGTGAAAAACAGCTTCTACCCCAGGGCAATAATTATATTGAATTCTACTGTATAGTGCAATATTAATGCATATTGGGTTTTCAATTTGATTGTATAGAATGTGAAAGATGTGTGTTTGTGTTTTATTTTTAAGGTTATAATGTACACTGAAAGTGGCATTTAATTTTGTTGTTTAAGGTGCAATGATGATAATAAAGTAAACTAAACTAAACTTGCAACAAATGTTAAAAATAATAATTAAAAAAATGTCTTTCAACAAGTCAAAAACAAGAAAACAATCGGTTCACTAATGGCAGAAGATGAAAAGGAAGTGACAAGGAGCAGGGAGAAAGCTGAACTGCTTAATTCATTCTTTGCATTTGACTTAATGCAAAAGGAACCTGGCTATTAAAAACAGAAGCATAAAAAACAGACTAGGAGTATAAATTAAAATAAGCAAAAAATGATAAGATAATACCTATCCCCTCTAGACAAGTTCAAATCATCAGGAGAAGATGGATTACATCCCAGAATTCTGAAGGAGCTGGCAGTCATGATCACAGAATCATTGATCAATATCTTTCAAAGATGCTGGAGCACTGGGGAGCTACCACTGGTGAGGACTGGAAAAGAGATCATGTGGTTCCCATCTCCAAAAAAGGGGGAAATGATGCAATAAAATACAGACCAATCAGCCAGACATTATCCTGAAGATCCAGGAAAAGATAATTAAGGAACAAATTTGCAAACACCTAAAACTAAGCAAAGTTGTAACCAGAAGCCAAGTTGGGTCAAAAACAGATCATGCCAATCAAATCTTATTCCATTCTTTGATAAGGTGACTTAATTAGTAGACTAGCAAAATGCTGTGGACATAGTATACTTGAATTTCAGTAAGACATTTGACAAAGCAGATCACAACCTATTTCTTAGTAAACTAAAAACATGTGGCAAAGACAGTATCACTGTGAGATGGATTCAGAACTGGCTGACAAATGGCACTCAAAGTGTATTTCTTAATGAACTACATCTACATCACAGGTGTTAAACTCACTATGTCACATTGCCATCATGTGACGTTACAGGACTTTTTCCCATTCATGGAGCTGGAGTGGGCATGGCCTATGCATGACATATTTGGCCCACAGTCTGCCAGTTTGACACCCCTTATCTACATGGAGAAAAATAATCAGTGGGGTACCTCAAAGTTCTGTCTTGGTCCAGTTCTCTTAAATATCTTCATAAACACTTAGATGAGGGAATAGAGTAGGAAATCATCAAGTTTGCAGATGACACCAGCCTGGCAGGAATTGCCCAAACCCCGAAAGATTTTACACTTAGGCAAGAAAAACCAAATAAACAGATATAAAATAGGTGAAACCTGGCTCAATAGTAGTAACTGCAAGAGGGATCTTGGAGTCAAAAAAAGCCAATGCAATGCTAGGTTACATTAATAGAGGGACAGAATCAAGATCAAGTGAAGTGTTATACCACTTTATAATGACTTGGTAAGACCACCCTTGGAATATTGCATACAGTTTTCATCACCACAATATAAAACAGATTTTGAAACCATAGAAAAAGTTCAGAGAAGAACAGCAAAGATTATTAGGGGGCTGTAGGCTAAAACATAAAGAACAGATGCAGAAAATGGGTATATCTAGCCTAGTGAAAAGAAGGATTGGGGTGACATGATTTGTTTAGTTTACTTTATTGTCATTGCATCACATACCACAAAATTAAATGTCATCTTCAGTGTACATTATAATTATAAAAATAAAACACAAACACACATTCTTCACATTCTATACAATTGAATTGAAAATCTGATATTGCATTAATATTGCAGTATACAGTAGAATTCAATGATAGCAAGATTTTAGAGGCTTCCACAAAGAAGAGGTTGTAAACCTATTTTCCAAAGTACCAAGTGGCAAAACAAGAAGAAATGGATAGAAACTAACCAAGGAGAGAAGCAATTTAGAACTAAGGAGAAATTTTCCGACAATACGAATAATTAACCCATTGAATGGGTTGCCTTCAGAAGTTGTAGGTTCTCCATCACCAGAGTTTTTAAAGAAAAGTTTTTAAAGAAAAGCCATGTGTCCAGAGGGTGTAGGATCTACTGCTTGAAAAGAGAGTTGTACTAGAAGGTCTCTTCCAACTCTGTTATTCTGTTAAATAATGAAATTAATTGAAAAATAGATACGTTGCATTCTGATGAAAGCAAGAGAAAAAGGGAAATGCAATAAATCTGAATAAAGGTGACCTGAAGTTGATAAAAACAGACATAAAGACTGAATTATGCAGAGAAAGGCTAAATAGTGTTTCAGTATAAAAAGGAGGAATTCATATATTACTCACATTGTCTATGTTCTCCAGTGAATGCTAATACTGAAAGGATTAGGGATGAATGAATACTGTAGAAATTATTCTGTTACAGACATGAATGAATAGGTGGAAGCAAGATGAGAAAATACAGATATACATTTGACTTATTTGGACCCTCAAGAATGAATATGAGTAGTTATTGTTTGGTGAATATCTGATTTTTTTAAAAGGCCTGCTTGTTTATAATATATAGTTTAAGCATATTTGAACGAATAATAATGTACTAATCTTCTAAACCATCCAACTCTCAATAAAAAACATGATTGTTTTATATATAATGACTGAGATAATAAGTGGAAAATAGAAGGATTATAAGAGATTTTGAATTTGGAGTAGGCTTTTCTGGCACTGGCACTCAAGAATTTTGGGAAAAGGAAGGAAAAATAGTAAATAGAAATTAGAATGAGAATAAATTGACTGCAAGATGATAAACCATGAGTTTGGAATTTTAAAAAAAAGCATTTGAAGGAAGATTAATCTGTCAGTAAAGAATATAAGAAAATATGCTGTAGAAGCTGCTTGGAACTAAGTGAAAAAAATATTTTGCTGAGTGCCTTGTAAGGACTTAAATAGGAAGTATGGTGGTGGAATGGTTGGTGGAATGATGAAATAAAATAAACTGTATATTTAATCCTTGCTTATCAAATGATGACCATTCATATTCATGATAGTGTAAAAAAAACCCCACCTTTGTGGGGAGTTGTTATAATTATGACCATTGTAGCATCTTGTAGTTATGTGATCATCATTCAAGCACTTTGCAATCAGTGTGTATTTATGACTGCTACAGCATCTTGGCGTCACACGACTGATATTTGTGTATTTTGCAATTCCTTACAACAAGAATAGGAAGGCAGAAGTAAAACCATAAGTCAGAATCATGTTATGGTTTGCTCAATGATTAATGAGGAAGTGAAGGCATAAGCCTATCACAGTCACATGTCTGTTTTACTTAGTGATGGAGTTGCCAGTATCAAATGTGGTCATTAAACAAGAACTATCTATACAACATGGTCACTGTGGCCACAAAATAAGAACTATCTATAACTTATGACAATTCACCCCAAATGTATGTTGTTAAGTGAGGAATTTGTTAAATAAGTTTTGTTCCATTTTACAACTTTTCTCACCACATTTGTTAAGTGAATCACTGCAGTTCTTAAATTACTAACAGTTCTAAAATTAGATTGTTAAGTGAATCTGGTTTTCCCACTGATTTTGCTTATTAGAAAATCACAAAAGGGGATCATATGACTTCAGGACACTGCAAATGGTATAAATCCAAGTCAGTTGTCAAGCATCTGGATTTTGATCATTTAACCATGGGGATACAGCAATGGTCATAAGTGTGAAAATGGTCATGTCACTTTTTTCAGTGTTGTAACTTCAAATGGACATTAAATGAACTGTTGTAAGTCAAGGGCTACTTGTATTTGAGAAAAAAGGATATGAAAGAATAATCATTGCAAGGAATGTGATCCAGGTATCATGTATCCAGAACCGTGTGTTGTAAAGACTATAACTAAATAGAGCAAAGAATGGTTAAAACTGAAAGAGCTAAACAAATAGAGAGCGCTTTGGTGAAAATGGGTGGAACATTTATTCTAAAAGTAGCCTTCAAGAAGCCTTCAATCAGGTGAATTAAGCATAAATATGATGACATGGAACTGAAATGAGGGAATGCTGCATTGAGTGTTTCAGAGATTTGTATAGGAATGACAGCTATAGGAAGAAGAGCAGAATTGAAATTAATGCTATAAATATTAGCATCCAAGAAAAAAATGAGTGAAGAACTCATAAATGCTGTGAAAATATTTTAAAAATGGTAAAGCTGCAAATGTAGATAACCGAAGAAATGTTAAAATATGGATATGGTTGGTTTATGGAGAGGCCGTGTGATTTATTTAATAATTGGAAGAATGTACAAGAGAAAGGCTATAAATGTAAAAAGTGAAAATTGCAGAGGATCAGTTTGTTAACCTAGCGGGGTATGGAGCAGAATTCTGACTCACACTTTATCCTAACTTTTGGTGGCTAACCATTCTTGAAAGGCACCTCTCCATGATGAAGCCTTCATCTCATCTTCAGCCCATGGCCGGGCCCAGCTAATATTTTTCTTTTCTTCTTTCCTGAAGCAAAGCTGAAGGGAGTTTTCCATCTTCTCCTGAAACAAGTCTCGCTATTTGCATTTGGGTAAATGATTGCAAGCTATACACAAATGGTGACAAGCAGGTATATGAACTTATGCACCTGGGTAGAACATTTTTAAGATAGGAAAAAGGATGGAGACATTTCAGTATGTATCAATAGTGGTAGAAAAGTAGTACAAAGTGAGTGATCTAATGCAAGTAATAAATTTTTGTTGAAATAAGTAAAGCTGGCTATGTACAAGGGTTTGCTTTTCTCCATGTTATTATATGAAATTGGGATTTGCTATGCCCCAAGAAGCATCAAAATCAGTTGAATGCAGTGGGAATGGAAGAAGTAGACATCACAGAATAACAGAATTGAAAGGGACCTTGGAGGTCTTCTAGTCCAACCTCCATTCTGAACAAATCATTATCCAATCTTGTCTTTAAAACCTCCAGGGGTGCAGGATCCACAACTTCTAGTTGTTAAATTAATTAAATTAAATTATTAATTGTTTGTGGTAAAACATGTGAGTCCAAGAATAAATTGTTGTGAATGAATACAACAGTGACTGCTTATATGAACAAATGGTGATGGTATACTCATAAAAGAATAAAGGAAAGAAGATAAAATTGCAAAAAAATCAGGGAAGAAATGATGAATGAGTTAAGGAGAAGGGGAAGTTCAAGAGACTGGAGTTGATGAAATTCTCAAAAGAAGAGAAGCAATAATTTTGAGGACAAAAACAGGGAATGTATGTAGTAGAAGAAAGGAAAGTTGTCAAAGTAAGAAGAAGTTTAATAAATGATAGTGCTACAAATTATAATTAGATTATTTTGTATTTTTTTCTGTGAAATGCATAGCTTTGAATCTTAACTTGAATATTTATATAGTTTCCCCCCCAGTAAGGTTTTTCCCTCTGTAAAGATTTATTTTGTATCTCATTAATGATATCTTACTATTATGTGTATCTGATGTGGTTTCAGCTAATTAAGGATCCATACTTGAAACAAATTTGATACCCATATATAAGATATCAGTCTTCCTGACTTCTCAGCTGAATGCTTGGCATATAGATTCATTGCTTTTTTGTTTACTGCATCATATACTGAAAATTGATTTTGCTGGGAGCTTGGAGCAACCAGATAATGGCTTTGCCATGTGGCCAGCTGTACTGCTTAACATGGTGTGACAAGATCAATTTTGGAATTTGAAGCATCAAGCCAAAGTTCCTTGTACTTCTAGAGAGCATCTGTCACTAACTACTCTGATACCATACTGATATTTCTCTGATTTATTCCAGTGTTGTTTAGAAAAAAAAATCATTACATAGGAATTTGTAAAAAAAAAAAAGCCACATTTCACTATACACTGCAGCTGCTGAAAAGGATCTTGAATCACAATCACTGCTAAAAGCTGAGATGTGGATATTCAATTGTTCTTTCCTAAGGCAGAAGATAAAAGGAACTTGTTTTTTCCACTGTTTTCCTCCATCCTCCATTGTCTGAATGCCAGAAGCTTAAAGATAATTATTACAGTCTTCATGCAATGCTTTCGACTGTGGAGATGAGGCTCTGGGGAGTGGTAAGAAAGTAAATGGTGAGGAGGTAAACAGCATAACTGGAATTAGATTAGCGAGAGCAATGTTTATCACTCCAGTTGAATTGCCCAGGAAACTTACGTTAAGCCTCATGCAGAGTCTGGGTAGTTGCAATGAATAAGAAGTGGCCCAGCCATGACCCAACTATCCAAGATGCAATTGCTGACTTTTATCATTTTAGCACTTTTAGGTGAGACACCGAATTTTTCCCTTCTTTTAATAAAGACTGTGTTACGGTGCTAATGCATGTCTGAAAAAGGCAACAAATGGTATAGCCTAAAATACAATGTGCATGTGATAACTACAAGCAAGTTTAGCCATAACTTGTTCAATCAAGTTAAGAATAAAATACATTTCATAAAATATGTACATGTATGTGCGTGTGGGGTTTTTTTCTCCAAATGCTAACTGATACTAAGCAAATTTAATAGAATTTTACAAAGTATTCTTCATCTTTAATTTGCATGGATTAGACAGAATTTTAAATAGAGGGCACTAGAAAATTAAAATCAGGAAGACATCGTGATAGCCCAACTATGGCTGAGCATGTGATTTTTAAAAATCATTATTTATTTAACTATTCGTGCAAAGTATCAAGAAGATAGGCTAAAGATCCAAATGGATCTTGACAAACTAGAACACTGGGCCATATTTAACAAAATGAAATTCAATGTAGAGAAAAATAAAGTCCTACACTTAGGCAAGAAAAACCAAAAGTACACATATAGACTGGGTGAAACCAGGCTCAATAGGCGTAACTATGAGAGGGATCTTGGTGTGTTAGTGGACAACCAGCTAAATATGAGCCAGCAGTGTGCAGCTCATAAAAAAAATGCTAATGCAATCCTGATTTGCATTAACAGAGGGATACAATCAAGATCAAGGGAGGTACTAATACCACTCTATAAAGCCTTAGTATAAAGCCCATACCTAGGGTATTGCATCCTGTTTTGGTCACCACACTATAAAAAAGATGTTGAGACTCTAGAAAAAGCACAGAAAAGAGCAATGATGATTAGAGGACAGGAAACTAAAATATATGAAGAATGGTTAGAGGAACTGGGCATGGCTAGTCTAGTGAAGAGAAGGACCATGATAGCAGTGTTCCAATATTTGAGGGACTGCCACAGAGAGGAAGGGGTCATGCTATTTTCTAAAGCACCTGAAGGCCAGACAAGGAATAATGGATTGGAGATATTTAATCTGAAAATAAAGAGAAATTTTCTGACAGTGAAAACAATTAACCAATGGAACAGTTTGCCCTCAAAAGTTGTGGGAGCACCATCACTTGAGACTTTGAGATTGGATCCAATCCAAGAGATTGGACTCCCATCTGTCAGAAATGGTGCAGAGTCTCTTGCTTGGGCAGGAAGTTGGACTAGATCAGGGGTCGCCAACCTTTTGGACCTCAGAGACCACCAAACTCATAATTTTAGATCCCAGGGATCACTAACCAGTTATGTGGACATGGCCTAATTTGTGGGTGTGGCTTGTTGGTCATGTGACTGGCTGGGCATGGCTTGTATGTAAATATTATAAATATTTATATAAATATTGAATTTTTTTATAAAAAAAGAGCAACTTTTACCCAAAATCAGGCAAAGCAGGCAGATTGAGTTGCTCACAGAATCATAGATTCATTCAGAGATCTATCTATCCGCCATTGGCTAGCTCAGTCTGTCACATAAAATTTGCTTGCAAGCAAACTCATAAAATTAACTCACAACACACCATGCATGTAAATATTGATTTTTTTTATAAAAAAGAGCAACTTTTACCCAAAAGCAGGCAAAGCAGGCAGATTGAGTTGCTCACAGAATCATTCAGTGATCTATCTATCTGCCATCGGCTAGCTCAGTCTCTCAAATTTGCTTGCCGTGAGTCTGTACTGAATTTGCTTGCAAGCAAACCTTTAGTCTTAAGGGAGGTTTGGCTGTGCTGAGCCAAAGATCTAAAGACTAGCTAGAGAGCAAGAAATCCAACCATTTCCTGCTTCCTAGCTAATCTAAATCTCCCGGCACAGCAGAACAATGATAGTTGTAAAAAGGAAAAATAGCAATTTAGCAGGCAAGTTTGCCAGGTAAGGAGTGAGTGGGCAGGGAGGGTTCCCGTGGGCCATGTGGGCGGCTCAGCCTTGTGTTTCTATGCAGCCTTGATTAATTGCTTTGTGGGTGTGGTCTGGGGTGAGATTTCTCTGCGGCGCACCAAAATTTTCTCATGGCCCACTGTTTGGTGACCGCTGGACTAGATGAACCTACAGGGTCCCTTCCGACTCTGATTATCTGTTATCTGTATTTGCATGGCTGCTTGCTTTTGGGCATAATTCTGGATACTCATCATAGCAAGAAATATTAAAGTCACTGAGATAAAAACTTGATTGCTTATGACAAAACCACTGACAGGCTCCCACCTTATTCTATAGCAGTACCTCAGAGGAGAGCCATCTCTTTTCAATCTCCTGGAAGATCAAAAGATTGGGGCCTGCCAGATACCCTTAGAAAGAATGTTTTACAGGGAAGAATTTGCTATAAAAACTCTTACTTTGCTAGGTTCTACTGGGTGGCAGCATTTAAGAGCAGGAATCTGGAACAGGTCCACTCTACCCAATCTGGTGGGGAAGACATATACCTCACAAAGAGGCAAAATATGCTATGTAGGATCTTAAAGGTGATAACTATAGCAATGATGTGGTCTATCACTGAAAAAAAAAAAGATTTGATAGATGAATGTATTGAAACTATTAAAAATCTCCAGCCAAATTGTAAACTGAGAAATTGGGTTAATTATTCCTTTACATTTTTCTAGAAGAAGGACAAATTGTCCAATATTTACTCAAGAGAAGCACTTCTAATTAGGACCGATTCTAACCCATGTGAAGGATTTTGTTTTTGGTGGTGGTGTTTTCCTTTGAGTTTTAAAGCAGCACAGCAGGCTGTAGCATTTGCAGAAGGCTTTATAAAGGCAGCATGGTAGTTACAGCCACTATATTGAATCTTTTTATGCCTCCCACCCCACCTCAGCCCTTAGAGGGAAGTGTCAAACCAATGGAAATCATTGGAAATCTTTTATTAAATACATGCAAGAACCCTATTAAAGAATATTTCATGAAAATCCTGTTCTGGGGGGAAAAATTACAAGGAAAATTCTTCTTCATCAAACTGAACAATGTTGATAGATTAATATTCTTAATGTTTCACAGGTTAATACTTTTTAATTTGTTCAAATTCTAATTTGTTCAAACATAAGTTGGAGTATCTACTATGTAGACTCAGGAAAATGCAGGCAACTGTTCATGGCCAAAGTTGATTATTAGCAAAGGATTATTTGTGCAGACTATTGTTTTGTACAGACTGCTGTGAATCTTTCTAGCCTACTTTAGGCAGAGAAAAAAGAAACCTGGGTCAGATCTTTTAAATTCCAGAGTGCTATTAGAAACTATAAAATTAATTTCTGAGCCTTACCAAATAAAAATTTTGCATTAAAAAGTGATGAGTCCAGGAGATTAAACATGCTCTCTATTTAAGCTGTCTGTATATATATTTAGCATTATTTGAAGCAAAAGTTAATGCAGATTACTTTAGACTTTAATTTTCATGCAGAAAATCTTTTTTCCCCTTTATTTAACAAGTGCTGAGCCTGCAGTCCAAGACATAATGACATGGAAATAATTATTTCACCCCTGAAAGAACATCTTGCTATGTTGTGCCAAATAAACATGCATAGGTTCAGGCTACATATGAAGTCTAAACAATATCAAATCAAATGCTAACTATCTTGCTATACATCAAAATGAATTATGCATTTTCTGAAAATAGCATAGCAAACTTTATACACATACATTCCCAATAATTTGGATTCATTGAGTTTCTCTATTATGTCAAACAAGTCCCTTCGTCAAACATCTACAAATTAAATTTAACCTCTGTAGTATTAATAATAGAGATTATTTCTCAGATCTTAAAAATCTACCAAATAAAATAAAGCCCCAAAGGAAATGTTTTATTGAGAAGAAGCTATCTTTGAACTGTTATTCATTTCATTACCCCTCCAATCAAATCAAGTTTCTTCATCTCTGAAATTCACATTTGTCTGGTGATCATGTATAAGCTTGGTTAGACTGTAATTTTTGGCTAGACCCTTACGAACAAAGGAATGTTATTGGTGGTTTCATTCACGGTTTTATCCCCTTTCATTTTTTAAAAAATAGTCGGTCGAGATTCCCTCCAGATTTCCCTATCATCACCTACACAGCTCTCCCACTGGCTATAAAATACAGCAGCAGCTTGTAGGTAATTGATCAGACAAGTGAACTGTAAAATATTCATTTTCTACTTCAACAGCTAGATAATTCTCCTGGGAAGTGGATGAAAATATTGCTTATGCACATCAGGGTCGACAGAGTAATAGCAAGGTTGCTGATAAGCAGGGGTCTGCTACAGAGTTCAGGCTTAATTCTGCTCTATGCCAGAGACAAAGGGAGTGTGCCAGTTCCCTTTCGCCTGCAGCGAGAAGTCTCATTATATGCTAAACCTGAAGACATCAACACTTATGTGCAACTCTTCCTACTTTGGGATTGGTGCTACTAAATTTAATTAATCAGGGTCCATCTTGGCATGCCAAGGAACCAATTAACACTTTGCTATTGTAACCAGCTTGCTAAACACTAAAGTACTAATGCATGGAAAAAAATCATGACAGAAAAGGTGCAAAATGATTCTGATATGTGCTTTTATAAGCCTGAATTGTTTCTATGTATAAATATTCTCTTCCAAAATATACAAAGTAAATATGCCAATGACAAGTGGCTGTATATGAAATAAGCATTGAGTGTATGGTAGTGGAAAAGATAAAGGTTTTCCCTGCCAGTTGTGTGTTACTCTGGAAGTGGTACTTATTTCTGTTTCTTGGCTGAGAGAGTCAGCACTCTCTGAAGACACTTCTTTGGTCAGCATGACCATACAACAAAGTTACACGGAATGTTGTTGCCTTCCCACCAAAGTGTTACCTATTTATTTACATGCATTTGCATGCTTTCAGACTGCTAGGTGGACAGGACCTGGGCAAGTAATGGGAGCTCACCCCGGGGTCACACAGTGCTTGGGTCTTGAACCCAAGGTGTCAGCTTTGCAACTGAGTGCTGAACCCCCATTGTGTAATAGAGAAAGATAATGTGGGATGCAATTTTAAGGGATAAAAAAGAGTTACTATAAGCATACAAAGATAAAATGCAGTTTTTTTCCAATATGATCAAATAATCCCTTTGATCTTAATTTCATAAATAGTGTCGTTCTGTATTTGTCACCCAACATTGTTGAAATTTGATATTTCCATTTTTCTTTTTCTTTTATTGCTTTATTTCACATGTAAAAGAGATGCTAAATTAAAACTAGCCTCCAAAATAATCTGTCTCTTAAGCTAAGCAAAGGAATTTAAAGTTGGCCTGGTTTTATTAGGCTACCTGTCCCATAAATCCCAACATGGCCAATGATGAAGCATTTAGAACTATATCTGCAGGACCATTTAAATACCTGCATGCCAATACATGGCTTCTGATTTTAGTCCTTTATAAATCAGTATCAGTATTTTCTTTTAATTTTACTAGACACAGTAGGTGACAAACTGCTGGTAAAAAGTGAGTAAGTTTAGAATAATAATTTAACCCATTTTCAGGAATCACCATCCCTCAGTGTTGGAGTGGATGGTGATTACTTATTAACTGTATTTAATCAAGATAAGCTATATTGTGAGGTGAAATAATATGCAGCCTATTGTTAAAAAGACAATGTTATGTATTTCCTACCCACTGATACAGTGCAAGTTCTTGACCAGTTAAAGATAGCTTCTGAACATAAAAATGAGGAGAGGACTTGTTATATGTTCTTTTTTTTTCTTGTGATCTTGTACTTCCTGTCACTAGGGCAATCACAAAGTATAATTCAACTGCCAAGGTTGAAATCAGTTTACAGAAGGCAATCACATATACAGTGTAAGACCTTTTGCTTTGGAACCAGGAAGCAATTGGTTATGGGAATGAAATTTTTCATCCAAAACAGATCTCTTACACTTGATGGTGACAAGAGTTATGTTCTGTTTCTTAACATAGAACAATATTTGCCTCCTGCATTGCTGGCAGGACATTTCCCAATGTCTTCTACTTACCCCATACCTTGATCTTGCAAGATTTTGCTAATTTCAGGAGAAAAGAAACAAAGGCTACTACTGCTACCTATCATTTTTTTTTCCAAATTGCCATTACATCCATTATTTTCCAAATTGCCATTTTATAGACAAAAATGAGTGTCATCAGAAAAGATTTGATATTGATATACAGGTAGTCCTCAACTTACCCCCAGTCATTTAATGACTATTTGAAGTTACGACAGCACTGAAAAACACTTAAGATTGTTGCAGCAGCCATGGTTACATGATCTACATTTGAACTCTTGGAAACTGGCCTGTATTTATGAGTGTCTCGGGATCATCTAATAACCTTTTGCAGCCTTCTGATAAGCACAGTCAATGTGGAAACCAGATTCACTTAATGTCCATGTTACTAACTGGACATGACATGATTCACTTAGCAACCTGTGGAAGAAAGGTTGTAAAATGCAGCAAAACCTCACTTAACAACTGTGTTGCTTAGCAATGGAAATTTTGGGCTCAGTTGTGATCATAAGTCAAGGATGACCTATATAATCTTCTAAATATTCAGCTGAAGGGTCCACCATCAATGACATTCATTCTGAATCTTCCAAGGTGCCTGCCCCATCCCACCATAATGGCAGTTACTGTTTCAACATATATACTGATTTTTTCACCATCTCCTCTACTGAAACAAGCAAGACATGGTTATTTGAGCCTCATAAGTAATTTTGTTCTGCTGAAAAAACCTCAGAACCACCTCCTCCAGTTCTTCCAGGGTAGAGAAGAATTACTATTGCTAGCTGCACTTTTTGAATTTATGGGTTTGTTTAAATCCTCATGGTTATGTCACTGCAGGTCAATCAGATTATTACAAAGGAAATAAATACAATGTATTATAGGTGGCAATATTTTTTATTAGTTTCCAAAAGTATTGTTAAAGAACAAATGACACCATAGATAAATCAATGTATGGACATAATGGAAAAAAGAATGGTCTGGAAAATTAAAGGAAGTGATATTGCTTGTAACTACATTTAACTTGATGTCCCTTTCTTATCTTAGACTATGTCCTTAATTACTTTGCTTTGTTATTCCTTTTCTCTCTTCTGCATATTATCCCATCATACTAAGCCATCATTGATATTGGTAGTGAATAATAAAGCATGTCAAGCCATAGTTTGTCACCCTAAATCCATAGAAACCCATCAGGACTCAGCATGATACAGTAGGTCAATCCAGTTGGTGTTCTCCTGAAGCACTGAACACTCTCTCTTATCATCATATATGATGTATATGTGTGATACAATGGAACTTAAAATTCAAATGCATTTAGATGTACTATTGTGAAATTATAGTGTAATATGTCTATAAAAAGAAATATATCAGATTAAAGACAACTGGTTTTATACATGAGCTGCTCTGAAAAGATGTCACAGTGCCACATTTGTTTTTAATGTAAAGGTTCTGCTTCTACTTTATACACAAAAGTGGTAAGGCTCAGGTTAAGCAAACATGTCTGCTTTCATCAAGTGTTATTTTAGCTAAAGTTCTCAAATAACTGCCAAGGCACTTCAATTGAAACTGGATAAAAGTCATCTGCCTATAGGGCAAAAGTGTAGAAAGCAAGAAATAGGTGATTCCTTTCATCTTTATCTCTCTTGGTTGCTATAGCAAGAGCATTCTACATAGAATTAGCAACAGCACTCCAGCATTCTGATATTTAATGTTTCTTAAATAACTTTCCAAAAGTCCAAATGGTATTAATCAGAAAATGCAGTCTGTAATTTCACATGTCTTTTCCTAAAACATCTAAAGTAAAAAAGCAAAGTTTTAAAAATGAACAAGGTAACTTTGTGATGCAATTTATTATTGAAGTAAGAAAGACCGTTCATGTAGATTGTTTCTCCTATTGAATATGATTGTGTAATATTTAATACAAAGAACATTCCTTTTTAAGATATATAATTTTAAAGAAATCATTGACTTGGAACTAGGAAAGTTTTATTTCCCTAACATGAGTAGAGCTGGAATATATACTAATATGCAGGTTCTCATCTATTTACACAGTGATTGTTTTCCTGTTTCCTTTAGTCCACTGATTATACATTCATGACTTTGAAACACATCACTTCAAATACATCTCTGTACTCCTGTAGCTACGAAAGATTTAATCCAACATTTCTGAAGTACACCTGGTTGGAAATGGTTGATGTATATTCTAGAGATTTTGACAAATAAGCTAACCTTCCAAGGATTGAAAGAGTTTGCTTGTTTGAGATGAGGTGTGAGTTCCATGTTTTCTTGCTTATCAGTAAAAGGCTGATGATTTAAACCCCATCCAAGTAAAACAAAGGCAATCAATCAGTCACACACTTCTGGACTGATTTCTATAGCAAAATACATTGACTTTTTTTCTTCCTAAGAAGACAAATATAGTAGCCTTGTTCTTTCCCTCTCAAATAAAGGTTGGTTTAGGATAAAACTTATGACTATTATGACTAGACCCACAGTCAGCCCAATTGTATTTGGCATTTTTATACATCTATTAAGTCCTTCCAAGAACCTGAGATAGGGAGATGTTGATATTTGATGGTGTTAGAAGTGTCATCAAGAGGTATAAGGTGTTCCATGAAAGCTGCCTTTCACAACTACCTGATGGTGAATTTGTCAATGCCAATGATATTGAAGTAGTGCTCCAGTTATTTTGGGATTGCACCAAGGCTTTAATTACTATTGGTATTACCTTTGCTTTGTTTGCCACAATCATTCTATTTTTATTTGCAGGTATTTGTATTTTATTATTTTGTCCAGTTCTTCCTCTTCTATTCTGCTACCTCCAGGTCCTAGCACATCCACTGTCTAAACCTTTTAGGTCTTTATTTATATTATTGTAGTTTTATGATTACTATGGCTGTACAAAAGAATGAGTTTGAATCATTGCCTCCTTATCAATCTTGAAGATGTACAACTAGAATAATTTTCAACACTATATCCTAATATATTTGGTGAACTTGATTGTATATTCATATTCATATTCAAACAAACACATGTAGAAAGTTAGCATCCACACTCTCCTAGAAAAATGAAATATTTTGAAAAGTATTAAAAAGGCAGAATGTTATATTTCCTTGGATAAGGAATGGAGAAATATGCTCTTGGAAAGCAACCCCCACCTTTCTTAATAGCCCTCAAATGATGTCAGGACTTAAGAGATAAAGATTCATAAGCAAATACCCTCACCCAAGATCCAGCAAAGGTAGGATTAGCCCTCAGCCATAATAGGAATTGTGCAACACCCCTTCAATGCGCCAGCAGCAAATTTCAACCAAATTTAGCTCAAACTCCTAGGATTTGTACATGGTCCCAGGGGAATCTGACAACAGCCAATAGAATTCATTTCTTGAACAGGAAGTTCAAATGCAAAGTCCAGCAGAAGGTATAAATAGCCACCACTCTCAACTCCATGTGGTTAGCTGCACCAGAACCACCCATGTGCTTCTGCTTCATCATTAAACAATCTTTCCAATAGCCTCCAGCCTCCATTTTGGCTTCAGTGCCTTTTCTCTGGCTTGGAACTGAACCAGATGGATATTTCCTCCAACACAGAGAAATACATATATTTTATGGCAAAGTTTTGCTTTCAGTTGGTTTCAGCTTTATTCTTAATAAACTTAATAACTTAAACCTGATAGCCCATGATGAAAGTTACATCCATACGCATTATAAAAATACAATCACTCCTTTTCAGAAGATTGGGGGGTCACAGGTCTCTTTACTACATGAAAATGAAAGTCCATAAGGACCTCTTCCTGGAAAATAATAGAATGGGTGAATAAAACAAATCTATGACATAAATTTCTGTCACTTTTTTTTTAAATAAAGAGACTTAAGAACTAGTAAAGCAATATTGCCAATAATAATCCAGGAATTAGGAAGGTGACAGTTATAAAGTAGATTACATGAAGATAATTGTTTTAGCACATACTGGTTGGCCAAAATTGGAGTGGTATTGATGTGAGTATCTGAAGGAAAGAACATTGCTAATACCAGTGCTACTGATCTTCTATTCCAGCAAGAGAGAAGGAGACCAAGAAAAGGATAATGGATATCTTGTACCTGCCAAAGGAAGATAGCAGGTTCATTTTCATGTTGACAAAAGAGTAACCAATCTGTTTTTGTTGCCTTTGAATTAACTGCATATTTGCAGTCTGAGGAACAGGTGCATTTCTAAGCTGCAATCTTAAATATGTCACCTGCTGTGTAATTTAAATACAGAGAAATCCATCAACAGTCTGTTTAGCCATTTATTCAGTCTGATTTTTTTCAATACCAAAATGCATATTTTGAAAAGGAAGAAGTAATTTATGTCAAAAATAATTTAAAATTTTCTTTATAGTTGTCTTTGCTTTATATTAATTTGGACAAAGAGTGAAGGTTCTGCTTTATTATGTTGATTTCTTTTTTTCTTGTTCTGATTTTTTTAAATCTACTGGCTTAAGTTTGACTATTCATTGGGTTTTTCATACTTTCTGACTTATTTCTTTTTTATTTCAGCAATCATTATATTTTAATGGCTGTATGACTAGCTATCACAGGTTATTATTGAAATGGCTATAAGACATTATTTTACAGTCTAACTGTTCATTTCGTTCAATTACTTTCATTAATCCAGATAATTTACAAAGTTCAACTATAAAGTTTCTTCACCAATTATTCCACACTAGTCTCTATAAAGATTTCTTTTCAAAATGTTATAGTTTGTTTGAAAGTGATTAGAAATCATACAAAGACACAACAGCACATGTCAAAAATATCAATTGTATTAGTATCAATCAGATGTTTGTGCAATTGTTTTGCCTTTAAGTGTTGTTTTTAGTATACAGTATATAATAATTGTCTATTAATTATTTCATGTTAGGGTGAAATACAGATAGTCCTCAACTATTTGAAGTTACAATAGCACCAAAAAGATGACACAACTGTTTTCATATTTACCATTGCAGCATCCACTTGATCATATTATTAAAATTAAGTTGCTTGGCAATTGACTTATATTTATGATTGTTGCAGTGTTCTCCTAGGATCATATGATCATCTTTTATGACCTTCTGACGAGCAAAATCAATGGTGAAGCTAGATTCATTCAACAACTATTCATTTAACAATTGCAGTGTTTCATTTAACAACTGTTGTGAGAAAAGTCATGAAATGAAAGCTAAACTGACTTAGCAAATGAAACTTTGGGTTCAATTGTGATCATAAACCAAAGACTATCTGTATATATCTTTAAACTGAACCCAACTCCTCTATTTTAAGTCACTTCATATGTCTTAAGAAAGATATGGCTTCCAAGATACTGCTTAGAAATATTATTTGACATGATCATATATATTAGAGAGATGTGATGAAAATTAACAGAGATAAATGCTATTTTTAATTACAAATATTAAGGAAGTAAAGTGAATTTGCTACCCTCACATTGGATTCCATATGACATCCCAAATTTCCAAAACTGAGTCACTATGAGCACCAAATTCCCCCAGGATACATGAAGAAAAATAAAAATAAATAAATAGATAAATAAGTAGATATTAGGTGAGAAAGTAACAGCTCTTTGTGATGTCTTGCTGACCACATGAACATGGAAATGTCTTCTGTCAATGTTGGCTCAATGGCTTTTAAATGGAAATAAGCACTGCCCCCTATAGTCAGTTATGAGTAGCAGAATAAAATCTTCAGGGACTCCTTTACTTTTTATCCTAAGAAAAATAACATCATGTTTAACATATCCCAAATATTTTAAGAACTTGAATACTCAGAGTACTGTCTTCACCTAATTTCTTTTTGCCCTGTGCCATTTTGAGAGATTGAGTAAAGACACTCTAAATCCCCCAAAGCACGTTTTTACACATTTTACAATGTATAAAATATATTCCTTTAAGATCACATGATGTATTACATTACCCAACATTTAAATTCATTGCAGCAGAATGTAAATGCAATGTACATAGAAAAATGGTTGCACCTGTCCAGCACACAATCTTTCCTACCTGAATATAGTTATTGAATCATGAAATATTTTGCTGTGTATTCTTTGGCAGCATGTATACAGGGCCACAATAAAAATATAGCCAGGCTTCATCTTAAATTATATTGTGTTGGAAAAAATAGATTCAAAGCCAAATTGAGCCAGCCCTTTATAAAATTCCTTTCTGTCCCACTCTCCCTCCCCCCACCTCTCTATCTTTCTCTCCAAAAATGTGACTGAGAAGTGCTGGAACAACTGTAAAGTTTGAGAACTACAAATTCATGAGGCTAATTAGCATTCTCATTAGATCCCTATAATGAGAAATGTGCAAAACAACTCCTTTATTTCTCTAGAGAGAGCTAAAGTAGCACGCAGTAGAAGTGGTGGGTGGGAGTGGAACTGAGCAACTTTCATATCAAATTGCTGTTTTAGAAGCCGACATACAAGAAAACAAGGAAATGAAACAGGAACCCAATGGCTGACATAAAGTCCATGTAGTGTGGTGTATTATTTTCACCAAATAGCACAGGTATGGTTATACATAGCATAAAATAATTCATTTTAGGTGACTAATGCCAGAATATATGTAGAATTAAATTTCAATCATTTTAATAGAACTTCTTCCCAATCACCATTGTTTTAATTTCCTCAAAATCTTTGGTAAAAGATAAGAGGGAAATATAAACACTGGAAATTTGTTGCTTTGTTGCCCTTTTTAGTAGAAATTTTCACAACGTGATATTGAGGCAGGATGGAGGCCAAATATCCAACCTGCAACTTAGCTGACTAGGAATAAAGGTTTTAAGTGGCATGTTTAGGTTTTGCATATAAGTTACAACCGAATGTAAGCAACTGTTACAATTAAGGTGACCCCAAGTTTTACTTCAGATTAGCATAATATAGCAGTTTTACTTTCCTTTTAATACAGCAATTTAGTTCATTATGTTTAATTTTAGTATTTTATTATCTCTTTATGGCATTGGTTTTCTGTAATTATGTAATTTTAAATAAGAGAAATTGTTATTAGGTCTTTTGGAAATTATCTTAGTCTAATAAATAATATTGTACTTTTATTTGTTTATTAAATGTATGGATTGCCCATTTTGACTGTCATTGTCCATTCTTATTATCATTCTGAGTTTATAGATGAAATCCTACAGAAAACATATGGATATTTCAGAGACAAACTGTCCAATAGTTCTATCCTAGTAAGATTTACTATGATGTTCCTAATACTTAATTTTGTATTTTAAATTATATTGTTCAAGTTGTACTTTGATTTGTGTCCTGCTGCACTTATCCCAAAGTAAATAGATAAATGCTAAATATTAAAGGATTTTTGTGCACTAGGTTCTCTCTCTGGCTTCTCTTGTTGTAACTTGACAGTGCTTCAAGCTGTAGCATCCATATATGCTTAGAATAGTTTTCAAACCAAAACATTGTCTCCAGCTAAGAAACAAAAGAACTTGTCTTTGCCTATATTTATAACAAATCCCCCATAATAGGAGACTCTTTGTCTTTTCCCAAATGAAGAATGCAAACCCCTAGCCACTAAACGATGGCCCACCCATTTTAAGGAAGCACAGTCTGCTGTTCACTTACCTTCTCTGGTCAAGATAACAGATAAAAACACCAGGAGAACCTACTGTATTTGGTGTAGTTGTTAAGGCACCAGGCTAGAAACTGGGTTGACTGTAAATTCTAGTCCTATTTTAGGCATAAAGACTGGGTGATCTCTTGTGTCAGTCACTTTCTCTCAGATCTAAAGAGATAATGGTACACCATCTCTAACAATTTTGCCAATAAAACTACAGGAATATATTTAAGAAGTAGCTAGGAGTTAAAAAACCTGATTTGAAGACACAAATTTAAAAAAGGCAGACAATCAGTCAAACTCAGTCTCTAGGTTTGCTATAATTCTGTGGCATTATATCATAAGATGCTTAAAGAATTACAGTTCCGTTTAGATTTGCAAGCTCATGTTAGCAAGGTTAGATAAATAACTCTGCAATTAACTGGCAGCTCTGGAGTTAATGAGGCCCTGATTCTGACCCAGTTCTTGTCAGTTATTGAGCTTAAGTGTGTCATACAAACAGGACCAATAAGTAAAGGAGTGACATATCCACAAGTTATGCCTAATTACCCCTGGCCTGTCAGGAGAAATTACTTCAAGGGTTGTCCACAGTTAACGGTCCTTACAAATGTATCCTCTTTCAAGTGCAGCACTGAAAGTGAAGCAACTTGTATTTCTGTGAAGTATGTTATTCAGATAAATAATGTCTAGAAAGGACTGTGCAAGGGATATATTGTCTACTTAATTAGAAGCTGAATTCTTTTTAATTTATCATGACAAAATTTTCCCTTGGGATTCATGCAAAGAAGCACTACTAAATGAACAATCTTAAATTAATAATGGCAAGGAAGGCAGGAGCTCACATATTTGGGGAAAAGACTATCTCCTGCACAGGTAAAGATCTAAAATGACAAAGTACTTGGGAAATGACCAGACAGTGCTGTGAAACAGGAATGACAGCTCTGAATTAGTAATAGCACCAAATATTAATCAAATCTGATCCTGCTTAACTTTTTGGGATAAGCCAAAGTCAGTGCGGATTTGCTACTGGGAAAAAAAAAAGCCTTTTCCCCAGAACAAATGTGCTACCAACTAGTGGAGAAACACCAATACATAGGAAGGCTCTGAGACACTTTTGTTACAACCCTTCTTATGTAAATGTCCAACTTTGTATATCCTTTTCACTTTTTAACAGGAAAAAATAAAATTTACAAAAAAAAGCTAAATTGCTGTGAAGAGCTGAAACATATTAAATTAATAGAAAATAGTGGAGAAACTTTTAAAGGGCATTCATTTAATCACATTAATTGAAAGTTAATTGAAACTAATCAAGGAGATAACCAAGCTAGAACTAAGGAGAAACTTCCTGATAGTAAAAACAATTTATCAGTGGAACAGTTTGCTTCAGAAGTTGTGAGTGATCTATTACTGGAGTTATTTAAGAAGAGATTGAACAACCATTTCTACATGGTACAGTTGTATTTACAACTGTATAGGATTTTCTGTTTGGTCAGAGGGTTTGACTAGAACATCTCCAAGATCCCTTCCAACTATGTTATTTTGGTATATTCTAATTTTATATAAAAAGAACAGACAATCTGTATTTGTTCTGAAATAGAGCATAATGAAATATCTAGACCGAGGAATGAATTTCTTTCCATTTTAAAGACAGTGGCAACCCATCAAAAAGTATATTTGTCTTATTTGAATATGCTTATTGGGCTTTTTTTTTTTAATAAGAATAAAAAAAATGGTATTCTTTCTATCAGTGTATTCTGAGATTTTTTTTCCAGTTTTTAAATCTAATTTCCTAACTCTCTCTCAACCAATAACTATTCATATGTGATTTTGCTTCATTTTTGAAGATGAGCTGTGATTATCTAGGATCTGCCATCTAACCTGGGCTGTAATCACATGCAGGGAGGATGGCAAGTAGTTAAAGGGATATCTAAATATGGCCATCACTATAATGCACTATCATTGCAGGTGATTTTCTGAAAACAAATGAGGTGTATGTCAATTTGATGGTGTCTGAATGCATTAATAACCTCATTTTATAATAAATCTTATAAAGTTATAATTCCTTCATGTTTGTGCATTCACATAACTTTAATTTTTACAGCAATGTTCATATGAATTGAGATGTCAGTCAGTATTCTAAGTAGTTGATATTTCATTCAGAAACATTGGCTAATCTTTCAGATTGCTGGGATTTCTCATACAGATAGCCTTCATTCAGTGACCACTCATTCAATGATCATTTGAACTAAACAAGCTGAATTTATAATGGGTCCTTACCATTACTGTCATCATAGCTTCTCTGCATAGGTTTGCAATTACAACCTTGCAGTTATCCATCCCACAGTTATGGGATTGCCCTTTGTGACCTTCACTACCAGTTTCTGGAAAGCAAAATCACTGGGAAAGTCAGCAAATAGGGCCTTCCATTATTTCAAATAGTGATCATTTGACGACATATCTAACAAATATGTGGATTTGCCTAACATTGTCACATGACACCACAGCACCATGTTTATTTAGCAACAGAGTTTCCAGTTTGTCTCAAATACCACTGCTAACCAAAAATTACCTCAGAGGTGGTATTCAGCAGGTTTTGACTAGTTCTAGAGAACCGTTAATGGAAATTTGAGTACTTCGGAGAACCGGCAAAAACCACCTCTGACTGAAGATTTCCCAGTGGTGGGATTCAATTTTTTTACTATCGGTTCTGTGGGCGTGGCTTGGTGGGCATCCACCAAGCCACGCCCACAGAACCGATAGTAAAAAATATTGAATCCCATGACTGGATATGGATCACACTGTCATCATTTATTTTTAACAATACCGAACTCATTTCTGGTAGTTTCCAATCTGAGCGTCCAGATGTGTGAATTTCAATACACATAACTACGCAGACATGGTTGGAATTCTGGGAGTTAAAAATCCAAATTGTTTTGGCCCAATATCCCTCTGGTAGTAACCAAATTTTTGCCTGCATTAATTAAATTCAGGAAGAAACTATTTTCTGAATGATGTATTTCCCGTGAAAAGCCAAAATGTATGCTATTTTCTTGCTTTATTATGATGCTTGTTCTTAGATTGTTTGATTATGATAAACTATCATTCATTCACTTAGAATCTGCCAAAGTTCAAAAATATAGGTTTAAATGAAACTTTAGAATATTTAAAGATATAACAATATCTGAACTCTTCTTATGTTTTGTTGTTATTCCTATGTTGCTCTTTGTAGCATATGCTAATCAAGTGCAAGGATAGTCAGAAATACTGGTGAAGGACCATAAGTGAATTTTAAAAAACCTGTACAACATATGCATTTTAATGTATAACATAAAATTGAATTCAATTCTACATCTGTTTTAAGCTAAATCAAATAACAATTAGTCCTGAAATCAGGAGTCTAGATATAGGATTCTGGGCTCCAAGGCAAATCTTTAAAATGGGACCATCCTGTTTTTAAAAATCAAAAGGACAACTGACTATATATTATTTCCATGAATGCAAGCCAGCTTAACCATCTAAAGAATTTCTTCTCCATTCTGCTTTCGTAACATCTTTAAGCCGTAAATTCTTTCTGTTAATTCTATTTATAACTGGGCTACACAATTCAGGACAACCACTCAATAGCCATGTCCCCCTTTCTCTTTTCCCTTTCTATATTTTCAATGTTATTTGTTTTGTAAACTATTTTGGAAAACAACAACAACCGCTTGGTTCTACATTTAAAGACAGCCATTAGAAAGAAGCAAAGCAAGAGGATTTTTCGCTGCTGCCATCTGAATATTTGCATCCAATTATGGTACAGTTATGGGAAGAGAGAGAATAAGAAGAGGAGAGTTAAATTGCTAGGAAAAATACTGAGCCATTTGCTGTTGCCATAATTGATCCGAGAATTACAAAGTCAGAGGAGAGAGTAATATCACCAACAGCCACAGGTCTCCCCTTGCTTGCTTTCCTTTTTTCCTCCACATTTCCTCTTTCACTACGATTCCTATTAGAGGAATTTGCTGCCATCTAGTGACACTTTATATTTTTGCGACACAAATATGGTGGTATTCAATCATATGATCTGTTCTCTGGAAAGTACAAAGAATAAGAAAGGAAACTCTCTATACCAATAAGCTCAAACACCTTTACTATATGTCTTCAGTATATTTGCATTAGTATATGAATTGCAGATCTTTCTAGTTAAAAAAAAGAAGTCAATGTTGGAACATATTTAGTTCCACCATATAAATCCACACTAGAAATGGTACAGTCTAGATAATATGTTTATCTAGTTCTCAGTGGGAACAAAACAATAGCGAGGGAAAGAAACTTTGCTTGATTCATTAATTATAACATTTGTATCCTACTTTTCTCTTCAAGGGGATACAAAGAAAATAATTAACAATGAGCATGTATTAAAATTGAACAAAAGAGCAGATAATTAATTAACGCAACACAAAGCAGAAAGCACATAATAAAAAACACCAATCCTGAGTGCATTCATGTAAGAAATAAAAGCTCACTGTAGCAAGACTGCTTTTCATGTATTCTTTTTTTTTAAAAAAGGCTGGCAAGTTGGCCAAATATCTAGTTTAAGGCTGCTCTTGAGCCAGGATGCTAGCATGAAAAAGATCAATCTCTTTTAGTGAAGAACTGCAAGAATGCCTTCAGACAAAAGAGATAAATTGAAATAGGAATTTAGCCTTATATTATCATCGCCCCAGGCTGCTTATGGCATTGAAGTCCAGTAAGTGAAATCTGATATTATGTAAATGTCCTTCAATTTCCCCCCTCAACTAAAGAACTCTACTCCAATGGGTTATATTTCTAATAGTAGGATGTTTGTTGTTTGTTTGTTTGTTTATGTGGCCCTTGATAGAATCATGGCCAGCTTCAGGACATAATGATAAGAGAAGTAGAAGAGCATTGCTTGACCTGTTGAAAGATAACTTACTATGCTCCTACAAAACAGCAGAAATTCCACAACGTTCACCACAAGGAAAAAGAAAAAACACGAAAAACAGAGAGACTGCAATGGAACAAAGGGTCAGGTGAGATTTCAATAATGAAGAGAGTTTAGTTTCAAACAAGGAACATGTTTGAAACATGAAACATGTTTCATGAAGGGCATGACAGGGAATGGGATGATGGGATATTCTGATACATATGGTGCATTAATGAATAGGCCTGACAGTGGTTAATTAAAAGGAAACAGTTTGCCCCATTGCAGTCTGGCGGAAGCAGAGAAATGTTATTCTGCTTGGGTTTCCATGAGTTGCAAAGCTCTGGCTCTTTAAACCTCTCCCTCTCCAGGGTTGGTGTAAAGCAAATGAAAAGAGCAACATCCTTTTTCCTCTGACAAAATCAAAGGGAGCTCTTATAAGCATGTTTGTGCCAAGGCAGGACATCAGCTTCTAATTAACTCTAATTGGCACTTGTGCAAGCTGCAACTTTCTTTTCATGCCACCGAATGGTAGTGCTAACAGCCGCAAAAGCCTTTTCTTTCCTCAACAAAAGTGTCTCTGTTGTTTAGCTTGTGATTCCTGTAAACCAGTCCAATAAAAAGTTATACATTTTCACATCCTTGGTTAAACCTCCATTTTATATATCTAGGTCATATTAGAAAGAACAGAATAGAAACTATTGTCACTGTAAATGTACAGCTAAGAGTATACATTAAAATGAAATTTTGTTGCATTCAGCTGCCAAAAAACCCCAGTTTTGTATATACCGACATACCCACACATATATGTCACAGCGAAACATCGCAGTCTAGTTTGAACACACACACACACGCACACACACACACACGGCAAAAAGTAAGAATACTGTGAATTTACAAAATGGATGGTATAAGGATGAAAACTGATACAGAATGCAATAGTCCTACTTAGAACCCTCCTCCCAAGGGAGCAACAGAAACAGACTGTGAAGTGGGCGTGGGGGTCTCTAACAATGCTTCAAATTCTAAGCATATTGTGATTATAAGCAGTATCCAGAATAGTGGGAAGCAAGCTTCCTGTAATATTCTCAGCTGTCCTTACCACTTTCTGTATGGACTTTCTGTCTGAGGCACTGCTATCACCAAACTAAACGGTGATACAGTTTCAGAAATATTCTTAAAATGTCTGGTCATGTGTATGATAATGGATCTCAGAAGATGTTAAGAAGTTCAAAATAGACATTTTCTTTCACAGCTCAGTATTATGTCTATGGAAATTCTCAGTCATCCAGGTCATGGTTGTCCCAAAGGTACATTTTTAAGAAGCAACAGAACATTTTTCCTTGGAGACATTTAGCTTCTCATCCAAGAAGCTTCTTCCAGAAAAGATAGAGAAAAGAAAATCTAAAACACTTCAAGGAAGTCTTCAGAACTCGTGGTTATACCAACTTGGCTTTCATCAAATAAATAAATTAGTTTATAAAAAACTTAGTAGGAGCTTCTCCATAAGAGATAAAGAAGCAAACAACCAACATAACAGCATTGTCATTCCATACATTGCTGGAATATCTGAAAAGTTCAGGAGGATTTTCAGCCAACACAACACACATACATACTTTAACCACAAAAATACACTCAGGCAAATGGTTATCCAACATCTTTTTAAAAACTTCCAGGGTTGAAACATTCACAACTTCTGGAGGCAAGTTGTTCCACTGATTAATTGTTTTAACTATCAGGAAATTTCTCCTTAGTTCTAAGTTGCTTCTCTCCTTGATTACTTTCCATCCATTGCTTCTTGTCCTGCCATCAGGTATTTTAAAGACTGGCTTGACTCTCTTTTTTGTGGCAGCCCCTGAGATATTGGAACACTGCTATCATGTCACTCCCAAGTCCTTCTTTTCATGAAACTAGTGATGCCCAGTTCTGGCAAACATTCTTCATATGTTTTAGCCTCCAGTCCCCTAATCATCTTTGTTAATCTTCTCTGCATTCTTTCTAGACATCTATTTTACATTGTGGTGACCAGATGGCCTCAATGACTCTCAGAAAGAGGACTAATGACCAGATAACTGCAAGGAATATAATTCCTTCCATTCTCACCATTCAGTCAGAACTGAAGAAATTTCTTGACTAAAAAATAAAATGTCTTCAAAGAAAAACAAAGTCTATACAACTTTAAAAGCACAACTATAATGACGTGGGAAAATACCTGAACAAAGCTGAATACCATACATGTAAGTACCCGTGAAAACTTAAGAAAACATACATACATACATACGTTGTTAACACACAGACTCATCTATCATTAGAGTTCTGGTTATGATTACTTAATATGTTAAAAATATACATATGTAAAGGATCATTGACTAAATATTGGCTGTTATAGTCAGTAATTTCAGAAAGAGACGCAAGTAACACTGTTCTGGATCTGGAAATATGTTTTTCTTTATGAAAATTCTCATTTTGTATTATTATTTGGGATGGACAAATAAATTTAGAAATAAATTTTAAAAATTCCTGAGCTAAATTAAATATTTAGAAAGTTAGGTATTACAGTATATAGGGATATATTTCATTGCCACATCAGTAGGTCAAGTAACTCTGTACAGCATCATCAAATACAAGAATTTGTTGCATATTCCAATTACAGTCCAACCAACTGCCTTTATAGGTGAATTTATTCCTACAACCAATATTGCAGTTTTTTCAGACTAAAAATACATCAGTTCTACATAAGAGATAATGAAATCTCTCCTCTGCTGCCAAGACAAAACTTATGTTCTTGTGTCAGGCATTCACTGTGCTCAAGGAGCACTTTACTGCTTAAATGATACTGTGGAGTATAAATAAGTACAGTAACAATGATATGCTTGTTGTTTTGGTCATCATCAAATGCAGTATTTGAATGGAAATATGAAAAAAAAAATTGTATCCCAATATGGTATTCAGAATTATTTCAGATAGTGAGATGGGTTGCATATAAATGGAAATAAATAAATTCAATAGATCCAGAACAAATATGTCAATGCAGCATAAAAAAAGAAAAATCGAAATATTGTGGGGCAATGGCTTCATTAAGAGAAAATGAAGAATACATAATCTGTATAATATTCAGAACTTTTCTTCAGCCAATGAATTAGAGGGAAGATGTAGAATGTTCAATATTTCTTAAGTTATTAATATATGAAAAAACAGTTGTGATCTTTGCAGAGTTGGTATTCAGCTGGTTTGGACTGGCCAGTAGTAATGATTCTACACAGTTTGGATAACTGCCAAATTGTACCATCAGCTGGCTCCACCCACCAAACCCCGCCTTTGCCATGTGGCCAATCTAATCTCTGTGCCTTGCATCCACGTCTCGCCATCTCTGCTCATCAAAGGTAAGCATGCTGCCCGCTTGTCCTTCATCTTAAATCAGGGCCTGATGACACACCATTCCCCAGCTCCAACCTTGCCCTAGAGTCTCCACCTGCCTTGGCTGGGTCGGGGAATGTGCCATTCCCCTGCCCTAGCCTTGTCCAAGAGCCTCCGCCTGCTTGCTATTCACCTCAGTTGGGCCGTAGAATGTGCCATTCCCCTGCTCTGGCCTTGCCCTGGGCCTCTGCTTGTATGCTGCCTCTCAACTCTGGCCCCAAACTACAGCCTCCTGGGCCAAAGCAATATTCAGCCTATAGGCTGCCATGCTAGGCTGAAAGGCCATGGGTGAGCGGCATGGGCTCAGGAGGGCCAAAGCAGTTTGGGAATGGACTGGACCATTCTTCCTACCTGTAAGTAGTCCCATCTGGAAAGCGCTGTAGTGGAGATCTTGAAGCCACTTCTTCTATCCCTTGCCGTGTCTCACTTGCTTGTGGAGACACTCCATGTGCTTTCCGGGTCAGCAGCTGCTTCTCTCTACTGCTGCTCTTGCTGGGACAGCATTGTGTGCAATTTAGCAGCTGTGACCTGCCACTTTCCTCTAAGTCCCATCCGAAAAGCGCTGCAGCTGAGAGAAACAGCATTCAACATGGCTGCTACTTCTCTGTGCCACAGCACTTTCCGTATTTTATTTTAAAAGTTTTATATCACATTCTCAGAATTATTCTAATAGCTCTCCCTGTCAACAGAGATTCATGGAATTGTTATAAAGACGACTTATACAGAATTATGCTATTTTAATTATTTCAATGAATGTAAATGTATCATTACATTATAATGAATATGAGGTTTCCATTCTGATAACTTCCTAATAATATCACATCATTATTGTTTCCTCACTATAAAATGGGCTTATGGCTGGACATGAATCCAGGACCTGGGAAGGAAATAATCATTTTTATTTTAATCATAGAGAGATTAGGTTTTTCACCTTTAAGTGTATTTGCATTTTTTTAACTGGTTTGGAAATATTCAAATTGAGTGAATTGTAATGAGACCTCACTTACTTTATTGCATTTTACATTATTAACTATATATTATACTGTACTATAGTATAGTGGTATATAACTACTTTCATATTATTTTAAACATTTCCTCAAGTACAACAGGAAGGCAGTAATACTCAGCAATATGATCAGCATTTTTAATGTGCATGTTTCTCTGACCTTTCGCAAGTATCTAAATCACCAGACTTTATTATATTTTTATGCTTATTTACCCCCACTTTAACATATTGATGAACAATTCTTTTGAAACTTATTGTTTTAGTTTCTGAGTTTCTTGTTCTTGCATTAAAAAGAAACTAGTCCGTGGAAAAATGTGCCATGAATTAAGAAGCTGCTACCAGAAAGAATTAAATGAGATGTGATATGACTTCCTGGATCATTGCAAAAGATAGTAAAATGTGGCAAATGAAATTGTAGTGAGGTCTGCCACACCATCAGCCTTTCTATTTGCTAATGACTCCCAGCGTACTTTAAAAGCAAACCACAATTTCTCCACATTATCCTCACCATCTGTTAATTTTATGCACTTTCAGCATCGTGTTGTCTATATACTTGCGAATCTGGAACTCTTAGAGAGCACCTTCAGCCAATCACTGCTGAGTCTGAACATGCAGTCAATCAGTGCTTATTCTTTCTACTTCAAATAGGACAATTGCTGACTGTAATGTCCCAAGGCCACCCCGCTCTGTAAATTAATATAAAAAGAGGCATAAAGGCACTTCAAGCATTTCATCAAGCCCCAGGCATTTGGAGACATCTGTGTTATGCTTTGCAAAATATTAATCCCAATAGAATGTTATGAGGTAATTACAAAAATACTATTTTTAATATCATTAAATGTTAGAATATGAACTTCATCCATTCCTAAAATTAAGGGAGATCTAATATGTGTTCTAAGAGTAGTGAATAGCTGAAGTTGGAGTATTTGTATTATATCAATACTGTTTTTCAATCATTGTGCAATCATATGTTCAGCCCTATGTTCAGACAGGAAAAAAATGTTACTATTGTAGTAGTATTGCAGATTAAAGCACCTCAAGATAATATGAAAGCAAAATTATTCCAGGACACAATTTTAAAATCTTATCCTTCGAATTATATTGTGCATATAGTTTGTGCCACAGGCATTAGTTCTGATAAGGTTGATCCATGGGACAGAGAAGCTGAATCTCATCTACTTATCTGATGATACAGCAAGTCTTTGTTATGGACAAGTATTGGCACTGAGGAAGAGAAAGTTAAAGAAGATATTTTGCTCACTATTTTGCTCATGATTAACCAGTTTGTTTTTTTTAAATGGTGAGAACCAGTGGGAATGTACTAGAAGAAATCTTTGGGGGGGAGGGCCTAAATTTTTTATAGGCAGAGATCAGGAATTTTCTCTGAGAGACTATGTAGTATGGTGGTTGATGTGTTAAATGAGGGCTGGGGGCGCTTAATCACAGAGTTTACTAGATGGCTTTGGAGCAATTATCTCTAAATGCAAGCATCTTTACCGAGTTCTTGCTGTAGGTATACTGTAAAATTAGTGAACCTCTCTCCGTGCCAGCTGTTTTGAGCTCTAAGAGAAAAGACAGATGTAAAAACTAAAGAATATGACCTTGATAGGGATATGTATCAAAGCAATGAGGGGTGAAGCATATCCTACACCCCCAACAGTCGGAAATTAAATATAAGAGATTTAGGCAGACATTATTCTGATATACATGAGTATAAGAAAGATACATCTCAATCACATTTGGAAAATTCCTTTAATAAAATATATTTGATTTTAATAAAAGTTGTTTTATTCTTTCTCTGGAATTGATTATTTGGTCTGATTTACTTAGTGGAAACGACAGAAGAATATTCCTGTAAAAGCAATACATAAATGCATAAATATGCATGATGTTTATTTTTGGCAACTAAGTCCAAAACCATCGTTCTGTCGCATGAACTTTTCTTTCTCTTCTTTTCTACTTTCCATTAATTATTTCTGACTTTCCTTTCCTTTTTTCTCTTTTCTTTTTGAATAGGCCCAGTAGTGAAGGCCAGATCCTGAAGATGAAACTCAAATACTTTGGCCACCTAATGGGAAGGAAGGACTTACTGGAGAAGAGCCTAATGCTGGGAAAGATTGAGGGCAAAAGAAGAAGGGGACAACAGAGAATGAGGTGGCTGGATGGAATCACTGAAGCAGTAGGCGTGAGCTTAAATGGACTCCAGAAAGGACAGGAAGGCCTGGAGGAATGTTGTCTATGGGATCATGATGGATTGGACACAATTTCACAACTAACAACAGTGAATGGGCAGATGACACTTTTCACTTGTGGAAAGGTTTTCATATTAGGCCAAAGATGACATGAATTTAAGTATAAAGACATCGAGTTTTATATGCCAACTAATATAAAGTTGTATCTTTCTGTAAGGGTCAACTACTTCCCAACTATATAGAAGAAAGATTAGCAGGCAATTGAGGTTTTTAATGTACTGTCACAATAGTCATCAGAATATAAAAAGTGACATATTTGCTACAAATGATTATAATCAGGGGTGGGATTCTATCAGTTCACACCTATCCGCTAGAACTGGTTGTTAACATTATAAGCAGTTCGGAGTACCGGTTGTTAGAAGAAATTACTTGCCTAATCCTGTAAGGAAGGCAGGAAGGAAACATTCTGCTGTTGCTTACAGAATCTGCCTCTCCATTAACCCTTATTACATTCTTGGCAGGACTAGACTTCCTGTCTCAGGAACTTCTCTGGAGTTTTTTTCCCCTCCTTTGCTGCTACTTTGCTTGTGTGGAGTGACCATTCAAAGTTACAATGGCACTGAAACAAGTGACTTAGGACCATGTTTCATATTTATGACTGTTGCAGCATCCCCATAGTCATGAGACGCCAGGTGAGGAGATGCGTGCCTCGATGTGAGTAATATTGAAGTTGGCCATACCCAGCCAATAACGTGACACCAACTTAGCCACACCCACAGAACTGGTTGTTAAAAATTTTGAATCCCACCCCTGATTATAATGATAATTGGAACATCATATTTGCATAAACAGCTTAAAAGAGGTACAGAACAGACTTATTTTTAAAAACTAATTTTGTTTATTTCTTAATATTGCAACATCTCTGGGGGATAGAGTAGAGAAAATAGCTAGCAGGCTGAAAGGAATAATTACTTTCTTCTGTTCAATTCCTTGCCTCAATATTTAGTTCCTCTTCCACCTGAGGATATGTGTAATTTGGACCCTGGAAAAGAGGAAAACAGATAGAGAAAGTTATGCTTTGCATGTTTATGTTTCCTGAAATTGCATTTAAGACTATTTCCCATTCTCTCTTTCAGGAAGCTATCATGAGACCATAGTTATTTTATCCCTTAAGTATGGTATGCCTGTTTAACAGACCATGAATACCAGCTTCACAGTGCTCGAAAAGTTACATGTTTTAAGCAAGCATGGAATGTATGTATTTTGGTATGAAGACGGTCATGTATTAATTTATTTAGTAAAAACTGGCAACTTTAAGTAACATACTTTCTATATTCTATGTAGAAAAATGATTTCCATCAATCCAGCATTGAGGTAAAAGTTATTTCTTCTTCCAAACACTTGTTACTGAGTTGGACAGTATTTGTAAGGGGGGGCGGGAAGGAGAACCTTTTTTTTTTCCAATTTTCAACATGACTATATACAAAGATTAATTTTGTGGAAGTCTAGAGAGGTTACCATTTTCTCCATATCATCACAGCCCCAAGACAAAGTGCAATGCCATCTACACAAAGACTCACTGCTTTCTCAAGAATGACAAAAATACCATTATGATATTATGTGACATGCTTTTGGGATGCACACAAAAAAAGTCTTCCATTGCAATGATATATTGTTCCTATCATCAATTTTCCCCTTCTTGTCTGCTATCAAATAGTTGATAGGGTGCTTCTACATTTCTTTTTCACTGATGACTTCATGTTCTGTGGTAGGTATTTGGAAGATATTGATCATATTCCATAGTACATTTCTTGATTGATGAACTTAAATCCTTAATAGTTGAAATAACAATCAAGAGTAATTAAAACAATATCTTAAAAATGGAAGGAAGCAAAATATTTTTAAAAGTTAAGATTTAAAATAGATTGTTTTAATCTTTATACAATATAATGTTTCCATTAAGAATAAGTTTGTGCCCGTTGTGAATATGTTTTAGTTGCTTTCTGGCAAAGCTTGTTGCTGTGTATATAGGATCCTTCCTCCCTCTCAGTTTCTTTTGTGTGTTTTGTATGTAGGTGTATGACTTACCAATTGTCCCCAACTGCATACTATTTTTATGGACTGTAGCATTTCAGAATTCAAAGCTGAATCAGAGAGGACTTCACACTGTGATGCACTTTGCAAAACAATTTATTCACTTTTAATGTAAATTTGATAAGTGACACATTATCCCACCACTTTGAAAGGATTAGATGGGAGCAAAAGACTATTCTGTACTAAGAGCCGACACCTGTTAGAAAAGGCCACTTAGTAGAAATTACATCACAGAGGAAACTATGATGGATTCTTTTAGATTTGACCCTTCATTAATCTTTTAAGCAAGCCTTTTTCAATATCAGTGATGCTTGTTTGACATGACATAGGATATCCATGTAGATGATCTTTTTTCTTTTTCAGCTGAAAAGAATAGGGAGAAGGGAGATTCTCGTGGTATTTTAACCCATTTTACTTTTACTGTTTACTTTGTCCCTTTCCTAGATTGTGGGCAATCATTTCATTTCTATGTTATAGAGCAGGGGTGTCAAACTCATTTTTACTGAAGGCCATGTCAACGTAATGGTTGCCCTCAAAGGGCCATGTGTAACTGTATGACAGTATAAATATAATCAAATGTAACTACTCCTAAATATTAATTAACTCTGAATTTATTATTTATTCAAATCACAAATATTACATATGCATTTGCATAAATGTAAAAAAAAAAAGGTTGCCAGTAGCTCTGTTAATATAACATAAAAAATTTACTTTGTCAAGTTAAGAAACCCACATTACTCCATCAATCAATGATCAATCTATCCAAGTGAATAATAATAGAAAAACATGATCCAACATCAGTTATGATAATAACTTTGTTCAAATCCTTTTGTCACGGGGTGGGGGCAGAATAACAGAATAAGTACAACCAACAATTGTGAGCTGTTAAGAACATATGTGACAGATGTAGCATTTCACAAAAACAAATGGTTGCACTTAGCCTTGCAGATTTGTCTGCATAAACATGTAAACGTATAAACACTAAAGGCATTACTACACATATAAAGTTATATTTGTAAATAACTCAAAATAAGAAAATCAGGGTTGTCTCAATTCACAACTATATTGCCTCAAGTTTTTAGGGGAAGTTAATGAGAAGATGCTGACTGTCCTGGAACACACAGAGTGGATCCCCTCTCCTCCATCATAATCCATTGATCATGTTCTAAAAATAACAAAATGTCAGCACAATCATTAAATTACACAGTTTAACTATTCTTCTTCTTGATTAAAATACATTTTATTATATATTAATTAGGTTTTTTAAAAATGCTTACTTATGCATTTTCTGGCTGGATCTTTGACACCGTTTTTCTGTAGCCAGTGTGTCAATGTCTGGTTTTAGGTCTTGTGCTTAAGCAATCCGTGGAACAGCATGGAGGTTCTCATCAGTGATATGTGATCTATGCTTGTTTTTGTTTAGATTCATTATTGAAAACATCTGTTTGCACAGATAGGTGCTCCCAAACATAAACAGAACAGGGCTGCATGACGTCAAAGCTGTGGCATTGAACCAGGGGGTATTTTATGGTAAAAGTCCTGGATCACAACATCCTTGAACTTTGCTTTCAGGCTACGATTGCTTTGAAGCTCGATTAACTCCATCTGAAGGTGCTGGGGTGCAGTGCAGATGTCGGTGGTGAAGGGATCGGCAAAGATGGCAAAGTCTGAGTGCTGCGCTTTAAAGTCAGAGAAGCACTGATCAAACTCATTTATTAATCGGCTCACTTTGGTAGCCAACTGAGCACATGAAAAAACACCAGGAAATGAGGCTGAAATGCTTTGACAAACAGGAAAGTGAGCAAGATTTCCTGTTTGACTTGGCACATCCACAGATCAAGTTTACGCTGGAAAGACATGATCCTGTCGGACATCTGTGTAATGACTTGTCTATGTCCCTGCAGCTTCTGATTCAGTTGGGCGAGATGCTCGGTTATGTCACATAACATAGCAAAGTCATACAGCCAGTTGGGATCTGACAGTTCAGACACGAATTTTCCTTTACTTAGCATAAAAAGAGCAATATCTTCCCTGAGTTCAAAAAATCATTTGAGGACTTTACTCCTACTCAGCCACCGTACTTCTATATGGTACAGCACGTCTCCATGCTCTGAGCCCATCTCCTGAAAGAACAGCTGGAACTGATGGTGATTCAGGCCACGCGCTCGAATGAAGTTCACAGTTTTCATGACCGTGGTCACTACATGATCCATCCCCAGCACCTTCCCACACAATATTTCTTGATGAATGATGCAATGTTACCAGAGGCGTCTGACAATTACTTTTCAGCATTTTGTCTTTTATTAGTCCAACCAAGCCCGGTTTTCCTCCACACATTACGGGTGCACCGTCTGTAGTTAATCCCACCAATTTTTCCCAAGGCAATGCATTTTTACTCATGGACTTCTCCACCATATCAAAAATGTCCTGTCCCATTGTGGTCCCATGCATGGCAGCTACATCCAACAGCTCCTCAGTGACAGAGAGGTCCGACTTCACACCTCGAATAAAAATGGATAGATGCGCTGTATCCGTGTTGTCTGTGCTTTCATCAAGAGTTAATGAAAAAGCTATGTAGCTACGTGTCTCTTGGGCCAGCTGCGTCGACAGGTTTCCTGCTAGTTCTGTAACTCGGTCCACAATGGTGTTCCTTGATAAACTGACATTTTTAAAAGTCTGTATCTGGTCGGGGCACACCTGCTCACAGACCTTCAGCATGCACTGCTTCAAAAACACACCCTCTGAAAAACACTTTGAAGCTTGGGCAATTTCTTCTGCAACGATGAAGCTAGCTTTCACTGCTGCAGTGTTTTTAGTTGTGGCTTTCGTGAGCACATTCTGCTGCAATTGTAGTTTGCTTTTTAATTCCTTGACAATCTGTCATTTTTCTGAAAGGCTAACTTTGGCATACCTAGCTCTGTGTTTGGTTTCAAAATGCCGAGGTAGATTGTACTCTTTGACAACCAATAATGCCTCATAACATAAAAGACATACCAGTTTCTCTCCTTGAAGCACAAACATGTATTCACCTAACCATCTTTCTTGAAACATCCTTCCATCTGCACCAACTTTCCTCTTCCTGGACATTTTGGGATCATTTGTAATTCCACATAATTCAACTTGCAGAAAATAACATTGATGCAGATACACTGCAACCTAGTGGCGGGATGTAGACAATTCGCTGGTAACATAATTGGTATGCATTCTGGGAAATGTAGTTTGTAGTCAATGCTCTCTTTTGCTTTATTTATTTAAAGACAATCGGAACTTTGTAGCTCTTGTGGGCCACATAAAATGACGTGGCGGGCCACATTTGGCCCGCGGGCCTTGAGTTTGACACCTGTGTTATAGAGCATTGCGATCTTATAGACTGAAACTTTAACTATATAATTAAATCAGAACAAAAGTCCAATGAACAAAACTGTCCCCTGCAAGTCCTGATGAAAATTCATATATGTGCATTTTTTCAAAAGTATACATTTTCATATATATACTTTTTACAAAGCTTTAACAGTAATATTCAATTTAATGTACACAATTTTATAAAAATTTCCAGTAATACATACATTTATGTATGTCTGCAGTATATATGTATATATGTGTATTTGAAATATAACACACACACACACACACACACACACACACACACACACACACATTATATGTATATAATATATATAATACTAATATGTATATAATGCTAAACACTAATACTATATTATAATGTATATAATAATATTTTGGATATATGATCAAAAATGCATTAGCATACTGAAATTAGACATATCAGGATTTCATACTTGACATAGTTAATGTATTTTGGGTCCTACATCTTTGGAAAGATTTAGTCATAAAATTTCCCATTCCATGGTCTATCTATCTGTCTCTCATTCATCTATCTACCTACATACCTACCTACGTATCTCTCAGCTATCTTATACTATCCTAGAACATTAAACATTCTATTAAATCAGGGTTATCAAACTCACAGCCTTGACCTCAGATGCATCATGCACTGGCCATGCCCCTGTCTAGTTTAATGAAGGGGAAAAAAGTCCCAATACATCATGTGATGCTACCACGATGACACCCTGTATTAAACAGAATCACTAACAGCCAGTGAATATATATCATACTTGTATTCAATGTAGACTCACACACTTACTCAATGGCCGAGCCAAATTTTCAGGCCCTTTTTAAAGACTATAAGGAAAGGTATGCCAATTTATTCTGAGAGAATGAAGTTCGGTATTTCCTATCCATCATACCTAATCTGTTGCTAATCTTGTTCTGAAAAATACAGATGGCTATGATATTAACTGCATCTTGTAATTCTCTATAGATCCTGAGATAGATTGCACACTATCTCAGCAGGATAGATTGCACACTGATCCTTACATAGAAGTCTCAGTCAATCAAAGGCATTTCTCTTCTTTCCTTTCCCTCCAAGATATTAATATTTTTTGAACATTGAGAAAACTGGCTATGAATAAATAGTAAATACCTTCATGCACAGAAGCTACTAAGTTACTAGATATTTCTATTTGACTGTGACCTTTTCATTTCTATGCCTTACTATTTTGCAACTTCAGTTGGGAATCAGATTCACTGTTCCTCTTCTTTTTGTTAATAGAATATTGAATTTTTTCCCCTTTCTATTGGTTCCTGGATGTAAATCAATGATCTGCTAGACCAAGTGAAGAAACTGTAGCATTGACTATTCAAAATACTGATAAAAACAGTATAAATTATTCTTTTCCTAAAACAAGGAAAAGAGAATTGGAAGAAAAGGGGAAAATAATGTATGTTTTACTCAAAAACTGGATTCCTTAAAATCTGGGGGACAGATATTTGACATATTTCCAACCACTCTACATTTTGTTTTATGGTGAAGCTGGAAAATAAATATTTTTGTTCTCTGTATTAATTCGGTATTAAATGGTTGTTATGCTGGATTTCAAAGAATAAAATTACAAAATTAAACATCTTTGAATTCAACAGGTCGACATGTCTTACATCTGGCTGTACTTAAATAAGCTTTGAATGTGCACATCAGATCACCTGGAAAGAACTAAGTAAACATCACCTAACTCTACTTTTATACTTTTATGACTCTTTGGATAAGACCCTTGCCTTCTTCCTCAGCTTTCCTGTGCAGGACTGGCCTTATCATTAATTAGAATATCTTCCTGACAATAAATTCATCTTTAATTCCACTACAATTGGAGTAATATAATTACATTCCTAGCAGTTTACTCGAATACAGCTCATCAGTCTGGAACCCACATTGCGTATCTGATATTAACACAGTTGAGAAAGTCCAGAAATATTTCACAAGGAGAGTTCTCCACTCCTCTACTTGTTGCAGAATATCTTATGCCACCAGACTTGAAATTCTTGACCTAGAAAACCTAGAACTATGCCCCCTTCAGTCCGATCTAAGTATAGTATATAAAATCATACATTGCAATGTCCTACCTGTCAATAAATACTTCAGCTTCAACCATAACACTAGAGCAAACAATAGATACAAACTCAAGGTTAATCGCACCAAACTTGATTGCAGGAAATACAACTTCAGCAACAGAATGGTCAATGTCTGGAATACTCTGCATGACTCTGTGGTTTTTTTCCCAAAACCTCAAAAACTTTAACCTTAGACAGTCTACTATTGAGGTTTGTAGGGGGTGTGCATAAGTGCACCAACGTGCCTACTGTCCCTGTCCTAGTTTTTCTTTTATATTTTTTTATTTTTCTTATATGTATCCATGTATTCATAACTATGTTTTTACTTATACCTATTATCTTATAAGCAATTGACATTTAAAAATAAATAAAATAAATAAATAAACATGGGACAAGATTATCTGCAGGACCAACTTTCCCTGACAGTATCTTTGCACTTAGCAGGCTAAATAAAATGTCTTCTTCAGGCCCTTTTTTTCAAATGTCATCATCTAGCAGGACTTAGGCAACATGCCCTATGGAACCCTCCTCCCCAAATAGGGATCTGACAAGCCTTCACCTGCCTAAACATTAGCTCAGATCTTATTTTGGACACTGGAAGTTGGTGGTGGAGTCACAGGTGAATGGAATTTGATGTTGGTTTTATTTTTGTTTATTATTATGTATTTTATTCATTAAACATGAAACATATCATCAACATGAAATGTTCAGTCAACTGAACATTTAAAAATTTATCACAAATATCATTGACTGGCTCTCATGATTAATACGGGTTGCTTCCAGAATCCTAGTTATCAAACAAGTATTTTCTTAAGATGTACAATTTTCTGTGTAGCACAGTGTTTTGCAGTTCCACTGCTATTATTTCAGGAAGCTGCAATTTCTTGTTGTATTTTATAAAATTCTTGGACATGATACCAAGTGCCCCGATGACAATGGGTATCACTATTACATGTTTCATCCATAATTGCATAGTTTCAATGGTCAAGTTGCAATATGAATAGAATAGAATTCTTTATTGGCCAAGTGTGGTTGGACACACAAGGAATTTGTCTTGGTGCAAATACTCTCACTATACATAAAAGAAAAGATACATTCATCAAGAGTCAAGAATCATAAGGTACAACACTAAATGATAGTCATAAGGTACAATAAACAATCAAATCATACTAGGAAACAGTCAATATAGATCGTAAGAATACAAGCAACAAATATAATAATAATCATCATCATCATCATCATCATCATCATTCATATGAAGAACTCAGACTTATGGTATATAAAATGAATTGGAAGCTATATAGGCACACATACACAAACACATGTCTCTCTCTGTGTGTATGCATATGTATATATACATAATATATATAGACTTTTCCAGACAGATTGGTGTTCACATTATGTGTTTCTTAAAATTTCATAGACCAGCATATTCATAAATAACATTAACAAAATATTTTTAATTGTGATAAAAGTCCAGAACCATTGATTGAATGATTGATTTATTGAATTGTTATGGCTGCCCATCTTCTCTATGACTCTGGGCATTTCACAGTACTTCAAAACAGAATAACAGTGAGCAATTGTCAATGTGGCACTGTGTGTATTTGTGTGTATAGGTGTTGGTAAATCAATAAAACTCTTTAACTGAAACAAGCTTACCAAACCTGGTTTGTTAATATTAGATTCATATGTTATGTTTTGCTGGATCGTCTTTGTTGACAGCCACATAAAGTTCAGTTCACACATTGTCCTAAACTAGAATCAATATTTGCAAATCATAATGATTAGCTTCAGAAAAATTATTAAGTCAAAATTAAAAAATCGTATTTTTGCATGATCTATGAAAATGTTCAGAATTGTACTTTAAGATTATTTCAAGGCTTATATCTTCATGTTTATGTATATAAGTGTATATATGTTTGTATGCAACAGAAACACACTTAGAAAACCAATGCTTTTTCTTTGAGATCCCATTTGTGATCTTCACTCCATCAACCTTGATTCATCCTCACTATCTAAAATATTACCTTGAGCTTCTTTTGTTACAAATCAAACCAAGTTAAAACAAAATAAAACAAAGCACCCAAAACACAACAAAACAACAACAAAACATTTAGCCCCATATATCTCCCTTAATTAACATTTGAGTTGGCAGCATATTGGAGCTTATAAGTATCCCATTATTAATATTACTATAATTATATAATATAACTGTTTGAGCTTTGAATTGCCTTGTATCTCCACTGTGGCTTTTATTTCCTTGCCCTTGTGGCACATGATATTTTTCTTCACTCTTTTATTGTGTTTTACTGGCCAAATAGTTGGCATCAGAATTGTCCATAAAGCAGGATTTAAAAAGTTAAGATTGTGATTACGATAGTGAATAAAAACTCCACTCTACATGCTGCACACAAAAAAGAGGCAGAGCTTTGACTCCCTGAATAGGATTGATTGCACAAGTCATTTTCAATGTTTGAGTGCTTACACCTTTATTCAAACAAAGACATAATGTTGTCACCACCACCATCATCATTTAGGAGGACACAAAATCAATAAGAAAAATAATCAACAATAAAGTAATCCAATAAAAGTAAAATGTCAGCCAGAAGAGTTCAGTTCTATATACAAATGTTTCCTTTGAAGTCACCAGATGGCACAAGGAAAACTTCAAGGTATGAAACCAGATTTTACTCATGGTCCAAGTCTTGGATCAATTGAAGCATTAAGGAAGAGAGCTTTACAAACTCTAAATCAGATAACGTAGTTGTAATATGTCTTTCTGACAAATTCATATGGATTTCCTCAGTAAATTCCCTAGGGACTAATGTATTTGAATTAGAGTTCATTTTAGATAAGCTAGAATCTCAACCATTTAGGCATCTTAATAAAATTTAACATTTCTTACAATTTTATTCCTTTCCTATGAATAACATTTCTAATTTAAAACATGATTATTGTATGTTTAATATATTAGTGATATGAATGTATTATTTGCATGTACATTCACACACTATAAGTTTGCATATTTAAATAGATAATAGTATCATGTAATGAATGTTTTGGAAAGCATTTTACCTATCCTTTAACCCAACTCTTGGCTTTGTGCAAGAATTTGCAAGCATTTTCCTTGATACGCTGCTCCATTCCTTAACAGATCTTAGCATAAAAAAAGTGAGTCCAATATTTCATCTAAAAGTATTTTCTTTTAATTTTAATTGTTCTGCTTTTGATGTCAACACGAAGTAGGTCCATGCCTTTTAAATATTTTAAACCATGTTCTCTTTTTGCAAGATGACTATGACCAGCTACCCATAAATTAGCTTTTAGATTTCTTAGCGTCTGGTAGCTCTTTACTGTGCTTACTTTGAATTCTCCAGATCCTTTGAAAGTGTAGTGCCTAAATCAGATAAAATATCCTAAGGTCATTTCTCCACAATACCTTCATAGTATCACCTAGCCATCAGTAACATAAAAGAACATAAAGCCTGTCTTTACTATTGTTTTGATAAAAAAAATGGGTGGAAGATTTTAAAAACTGCTATAAGTGTCTTATGATCTGAAGGGGAAAAAAAGCATTATCTATATTGTCCTCTACCATCTTAGAATTCAGTAGTAGTAGTATTTCCTTTGATCTGGGGAACCTATTTTGGTTGATGTATTGGATTGCATTGGTCTTTTCACCCAGTGGTCTACTTGCACAAAAATCCTTCTTATAGACAGTGTTGCTAAACTAGGTTAGTTTTGTGCCTTTATTTTTTTATTGGCTTACCAAATGCATATTTATCACAGTTAAGAATCATTCAATTTGATTAATCTCCCAAGCTTGATGTCATGTAGGCACTCCTTCTGTTTCATTCCACAAGTCATGAGCAATGTTCTCTCACAGAGTTGAGAACTTGGAGACACCCATCAATGCATAATCTTTTATGAGTATCTTTTGGGTATGTTTGTTCAGCCTCAACCAGGGATGTCAAACTCGCATCAACACGGCATCATCACATGACGTATCACAACTTTCCCCCCCTTTGCTAAACCAGACATGGGCATGGCCAATGCGTGATGCCTCCAGCCTGGAGGCTGCAAGTATGACCCCTCTGTTCTAGACTGTCATGGCCCCAGCTCACATTTATCTATCTTGCTCATAAGAATGTCTTTATAGACATTTTACAAGACCAGAACTCCTTTGCTCTACAGAAATCAAAATGGAGTTGGAGGTCTTCTACTCTAGGCCCAATCTTAAGTAGGACAAATGGCTGTCCAATCTCTTCTTGAAAAGTTCCAGTGATAGAACACCCATAAGGTCTGGAGGCAAGCCATTCCATTCATTTCTGTCCTACAAAATGTCATATTAGTCTAACCTGATTTGCTTTCAGTAACCATCTTTAGCTTGTTAGTCATTGATGAGAGTGCTTTTTAATCAGCATAATGTCTATTACTCAGATCTTTGTGAGAGAAAAAATGTTTGGGGAGGACTAGTACACAAACACATGTTTAGTTTATCTGATAAATTGTTTTGCTGGCTAATGGCTATAATTGTTGGTGTTAAATTTGTGGAGTGAGTGAAGACGCAGGATGCTCAGATTGGTAAAACTCTTTATTTTATTTCAGCAGGAACTGAACAACCCAAGCCATGGCAGCTCCTTTTACAAGGGAGCCATCTGCGGCTTCAGCCACTTATGGCTGTTTGTTTTCCCGCTTCCACGGTTCATAGGTAAGTATGTAAATATCTAACACCCCTCCCCACTGGTCTAGATTCAACAATCTGGTGCTCTTTAGTGTACATAGTCCCGCAAGAAGGTGGGGCTCTTGTGGGTGAGACCAGACCTGTGCAGCTCAGTTGTTGGTGGGTTTTCAGCCTCTCTGGACAGATTTATCGTTTCTCGGGCTCTCTTGTTGGAACCTCCTGGAAACTCTCAGTGGGTACAGCCATCTTGTTTCCACTAAAGGCTGCCCTCTTGCTTCTCTATCTGGCCTGCTCTTCTCTGGCCTTGCTGACCCATTGCTGGACTGCTGGTATGTGATCACACTCTTTATTTGGGCTTGACATTAATTGTTGTGGGTTTGCATTGTTAGTTGTCAGGGCCTGGTCTATTTGTTTGCAAGTTCTCTCTTTCCCTTTGGGGGTGTCTGGAATTTCTGGTGTTTCCTTATCTGTCTCCCCCAGAGTTGATCGATGTGTCTTCTCCAATTTTGGCCATCGTTTATTTCAACCCGGTAGGATTGGGGGCCTGTTATTTTGGCCGGTAGCCATAGTGGTTCCCCTATTAGGTTTCTGGTGTATACTGGGTCGCCCACCTGGAATACCTGGCATCTGCTGGATGAATTTGCTGGATTATCAGTGTTATATTGGAGGTGTAGTCTATCTAATCGTGACCTTATTTTCCTTCCCATCAATAGTTTACTGGGACTTGTTCATTGTTGTGCTTAGTGTTATATGTTGAATGCTTAGTAACTTGTCTATTTTGGCCTGGGTGTCCCCTGGTCCCAACTTGGTTAGTGTTTCCTTCATTGATTGAATAATCCTCCCTGCTTGGCCATTCATTGAGGGATGACCCACGGCGGAAAGTGTGTGTCTTATCCTGTGTGTTGCTTACCCCTCGAATTGAGTGGCCATGAATTGTGGCCCGTTGTCGGAAGCTATCATGTCCGGCAGCACATGTATCACAAAAAGTCTTCTTAGTGTTCTAATTACTACTTCAGTTGTGGCGGATTGCATAATGCTTACCTCCAACCATTTGGACTATGCATCCACCACTACCAGGAACATGTGTCCCTTCACTGGCCCCGCAATCTATGTGCAACCTCGTCCATGGTCCCCGTGGACTTTCCCATTCGTGGGTGGGCACTGCGGGGTGTGTGGGCTGGGACTCTTGGCAACCTACAAAGCCTGCCATATCCCTGTTTATTCCTGGCCACCACACATAATTCCTTGCCAACTATTTCATTTTTACTATTCCTGGGTGCCCTGCATGCAGCATATCTAATGTTCCTTCCCTTAGTTCTTTTGGGATCACCACCCCGTCTCCCCATAGAAAACACCCTTTCAGACCTGAGAGTTCCATTTGGCAGTTTCTGAATGGTTTGATGTCCCCCGGTGTCTCCGTCTCTGGGCAACCCCTCCACACCCAGTTCAAGATTCATGCGAGGGTTTTGTCCTTTGCTGTAGCTCTCAGAATGTCTGTGGCTGTCACTGGGATGGTTTCTAGAGTCACTATTAGCAGCATGGACATGGATGGTGCTGGATCCTCATCTAGGTCTGGCAGGGGGCATCGGCTGAGTGCGTCGGCGTGGTCTATGTTCTTGCCGGGTCTATGTATCAAGTCGTAATCGTATGCTGCGAGGAATTCTGTCCATCTTGTCATTCTGGGTGACAGGATGTTTGGTGTGGCCTGGTTTCCCATGATTATTCCCAGCAGTGCTTTGTGATCTGTGACCAGGGTGAACTTTCTCCCATAAATGTATTTGTGGAAGTGTTTGGTTCCTGTTATTGCGGCCAATGCTTCCTTATCTAGTTGGCTATAATTTTGTTCTGTCTTTGATAATTTTTTCAAGTAGAAGGCTATTGGGGCTTCTTTTGTGTTGGGAAGTGTGTGGCTGATTATAGCTCCTATCCCAAATGTGTCGCATGTCAGGATTAATGGGAGTGCCTTGCTGTATTGTATCAATACAATGTCTGATGTTAGAATGTTTTTTATTCCTTTGAATGCCATTTCTTCCTTCTGCCCACAGGTCCAGGCTGCTTTCTTGTCAAGCAGTCTGTGTGAAGGTTCTGCAAACATTGCTTTCTGTGGTAAAAAATATATTATAGAAGTTAAGAAGTCCCAAGAAAGCTTGTACGTCAATTTTATTTTTTAGCTTGGGGGCTTCTTTAATTGCTTTAAGTTTGCTCTCGGTGGGGTGTATTCCTGAGCTATCTATCAGGTATCCTAGGAACTCTACCTTGCTTGTTGTTAGTTGGCACTTCTCTTTTTTGACTTTTAGCCCTACCTCCTGGAAACGACTTAACACGGTCCTTTGGCGTTTTTGTAATTGGCCCTTGTCCTTGGCTGAGATAAGGACATCGTCGAAGTAGGGCACCACCCCCTCTAGTCCCTGTAGGAGGTGTACCATTAGACTCTGGAATAGCCTGGGGGCTACGCTGACCCCAAATTGCAAGCATTTACATCTGAATGCCCCCCCAATGCATGATGATTGTTTGGGTCTCTGCTATTTCTTTGTCTAGCAGTAATTGTTGGTAGGCTTGGGTGAGTCAAGCTTCACAAAGATTTTTCCCCACCCCCATGGAGTGTAAAAGGTGTTGCACCATTGGGACAGGGTATGCGCTCTGCTGTAGGGCACAGTTCAGGGTTGCCTTATAGACAGCACATATATGCACTGACCCATCTGGCTTAATAGGCGTGACTATGGAGGTTTCCCATTTTGCATGATTGGTTGGTTCCAAAATTTCCTGGACGATGAGCTTATCTAATTGCTCATCAATCTTTGGCCACGGTGCAAAGGGGACTCGGCTTTATTCTGATGGGGGCAATATTTGGGTCTAGATTAAATGAAATGGGGGTCCCCGAGGACTTGCCCAATTATCCGTTGAACATGTCCCAGAACTCTTCCATCAGACTGTCTTCCCACTCAGTCTTGGTGATGCTGTTTATCCTGGTGACTTCAATTCCCAAAGGTTGGAACCATTCAGGCCCTAGCAGGCTTGGTCTGTTCTGATATACGACCTGGATCCACTTCCATCTGGCATGTTTTTTTTTCCCTATCTTTACTTGGACGTGTACCTTTTTCATGTTGGTTGTGCTGGAGTGGCCCAAGGTCACTGTTTGGTGTGCCTCACTCCTCTCTGTAGGTGGCTTGTTGTTTCTTCAGTTCCAGCTGAAGGTGCCTTGCCTGCTTCCAAGTTCGTTTGCTCTGCTTCACGGGGGAGTACTCGGCCTCTGTCAGTGGCTGCTGGGCTGGGCAGCATGCTTTTACAATGTGCCCCCTTCGGTCACATCTCTGGCAGATTGCATCATGGAAACTGTATTCTGACCTTGGGTAGTTCCCCTCACATCCAGCACACCAGAAGTTTTTTCTTTCCTTGTCCTGGTTCTTGGGTGCTTGTTCCGATTGTAGCTGATGTATTTCCTTGTCATTGTCTAGGTCAGAGCCTGATTCAATGTCCTTGTAGTGTATGGCAGCCATCTCTCTTTGCGGCAGCAGCTTATTTATCTTTTTCATGGTGGCGGCTGACTGCTGGATGCTTCTGTTGCAGAGGCTTCTTCCAGGGCTTCCTTGAAGGTTATCTTGGGTTTTCTAGGAGCCAGCTCCCAGAGACCTAGGACCAGTCGATCCCTCATTGCCTCATCCACATTGAGGAACTCACACCCGGCAGTGATTTCTTGCAGGGTTCCTACTAAATCACTGATGGTCTCTCCTTCTTTCTGGTCTCGCTAGTAGAATTTGTGTCGCTTCACTAAACACGATGCTTGGGGCATGTAGTGGGCTCTCGGGATCCTTTCCAGGTCTGGCCAGGCCATTGTCTTCAATTTGTTGGATGAGGATAATTCCTTGGCCATTTTGAATACCATGGGTCCACAGTGCATGAGGAAAATGGCTCTTTTCTTCTCTTCCAATATGTTGATGAGATTGTTCCCTTCCAGGAACATATGGAACCAGTCGATGTATGATTCCCAGTCTTCCCTAACTGGTTTGAAGGGTGCTGGGGGAATGTTGGATTCCGACATAGTCCCAGTCACTGTTCATGAGTAATGGCCCCCGATGCCATGTGGTTTTAGGTTGATCTGGTCCTTTGTTGCTTCAGGATCCCACCTTCATCTTCGGTGTTAGATTTACAGAGTGAGTGAAGATGCAGGATGCTCAGATCAGTAAAACTCTTTATTTTATATCAGCAGGAACTGAAGAACCCAAGCTGCAGCAGCTCCTTTTACAGGGGAGCTGTTTGAGGCTTCAGCCAGTGATGGCCATTTGTTTTCCTGCTTCCGCGGTTCAACCAATCACAGGTAAGTATGTAAATATCTAACAGTTGGAATCTAAATTGAAATGACATATGGCATGACTCTCATTTGCTCTTTTTTTGTCCATTTTTTCACTACTTTCAAGGGTATTTTTGAAGAGTGATGGAGTTTGGCACAAGACGTGCCTGCACATGCCCATTTTCCTTTTTAATGATGGCAGTTTTTTAAAATGGATGCAAAGTTTGAATTATTTCTGTGTTTACTTCTTGAAAGGCCAGATAGCATCTGCTGATATGTAAGGAAGCCCTAGTTTGCAAGTAAATCTTAAACGAATACCAATTTTTAGCCCCTTTGAGCTGTAGCATGCTTTTGAACTCATGTTGGATAGAGGGATCACAAGGATCAATCAGACAACTGCAGGCAGGATATGTTCATTCAGTACAGCAGCTTTGGCACCAAAAGAGATTGTTAGAGCCTATTTTCCTTTTAGCAGCAGGAGTAAGTACTGTAAAGAAACAGGACTCAGTGAGATTGCATGATGCATAAACAGTATGTAATCCTCTGAACGTGCAGGGAATTATATCTGAACAAGGCACATTAAAAAAAAAATCAGTAACTGCTTTAGTGAAGGCATGGGGTTGAACACCCAGGATTGGACTCAGCAGCTATGGATGCTGGTTTTATCTTCAAAAGAGGAGCACTATCCAGCATTTTGTAGCCTCCCCTCTTTTCCACACTTAATCTCTGAAGTCCAGAAGTAAACTGATCTGGACTTAGTTGTTTTCAGCTCCACAGGTTTTGGTTTAGTAAGGCAGATAAAGCACATCACTTTATAGATTAGCTGAAGCTGTAGAAATGGGAGGTGGTGATGGAGGTGACATTTATTGGATTTGCTTCTTTAAACAATGTGGGAATAAAATCTAGCACATTTGGTAACAGTTGAGGGAAAGAAAATTCCAGTTGGTTTCATAGCAGGGAATAGTAACTTCTAGACAGGAAATAAATTCAAATATTATATAAAAGGCAGGTTTCTTTTATGGCAAACTTTCAGCCCATTCCTTTCCAGATCTTTCTTGAAGCTTATTTGTGATTCACAAATAAATCAAAAGGACAGATCCAAGGTAAAATGCTGTTATCGCCCAGCCCACTCCCCCCACTCTTATTTTCCTCTCTGAGTTTTGAACAATCATGATAATAACTGCATAAGGAAGCTTCTGAAAAATGTACACAAATATGCCTGAATACATGCAGCTACACACACAAACATATGCCCGCACAATCTGGTGTGAAGAAAATTGTCACTAATTAAGTCTAAGGATGCCAACTGAACACAGAGGTACAGAATTGGAAAAAAAATCAGTAGCAGATGGACTGTGCCAAACACAACACTCCCAGCTAAGTTTCCATTCATAGGAGAAATTTGATTTGACATTAGTTCATTTTAGCATTTGAAGGAATATAAAGCTTGGCAGGTGCTTCTCTTTCTTTCAGTTTTTCCCTCCTACAGATGGGGAAAAAATAGGCAAGTTTCCTGCTAGACATTGTTAAATAACACTTTCATTTTAGAAATGGAAAGAAATGAGAAGAAGGCTTTGACTTTCTTCAGAATTAATGTTTAATGAATTATTTGCCTTTACAAAACATTTGTTTTCTGAAAAATGTCCCTCACCCAAAAGCAGTTCCAATGAATTTTAAAGTGTAGGAAATAGATTGTGATATATGAGATTTCATAAGCTAAATCATAGGAAAGATTTCATTCGATACATATCCCACTGGAATTTCTTTCCTGTACCTAAATTGGTTAAATGCCATTGTCACCTTGAGCATAATAATAAAATGATCCATAATGAAATATAATTTAAATAATAAGTTTAATGTCAAATTGAATACAATTCCAGAGCACAGTTGAGTATATTTAAGTCCTATTCATGCTTGTTATGATTCAGAGTCTCCTGAGACCAGAGTATTTATTTGACTACTCTTCTCACATAGCACCTTACAACAATCTCATTTTTTCTGCATTGTTTCTGGGCCATTAAGTCAATGGCCCTATAATTGGTAATGTGTAAGTATCCTGATTTCATGAAATAATTCTCTCTATTTTCTTCTAACTATTTAATGCTGCTGATTTGAATGAAAAGTGTTCCTTCTGATATATTCAAATACTCTGTTTTGAAGTATGGAAATATATATTCAAATACTAGTTTTGAAGACTTCCTCCGTTTATGGAGCCCTGGGTGATTGCACGTAGCACCTTTCAAAAGGTTTCTGGTTCCTCTGATTTCAACTAGGAATTAAAGTATATTTAATATGGATCTAATTTCCTTAAATATTAATAGAGTTGTTCCAAGTACATTCAAGCACAATACATATCAATAGAACCATCTTTCTCCCATGGAATAGTTTTCACTCCTAGTATCATCTTAGAAATAACCTAACTTGTGATTTGCATTATTAGTGACATGTAGTAAAACCTGATATCCAACATGTGTTATTACATATACCAGCAGTTTTGTTCTTACCTGTAAGTATCTCAATACACCAATTCCAAAGCTGAACAAAGAGAAGCCTTTTCCTTCTTAAAACTATCAGTTAAAAAAAGATATAAATTAGTGTATCAGTAAAATTCTGGAATGAGTGCCTATGAGATAGTATCATGCAGAAAAATTATCCTCTGTTTTTACCTACTGGTTCTCATTAAATTTGATGAAAGACAAAAAAAAAAACCCATCAGTATGTATCAGTAAAGGTAAATGCCCTGTTCCATCTCTTTTTAGAAAACAGGACTGCAATCTTCTGTTCCCACTGAATCTGAGGGAAGAGCATCATGCTTTGGTGCTTTTTATATTGGTAAATGTGGCAGCTTGAGAACTTAAGAAAGATGGAAAGATAATATAGGACAATAATACCAATTGTAATACTTTCTATCTCCTCTATTAGATTTCCTGGTTTGAACTCAACAGAAGCCACTCAGACACTTAAAACAGCACAGCTAGATAACACTGTTTATTGCATCCTAGAATACAAGCACTTAAAGCAGTTGAATGCTCTCTGTCAACATGAGGGTGCAATGCTTTCTTATACTGATTGCAATTTCAATTTAGTGCAGTCCACCATACTTTAATATGGCTTTGCTTTGTATTAATATTAAAAAAATAATTCTGGGGATGAACAGATGTTCAAAGCAGGACTGTGTTGAAATCTAGTCTACAAACTTTCTCCCCACCCTCTTTTCCCTACTTTATGTCCATAATATTTAAGAATTTCCTCTCTCTCTCTTTTTTCCAGCTTAACTACTGAAAGTTGTGGGAGATATGTTGGGAACTATTAGATTGATTAAATCACCTGTCACCAATCCAAACCGCATCTGCTCGTTGTTTAGTAATTGCTAAAAAAAAGCTCTCTTCATATTACTCTATGACATGGATGTCACGTTGTCATCACATGACATTTTGCAACGTTCTCCCCAATTATAGAGCTGGGGTGGGCATGGCTTGTGCATGACGCATTCGGCCTGTGGGCTGTCAGTTTGACACCCCTGCTATGACTTACAGCAACATTCCTTGCACGATGAATTTCTTTCACTAAACTTTAATTCCTTCCCACAGATTACTATGTTTCTAGCAGCCCTCCATGTGGTAAAATTTCTTCATTCCATATCCTTAGAAAAATAATCTACCAATATACATGCATTCATCTATTTGTCTTCACGTTTACTATTTATGTATAACCTACAATCGTTCATTCCATTTTCCCTGTCAAACACAACTACCTGGGTCTTTAATTCATTTTCAGACACATATTCTTCATTGTATCATACTGCAAATCATGCATACTGAAATATACATGCTTTCATGTTCTTAGCCAGTCAGCTGTTACGTTTCTAATATCACCATAAGCTATACATTTATCTACTAATACATTAAACAACCAAATAAAAATTACAAATTGCTGCCTTATTCTCTTTCAGCACTGAAATACTCACCAAGCATCCCATATTACTCTCATTGTCCAGTTTAATCACGCTTAGGAACAAGCTTTCAAACCTGCATTTATGCAAGATATACCATAATTCAAGACTATTTATTTCATTATGTGCTTTTCCTAAATCAACAAATGAACAAAATATTTTCATAAACTTCTTTTCAATTGACTTGATGAAAACTGAAAATATCTAATGCGTACTTCTTATCCTTTTTCTTTCCAAATTTTACTCACGGTCATCCACATCATTTGTAATTCTGTTAAACATCTTGTTAGGCATGCTTAACAAATTAATCCTCCTCTAGTCTTTGCATGTATTCTTGCTTCCTTTTTCTTTCTGTAGGTGAACATTAATTGCATTCTTCCAGTCAAAAGGGCAGGTGCAGTCGTCCTATAAATACATTAAAAAAGTTCAGTGAAATTAAAAGTAAACTAGGTCCAATTTTTGTTATTTTTCTTGTTACAAAAGTAACTCTTAGAATCTCACCATTCTTCAGTATTCTCACAAGATGCATAACTAGATTTCTCTCTTTTTAAATATAATCTAACATATCATTAATTCCAATTCATAGCAAGCCCATATGGCTCTCTAAGATATTGCTTCAAGCTTTTCCTCATTTATTTTAATAGCAAATCATTTACTTTTTGGTTTTACCCCAATAAAGTTTTTCTAATTTACTCTTTTCATCTACCCATTTTTTAAAATTTCAATCAAAATTGATGTTTTTTTTCTGTCATTTTTTAAATTTTAGTTACTCTATTTTTAGTAACTATATTCTTTGCCACTAGCTTTTCCTTTTCCTGTGTATTATACAATATTTTTAATCTTAGCATCCATATTTTTGCATCTGTTCATATGCATTTTTTCCACATCTATATCCTTTTTGAGTTTCTCATTGTGCCAAGTATTATTTTTCATACTGTGCTTTCCATTAATGTAACTCCATTCGCTTCAATGCCTTCATTCTTTTTTCTCTGTTCCAAGCTACTTCTATATTCTTATTTCTTATATCTACTTTCCTTCTTTCTATTGAACGATTAACCTATATATTTTCATACAGGGCTCATATTTTTTCTTCCTGCAGTAATTCTACTTTCACTCTAGGTTGGTTGTTTGCTGGTTTATTTGTTTTTTTTTTTCATTTTATCCATGTCCATATTTTCCCAGTCAGAACAAGAGTAGAAAATAGTTTGGCCCAATTCAGAATTTACCATAACTCATTAAATTTTTTTTACCAATTTTCCCACTTTTTCACTAAAAACAATCAAACCAGTCATAGTTTTATAGCCATTTCTTTGACAGGTTAAGAATATAAAAAATATATTGAAGATGGGCAGATCAGGATTTTATCTCAGATTCCAAAACATAGAGGAAGAAAAGGAACAAAACCTAGCTGAGATAATGATAGAAATTTTGACTGAAGCTTTGGAAATAACTAAGGAGAAGATGATAGATGGAATAGATGAGGTTTATCAAGTCTTCACAAGATATGCAATGAGAAATAGCTTACCAAGAGAAGTTCACATCAGATTTACAATAAAGCCATTAAAACGCAAATATTGCAAGTGGCAAGAGAGAAAACATTGAATTATAAAGATAAGGAGATTGTGGTCCTGAAACAAGTACCCAGAAGAGTGAGAGAGATGAGAAGAGAATACCAATTTCTGACCAAAATGCTACTTAAAAAAGAGGTGAATTATAGATGGCTGATTCCAGAAGGTTTAATGTTCACATGGCAAGAACAGAGACATAGAATTGACTCAACTGAGAAAGCTGAATCATTTTACACAGAATTTTTCAGAGGGAAAGAGAAAGAGGCAGAAAAAGAAATCTCACTAATTGAATTCCAAGAGGACTGCCAAATAGCGACTGAAAAAGAAGAAGGTGCAGTAGGTGGAAAGGTGGAAGCCAAAGAATAACGTGAACCAAGATCTATGAGAGCTGCTAAATCTAACTACAAAATATAATCATGGAACAGAAAAAACTGATTACAATTAATATAAATGGATAAATTCAGCTGTTAAAAGAAGGAAAACTTTCCATAAATTAGAGAACTTAAAATTTGATATAATCTGCCTACAGGAAGTACATAACAAAAAGCAACATGAACAACTAGCCAAAATATAGCCAAAATTATGGAAAATATTTACTTCTTTGACACTATGCAAGAAAAGAGGAGTGGTTTTATGCATTAAAGATATTATCCCAGCGAAATTTATCTATACTGATTGACATGGAAGAACACTAATGATGGAAATAATGAACAATAATATGAAAACACTCCTGATTGCAATCTATGCCCAATGACAATCAAGAAGAATTTTAAAAAAATTACACATGAAAATAATTGAACTGAACTATGCTAATATAGTTATGATGGGAGATTTTAATGGAATTGTAGATAATAAACTGGACTATACAGCACAGAAAACAACAAAGCAAAACAGAAAGACTCGCCCTAAATCTTTTTTTTAAAATGGTAGATGAAATAAACTTAAAAGATACATGGAGAGAAAGAAATGCTAAAACTAAACAACACACCTGCTACTCAAATAGACATTTATCATGCTCCAGAATAGATATGATATGGATGTCAACAGAATTATTAGCTAATATTCAAGAAATAAATATTGAAACAAGTACCTGGGCAGATCACAATCCAATGACAATTAAATGGAAAGGACAAAGAAGAAGATCTAGATGGACGTTAAATAATACTATATTAAAGGAAAAAGACTTCACACAGTGGATGGAGAAAGAACTGGCTTTCTTCTTTAGAGAAAACAAAAAGAAGATACATCAATTCAGAATGTATGGGACGGCATATGCCAGAGGCTTGATAATACAAGGAAAAGAAATGCCATGAAAAGACTAGCCTCTAAGGCATTAGAGGATGAGTATAAAGGACTTGAAAAAGAGCTACAGAAAATGCCACAGAAAAAGGACATTAAGTTAAAAATTGATATAATCAAACATAAAATGGGTCTAATAGAAAAAGAAGAATTAGCACAGAAAATCAGAGGTGTTAAACAGAACTATTTTGAAGATGCAAATAAACCAGGTAGATGGTTAGCATATAAATTGAGAAAGGAAAAAGAATCAAGGAAAATATTGCAATTAATAGATGACCAAGGCCAAGTTTGCTATGGTAGTAAAGAGAAGAAGGAAATCATATGAGACTATTATGGGAAACTATACACACAAGAGAATATTGATGAGGAAAGAGTTAACCAGTATTTGCAAAATGCTAATTTGCCCCTAAAGAGATTGAAACAATGTTAGAAAGCAATATAACGATGATGGAGTTAATTGAAGCACTCAAGAAGCAAAATAATGGAAAGGCACCAGGCTAGGATGGACTTCCGGCAGAATTTTATAAAACACTACAAGAATCGTTGAAGCTTCGATTGCTAGAAGTTATGAATGAAGTTATCTTAAAGAAGAAGATACCTAAATCATGGTCAGAAGCTTATATTACACTTGTCCCAAAAGAGGAGGCCGATCCATTACAAATCAAGAACTATAGACCAATTTCCTTACTAAATGCAGATTATAAAATTTTTGCTTCAATATTGGCAGAAAGACTTAAAAAATACTTAAACAATTTTATCCATCCTGACCAAAATGGATTTTTGCCAAAGAGACAAATTAAAGATAATATGAGAGTAATCACTTTGGAATACTATGAGGCACATCCTGAAAAACAAATGGCTTTGATATTTCTAGATGCACAGAAGGCATTTGATAATGTGAATTGGCGATTCATGTTGTTACAGCTGGAACAGATGGGCTTTGCTAAAAAATTTATTCAAGAAATAGAAGTTTTATATCATAAGCAAACGGCAAAGGTAATGATAGAGGGAGAACTGACAGACTCTATTGATATAAGAAAAGAAACAAGACAAGGGTGCCCATTATCACCTTTGTTGTTTGTGTTAACCTTGGAAGTGCTAAACAGAAATATTAGAGAAGAAAAGGATATAAAAGGGATGAAAATTAAACTGAAAGAATTTAAGTTGCAAGCATTTGGAGATGATCTGGTTTTCATTTTGGAAGACCCACTAGAAACAGCATCAAGATTGATAGAAAAGATAGAGGCGTATGGAAAAGTGGCTAGTTTGAAAACAAACAAAGATAAGACAAGATCTTGACAAAGAATATGCTATCAAGACAAAAGGAAGAACTGGCAGATCTATTGAAAATTCAGGTCACAAATAAGATCAAGTACTTGGGGATACATTTGACAGCAAGATGCAGTACACTAAAAGAGAATAATTATATCAAACGTAAGCAGCGCTAGATCTGGCGAAATGGGAAAATTTACAACTGTCATTAATAGGGAGAATATCAACAATGAAGTTGAATATACTAGCCAGAATTTTATATTTGTTCCAAACAATTCCAATTAGGCTTCGAAAAGATTACTTTGAAGATTTAAATAAAACCGTGTTGAAATATATATGGCAAGGAAAGAAAGTGAGAATAAAGCTGAAGCTTTTGCAAGATGCTAGAATAAGAGGAGGATTTGGTTTGCCTAATTGGGAGTTGTATTACCAAGCTACAAATCTGATGTGGGTTAAGGAATGGATAACATTAAGAAACGCTAGATTGTTGACATTAGAAGGACATGATCTGTTGTTGGGGTGGCATGCTTTTCTATGGTATAAAGGAACTAAATCATAGGGGTATTTTAGAAGACATTATATATGGGACTCTCTGTGGTTAAACTGGGAGAAGATTAAAAGACAATGTTATTTGAAAATTCCAGTCTGGCTATTGACTATTGAAGCATTTTCTTATCCTATAATATACAAAAAGAAACAAACAGTTAGATATGGTGAAATATTGAATGAAAAGGGTGAACTCAAATCTATACAAAAACTAGAGGAACAAGGTATAAAGATGAATTGGTTTTCATATGCGCAAATACATTCAAGGTATGATAAAGATTCTAAAATGGAAGGTTTCTATGATAAATTGACTGATTTAGATAAGATTTTGACAGGTACTGATGAAAAGGTGATTAAAAAATTGTATGGATATTTATTAGAAATTAAATTAGAAGAAGAACAAGTTAAAAAACTATGATTGCTTGGGGGAAGAAGTTTGGATATGGGATCAATTTAGAGAAATGGCAAAAATTGTGGTCTCAAAATTATAAAATGACAATGTCAACAGCTTATAAAGAAAATTTGTATAAGATGTTTTACAGGTGGCATTTTCCCCCGACAAGAATAGCAAGAATGTTCAAGAATAAATCCGAAAAATGTTGGAAATGTCATCAGACACCTGGCTCATATTACCATATGTGGTGGACTTGTGTGGATGCTAAAAAAATACTGGACTAAAATCCACATGTGGTTGGAAAAAATGACAAAAAACATATAGACTTGAAGCCAGAGATATTTTTATTGGGAATTTTACCTGAAATATATAGCAAAGACTTTGAAATATCTGATTGTAAATATATTAGCAGCGGCTAGGATTGTATTTGCCAAAATTTGGAAAAATGAGAAAACACCATCACAGGAGGAAATCATTAAGAAAATATTGGAATGTGCTGAAATGAGTAGATTGACATTTGAAATTAGAGAACAAGAGGATAAACAATTTTATAAAATCTGGGATCTATTTTATCAATGGTTAGACAATAAAATACAGTAATGAAATATGTCGACTTTTAGAAAATAATAAATATATAAAGATGTACTTCTTTCTTATTATATCTACAAAATGATTTTGGATAGATTTGGGATGATAATATGAACTGTTATAAAACAAACTAAGTAAATTATGATTATCTTGTAAAACATGAATGAATAAAAGTATAGTCAAATGATTGATTAATAATGATACTAAGGTATTTAATTTTTGATTGAAAATACGAGATTATATGCAATGTAATTGTAATTGAAGACTACGAAATGGAAGCACAAAACAATTTGTAAACCAACCGGCACACTGTATGTACATATATGGAAGATGGTTTGATGTTTTTATGTTTTGTTTGTTTATGTTTGTTTTTAAAAACCAATAAAAACTTAAAAAAATTACACTGCTCAGTCTCACACACACATATGCATGCACAAAGAGAAAGAAAGAAAGATTTCCTTAATTTATAATTAGAACAATATTCCAAAACCCCTACAATGTTGTAGTTTTAGGAACTTTAGAAGAAGGAAGATTGAACCATCTCTCATTCTCAACAGTTGGCCATGAGTCAAATGAATTGACCCTTCCACCAAGCTTTTCAGCCTGCTGTTCATTTATCTTTTTTGTCAGAGCTCTGTATTTTTTGGTGATGATGTGAAATGTGAAAGTGCATCCTCCTGCATTGTGGTTCTTTTTTAAAGATGAAAATAGATTGAACTTCAGACTCTTGCATGGAGAAATTGGCATGGAAAAGGAAATCAATTGAAATAACATGATCCCTTGAGATCCATAAACAGGATATGTTCACTTAAATTGTTTCTTCACGCCAGAAATAAAAGCATTAGCATAATAACAAGAGAGCATCAAAGCAATGTGTTCAGTCTATTGCCAAAAGCTTGCACAATACAAGCATACTACAATTTGGGTGCTTCATGTTTTAATTCTGACTTGCTAACATTATATTTAATTTGCTTTTACATTCTTTGTATATAAATCTTATTACCATTCTCTCACTGAAAATAGAGTCTAATAACAGCACCTTAAAATACATAAAATTCCATTAAAAATTATGTATTACATCCCATCCCTTATTCTCAAGAGATATAATAGTACAAACTTTAGAACTGACACAAATCTGTAAATGTTTGCTAATGTCCAATTAATATCAACAACAAATTCTGAAAATTAGTTGTCAATATTATAATTATTCTGCTTATTTTATTTATTTATGTGTTAGCATGGCATGTGTTAGCCAGGGATCATCGAGGTGGCTGGCTGCTCTGTGAAATGAATTTTTGGGGGTAGTGTTATTTTTACCCACAGGATGTTTGAATATTGGAAGGCAATTCGAGGAGGCTCCTTTCTTGTCCCTAGGTGGTTTATTCACTCACAGAAATTGAGCTGCTGAGCTTCCGACCTCAGTGGTGCTGAGTTTTTTCCCTCCATTGGAGACTAATCTATAAATTCCAATTGTGGATATCAAGCAATGATTCTGAGCAATGCCAAGCAGAACACCAGAAACATATAATAGTTTAAATACAATCAGATGGATTATGATCTGAAAATCTAATGCCAATTGTATCAAAACATAGATTTCAATTATCTTGCAGCCTTATTCAAAATAAAAGCCAGCCAGTTCAACAAAGATTGAGATATAAATGTCTGATTTATATATTTATATATTTGTTAATTTACTCTAACTTTTTAATAGACCTTGTGAAGATGGGTCAAGTTCATTGAAAATTAGCAAGTGGACTGCATATTACAAGGATTGACAACACAGTATTAAAAATACTGGAAAATCCCCAATACCCCTAAATACCATCCAATCCTTCCCGGAATTAGATTTATACAGAGATACACAAACAAAGAAAGATTGCTAAATCTTGTTTAATATCCATGAAATTGTATGAGATGGCAAGCAAAGGCAATCATACTTTCTAGGCTTTACAAATGAAAATGGTGTTTTCTCAGTAGATCTTTGTTTAATGCTGCCTACCCCAACCTAGCACCCTTATGATGGGAGTTTAATATTCCAGAATTTCCAGAAAACAAACTAGCTGGGAATTTGAGGAACTATAGTTTCAAGTTCAACTAGAATTTTTTAGATTGGATCAAGCCTGACCAATGGATAAACCAAAAAGACAATATAATTTTCTTTTTTCTAGAAAAGGATTCAATTGCATATATAAAATACTTTTCCCTAGAAAAATACATACATATAAACAATATAATTATGCATTTGAACTATAATTATTACACACACCAGAAGAGTCCCCAAGATAATTTCCATTAAATCTGATTTGAGGGGAAAAATATTGCATTATTGTTCTTGTTGCAGTAGGTTTATTTATGCTAGAAAGGGAGAAAAATCAATTGGCTTTCAACTGGCATAAAATGGTATAAACTGTCAAAATGGTAAAACAATAGGAAGGAATTGAATCTGTTGGCATTGACTATTTCATTTACAAAAGCTTACACAACAAATTATTTATGAAATATGTGGAGCCAACATGTCAATCTTGGGTGGTTGCTTTGAAAAATCATATGCAAATTTTATATGCAAAACTTCTACATTACAGAAAATTGTGTTCATAATTCTTTTTTTTCTCATTAGTCTACACTCTGTACTACATAATGATAAGGTGAAAACAGAATTTTAGAAATGTCTGTAAATTTAGTAAAAAGAAAAGAACTGAAATATCACATTGACATAAATATTGAGACCCTTTGCAACAACACTTGAAATGTAGCTCAGGTGCCTACCATTTTTCTTGATCACTGCTGACATATTTCTATGCTTTGGTTGGAGTATATCTGTGGTAAAATAAAATGATTGGAAATGATTTGGAAAGGCCGATACCTTTCTATAGAAGGTGTCACAGCTGACAACGCATACTGTAGCAGAGCAAAAATCATGAGGTCAAAGAAATTCTCTGCAGAGCTCAAACAGGATTATTGCAAGGCACAGACCTGGGAAAGGCTACAATAAAGTTTCTACTGCACTGAAGGTTCCTAAGAACACAGTGCCCTCTGTAATTCTCAAATGGAAGAAGTTTGCCACAACTAGAATTCTGGTAGCCTGGACAAACTGAGTAATCAGGGGAGAAGTGACCAAAAACCTGACCGAGATCCAGCAATCTTGTGTGAAGATGGGACAGAGTTCCATTGCTGCAGCTCTCCACCAATCTGGACTTTATGGCAGAGTGGCTAGATGGAAGTATTCTATATTAACATTCTCAAAATCTTGAGTTCTGATTGGTCCATGTGGACCACAACCTGATTGGCTAACTAAACTACTGTGATTGGTGTGCTAAGAATCCACCATGATTGGCCAAGTTGATCGCGGGAAAGTGCTGCCATTGGCTGCAGAGCTTCCAGGTGTCTGAATAAAGCCAAGCGGCTTGCAGGTCTTGGACCGAACTGTATATTCAATAAAGAGCTGAATGTGCACTTGAATCTCGCCTCTCTATGCAACCCGATCTACCTGGGGCCAATCTCCCGGACTTAACACTGGTGATGAGGATGGGATAGTGAGGCGACGAACCACCAAGCATGTGGCAATCAGCGCAAAATGACCAACAAGATGGCCAGCAGCACCTCGCCACCCGCTCCTTTCAACCCAGCCCCCGAGGACTGGGAATCCTACACCGACTGCTTCCAGATGTTCCTGGAATGCAGCAATCTCAAGGATGCCAACAGGCAGAGGAAACGAGCCGTGTTCTTGACACACTGTGGGCCTGCAGTGTTCAAGATGGCCAAAGCGCTGGCAAAGCCCGCCGACATGAAGGAGATGGACTGGGCTGACCTCGAGCCCATCCTACACCACCATTATGCCCCTTCCGTGTCTACCCTCATCCGAAGGCACGACTTCTACCGGCGAGACCAGTGTGAGGGCGAAGCCATCAGCGACTTCCTGGCCCAACTGAGGGACCTCAGAGGCCTGTGCGGGTTTACTGACTTGGATGAGGCCCTATGCGACCGAGTCATCCTGTCACCTGGACTTGGGGGAAGTGGGAGGAAAACGCATTCCAACAGACCAAAAACCTGCTAACATCAGACGCAGTCCTGATCCAGTATAGCGAGACCCTGCCACTGACGGTAACATGCGACGTTTCACCCTTTGGCATCAGGGCAGTCCTCAGTCACACCCTACCAGATGGGAAGGAAGCACCCATCACCTTCTTCACGAGAACGCTGTCCAAGCCGGAGAGGAATTACAGCCAGCTGGACAAAGAAGCCCTCACAATCATCGCTGGAGTGAAAAGGTTCCATGAATACCTTTACGGTAGGACCTTTTCAATCATCACGGACCACAAACCTCTACTTGGGTTACTGGCAGGGAACAAGGCCACCCAGAACATCCTGTCACCCCAGATGACGAGGTGGTCCGAGTTCCTTGCCGCCTACACCTACGAACTGACACACCAGCCCGGCAAGGACATTTCATACGCAGATGCGCTAAGCCGATCCCCCTACCAGATCTGGATGAAGACCCAGTGCCCACGACAACAACCCTGCAAATAGAGACTCTACCCAGCCCGCTCCTAACCACGCCAGACATTGCCTGAGAAACAAATAAAGACAAATGGCTGGCGCGGGTATTGAGCTGGGCAGAGAGGGGGTGGCCTGAAAGCAATGGCAGAGAACAGTTCAAAGCCTTCAGGAACCGGCAAACCGAACTGTTCACACAGAAAGGGTGCATACTTTGGGGAGACCGGGTGGTTATATCAGAGACACTACAAAGAAGAGTACTAGCAATGCTACACGAAGGGCACCCGGGCATAGTCAAGATGAAAGCCCTGGCCAGAAGTTACGCTTGGTGGCCAGAGATGGACAAACAAATCGAGACATGGGTAGCCGGGTGCAACAGATGCCAAGAGACGAGGTCCACCCCACCAGCCGCTCCAGTCCTGGAATGGGAAACCCCCAGAGGCCCATGGTCATGAATACATATAGACTTCGCCGGGCCGACCAAGGGACATACGTTTCTCATCACCGTGGATGCCTACTCCAACTGGCTGGAGGTAAGCACCATGAGAACAACAACAACAGAAGCTGTCATAGATAAACTTAACAGACTTTTCGCGACACACGGTTTGCCAGATGTTCTAGTGTCAGACAATGGCCCACAGTTCACGGCACTAGTATTTGAAAAATACCTGGCTGAACAGGGAATCAGGCACACGTTAACCTCGCCAGCTCACCCGGTGGCAAACGGACGGGCGGAACAGATGGTTCAATACACAAAGAAAACCATCCAAAAAATGGAAACTGGCGAAATACAGGAGAAAATAAACAAAATGCTACTCATACAGCACATTACACCAAACACGACCACAAATAAAAGCCTGGCAGAACTACTGATGGACAGAAAATTAAGATCCCCGCTGGACCAACTACACCCCACATACAACCCAGAAAAAACCCCAGACTCATCCAGCAAGCACTGAGCATTTAACATCAGGGACATGGTCAATGCGAAGAACTTCACGGGAGACCCACTCTGGGTACCGGCGCAAATAACCCAGGTAACGGGCCCCCGGTCGTACAGACTGCAAACCACTGATGGAAAGAGCTGGAAGTGGCACATCGACCAGCTACGGTCAAGACTAACCGCCAACAGCCCCGACACCCCGACAACAATGACTACAGAAACCAGAGGGGGGGGGGAAACTACAACAACCAAGCAGGGGAAAGATAAAGGGCCTAAAATGCAAACAGAACACCGCCAAACGCAAGCAAAACACCCCCCATCTAGGACAAGCCAACCCCAAATAATAAACCAGCCATACTTACCAGTAGACTTCAAACCATTGCAGACGGGAGCTTCACCTGGAAGGAACAGCCAAGCCAGTTCAACCAGCCCAGAAAGACCAGGCAGGAACAGCAGAGACCACAGCTCGACTGACCCAGGTAGACCAGGCAGGAGCTGCAGCGATAGGCCCAGCTCACCCTTCCAGGCGGTTCCATCGAAGAGGTTAAGAGTGACGAGGAGCCCGTCAGAACCGGCTGACGATCACACACAGACTGAGCCACGCAAGTCAACTAGGCAAGTACGGAGCCCGGCCTACCTGTGTGACTACGTCACCACGCTTCGTCAGGCAAAACCAAGAGGGGAGGGGTGTTCTATATTAACATTCTCGAAATCCTGAGTTCTGATTGGTCCATGTGGACCACAACCTGATTGGCTAACTAAACTACTGTGATTGGTGCGCTAAGAATCCACCGTGATTGGCTGAGCCAATCGTGGGAAATTCAAAGCGCTGCCATTGGCCGCCGAGCTGCCAGCCGGCTGAATAAAGCCAGGTGGCTCGCAGGTCTTGGACCGAACTGTATATTCAATAAAGAGCTAAATGTGCACTTGAGTCTCGCCTCTCTATGTGACCCGATCTACCCGGGGCCGATCTCCTGGACTTAACAGGAAGCCTCTCCTAAGTGCAAAATACATGAAATTTCTCTTGGAGTTAGCAAAAAAGCACCTGAAGAAGGTCTCAGACTGTGAGGACCAAGATTCTCTGGTCTGATGAAATAAAGATTGAACTGTTTGGCCTCAAATCTAAACATTATGTCTGGAGGAAACCAGCTTATCAGCTGTGCAATATCATCCCAACAGTTAAGCATGGTATATCATTCTTCAAGCTTAATGCTGCCAAAGGTGCTTCAACAAAATTCTGAGTGATGCATCTGAATACTTATGCCAAAGTGATATTTCAGTTTTTACTTTTTAATAAATTTACAGACATTTCTAAAATTCTGTTTCCACTTTGTCATTAAGGGTACTGAGTGTAGATTAATGAAAAAAAGTGAATGTCAACAACTTAGAATCAGGCTGCAGCATAACGAAATTGACAGAAATGAAGGATGTCTGAATGTTTTCTGAACGCACTGTAAAACAAAGTTCATAACAAAGAATATTAATTTTCCAATATATATTTACAACACAGGTAAAAGTGATAAAGCAAATATTTGCAACACCGTTATTGACCACATACGTTTAATTGTTCCTTACATCATTAATATTAAGGCCATTGGAACTAGCCAAGGCAGGTCTTTCATGCAGGTTGTTCTACATATAAAAAAATCATCTGTTTTATCAGCAGTAGGCTTTATACATAGAAAGTTGAAAAAGTTAGTGAATTAAGAATTTAAAAATATAATGAAGAGAAATTAGCTGTGTTAGCTACATAGCTGATTATTCTGTACTAGAAATACAGAATACAGAGAAAATAATATGTGATTATTATTGAATCTGAATGTGTGAATTTAGAAGATCTGAGTTGGTTATATATATTGAATGTCCATGAATGCAATGAAAAGTGGGAGAACTCAGTTGAAGCATGCTATAAGAGCTTGTGTCAGTAACCAAATTTTAATTGAAAGGCAATGGGGAATCATTTTGTTTCCAATTATCATTGTTGAATCAGGCATACAGGTTCTCCATTTGGATTAGTGCTAGGCAAAGAAAAGTGATTCGGAATAACTCAACAATAATATGATTTAGACATGTGGTTTTGACCAATTTTGACACGAGCTGTGAACTATTCTTGCACATACTTACTGTAACATACTGGAAATACAAAATTTAATGAATTGTCCTATCTTTCAACATCACTTCAGAAATCAGCAACCTTCTTAGATTTCTAAATTAACATTAAATATGAAGGAATGATTCTGTGAGACAGATAACAGATAATCAGAGTTGGAAGGGACCTTATAGATCATTTAGGCCAACCCCGCACCCAAGCGGGAGACCCTACACTATTTCTGACAAATGGGAGTTCAATCTCTTCTTGAAGGTCTCAAGTAATGGTGCTCCAACAACTTCCGAGAGCAATCTGTTCCGTTGGTTGATTGTTCTCACTGTCAGAAAGTTTCTCCTTATTTCCAGGTTAAATCTCTCCTTGTTCAGTTTCCATCCATTATTCCTTGTCTGGCCCACAGGCACTTTAGAAAATAGCTTGACTCCTTCCCCTCTGTGGCAGCCCCTCAAATATTAGAAGACTGCTACCATGTCTCCCCTGGTCCTTCTCTCCACTTCATATATTTTAGTTTCCAGTCCCCTAATCATCCTGGCTGTTTTTCTCTGTACTTTTTCTAGAGTCTCAACATCTTTTTTATAATGTGGTGAACAAAACTGAATGCAGTACTCTAGTGTGGTCTTACTAAGGCTTTATAGAGCAGTATTAGTACCTCCCTTGAGCTCAATTGTGTCCCTCTGTTAATGCAACAGGATTGCATTAGCTTTTTTGGCTGCTACTGCACACGGCTGGCTCATATTTAGGTAGTTGTCCACTAAGACTCCAAGATCCCTCTAACTGTTACTGCTATTGAGTCTGGTTTCACCCAGTCTATATGTGTACTTTTGGTTTTTCTTGCCTAAGTGTAGGACTTTACTTTTCTCTACATTGAATTTCATTTTGTTAGATAAGGTCCAGTGTTCTAGTCTGTCAAGATCTATCTGACTCTCGAGCCTATCTGCTTGGGTGTTAGCTATTCCTGCGAGCTTAGGGCAGGAATAGAAATAGAAAATTTGTATCATCTGCAAATTTGGTAAGTTCCCCTTCTATTCCCTCATCTAAGTCGTTAATGAAGATATTGAAGAGTACTGGGCCTAAGATGGAACCTTGTGGCACCCCATTGCTTACTTCCCTCCATGTAGACTTAGACCCATTAAGGACTACTCGTTGAGTACGGTTTGCCAGCCAGTTGCGAGTCCATCTAGTGGTGGTGCTATCTATTCTACTTTTTTCTAGCTTATTAAGAAGTAGGTTGTGGTCTACTTTGTCAAATGTCTTGCTGAAATCTAAATATATTATATCAACAGTATTTCTCTGGTCTAGTAATTTAGTCACTATGTTGAAGAATGAAATAAGATTGGTTTGGCATGATCTGTTTTTAACAAACCCATGCTGACTGCTAGTTATTACTTTACTTGTTTCTAGATGTTGGCAGATCTGGTTTTTTTATTATCTTTTCCAGTACCTTCCCGGTATTGATGTTAGGCTGATTGGTCTATAGTTTCCTGGGTCTGTCTGGGTCTGGGAACCACATCAGCTCTTTTCCAGTCTTCTGGTAGTTCCCCGGTGCTCCAGGATTTTTGAAAGATATGGTGCAGGGGTTCTGAGATGACCTCTGCCAGCTCCTTTAGAACTGTGGAATGTAATCTATGAGGCCCTGGTGATTTGTATTCATCAAGATCAGACAGGTATACTTTTACTATTTTTTTTGCTTATTTTAACTTTTATTTTTGGTCTGTCTTTTACAGTTATATTTTTCTGGGTTGAGCTATAGTTTCTTTTTGCATGAAGACCAATGCAAAGAATGAGTTAAGCAGACATTCCTTCTGTTTCCCTCTCCTCCATTTCCATTTGTTTCCATCATGACCCTATAGTCTCTCTTAAGGGCAGTTTTGTGTCAGAGAATTTCTCACTCACATAGAGAAATTCAGAAATATCACAACTCATTTTTTTTCTATAAATTCGGTGAAAAATTTCAAAAATCCTCTTATCAATAACATTAGTTTGAATCCAATCCACTGAGTGCTCATCATAGACTTTAGCACACAAAATAGTCATGTTGTTTTAAAAAACTGAATTTCTTCCAAATAGGTTTTTAATGTTCTGTGTACAATGTCACATTTCTTTCCTTGGGATTTTTTCCAATATCCATTTTTGGTTTTACAGCTGTTTGCAGTGGCTGTTGACATCCATTTCATCATATCTCTGGAGGAGAGAACTTTAATGCAATGTGTAGTCAATAAGATAGCAATTTTATCCTGGTGTGCTTTCACCTGTAATGGAAGTGCCTTAATAAAACTAGCTATTTTTAATTCTGTTTTCCTGTGTTCCTACTGCTATACAGCTGCCAGTCTTGCTTTTACAAAACAAAAATAAAAAGAAAGTGCTAGATATTTCTTTTCAAGGTGACAACTATTTCCTATCATTTCAATCTAGCCAAGGCAGGAAATAAAAGTTTACTTTTAAAACTTGACTAGCATGGAAACTATTTAGTGAGAGCATAATATTTCATATATGTAGTCTTTTCTGGAATGTGGAGAGAAATATCAATAATCTGTGGCTATATTATCAATTAATGCAAATAGTACTACTACAAGTGTATCAATTAACTGACAGCCCTACTGAATATGAAATAGTTTCCTATGGATTGCATGATGAAGCTTAAGAAAAAAGTACAGCAAAAGTGTATATAAAATAAATAGTCCCTCAAACAGTAGGGCCAAGCCATACTTCTCAATATTTCAATACCAAATGAGGGGGGGGGGTCACCAAGACATGGCTCAAGTTATTGCCAAAATTATGATAATCCTATAATTTTTAATGGAGTAAAAGGAAAAAATTTCTAAAATGTCAACATTTACTTGGCCTAAAGTCACCCAATAGATTTTGTGCCTAAGACAAAATCCAGACTCTCAATTTCTAACTTAATGCATTAATCACTAAACCTTATGCTTAGCTTTTGTTAAAAAATGGTCTTAGTATAAAAGAACCATTAAAGAGGGACATGAAAATGCAATTACATAATCTAGAGGAACCGTGTAAACCACATGTTACCACATTGTCATCACATGACATATCACAACATTTCCGCTTCACTAAAACAGCGATAGCCGTAGGCAGTATGTGACACATCTGGTCCACAGGTTGCAAGTTTGACACCTCTGATCCAGAGGTTCTTTCACTGTTTCATGCTGATTATTGACCAAAATAAATACTGATTGACTGAGTAGTCCATGTATTGAAATAAGCATGTGAAAGAAATTCATAATGAACCTGTCTTGAGTTTTGTCACTATAAGTGTAAGCAGGTTAAACCTGGACAGACTTCACAATTGTATTATTTTAACTTATTGTAATTAAGCCACATTCTTGGAACCTTGTGCTGCTGGTTCCTTAATCTGGTCTACCTCAAAGGGTTTACCACTCCTAAAAGTGGTATAATAAACAATATGTTTATGCAAAAATAATATTTATTTTGTTCATAAACACATTTAGGAGCATCAGAATGAATATTACATGTGTGTAATAGGTTGGATTATAAGGATAGCCTACTTCTAAAAACTGTACAAATACAAACCTAAATACTGTACCTTTTATTTTGAAAGAGAATGAATCTGATTCAATATTTGAATAAACAATTGAAAATTCCAATATTATTGTAAGTATTTTGATAGTGCTACAGTATAGACTAAGGGTAGGTATGTATGTGTGTGTATACACACATACACATTTATAAATCATAGAAGATTGCACATTTGATATTAGAAAACCTATGTGGATATTTGTATTCATGCATTTGAATTGCTATATTTTTTCTTTTGTATTGAGAAATGTATATGCTAGCCACTGCAGTATAATAATACAGCCAAGGGTCTAATGGTTCTAATATTGTTTTTCCATTTAAGTTCACTAACATCTAATATAAAACTGCATCTTAATGCTTACCCTTGGGATAAAGGAGGAGTAGGGACTAAGATTGAAACAATGAAATAAAGTTTGGGAAAAACATTATCTTTAAATGCCTCATCAATGTTTCCTTTACAATAGTTTTGGACATGTTGATCTTTTTAAGGGTTTTACCCAGCTACACTTTATCCACTATGATAGGCATTATAGGCAGTAATGGAGATTGTTTTTCCATCTCACTGAAGTGACATGGAGTGGATATTTAGCCTACAGAATAATATTGAGAGGATGGATGATGAAGCTATTTCTAGGCCTTGTGGTTCTTTTCTTTCTTTCTTTCTTTCTTTCTTTCTTTCTTTCTTTCTTTCTTTCTTTCTTTCTTTCTTTCTTTCTTTCTTTCTTTCTTTCAGTCAACAGATTATTCCCATTGAGAAAACTTAAATGAATGTTTCTTCATCATGCCTTCTTGGTGGATCTAAAACAAAGCTCAATTTGATTAAGCCCATTGCTAATTTTATAACAGATCCTAGTTTTAGTCAATACAATTGTGATCTTTTACACAATTATTTGCTCTATATGTTCTGAATTATATATCCATTTAAAAATAATATACCAATTTTAACATACAAACTCATAATTATTTTCCTTGATTAAAAACAAAATGCAACAAGTTATATATGCTAAATGTGAGTTAATACAAATAATAGGCCAAATGAAATTGAAATAAATATATATAAAATGCCAAGTTAAAATTGGCAGTAGGATTATCAACAACTTCTGATATACAAATGATCATTGCTCATGGAAAGCAAGGAAAATCTGGATTGGCTAGTTCTAAGAGTCAAAGTTGAAAATGAAAAATGGTACTACAATTTGATATCAAGAAAAACTTAATAATGACTGTAGAGAATACACAGGTCAGATTGTAGATCAACAAAGAGACCTCAAAATAATAAAGAATTCATTTTCCTGGGCTCTAAAACTGACAGTGACTGCAGTCCTGAAATCAGAACCAAATAGCATTTGGAAGAACTGCAATGTCTGGCATGAATAGCATTTGGAAGAGTAATGATATCAGCTAAGGGGCTTTGAAATAAGTTGTGTGATATTTATATATCTTGTTTTTCTGTATTTTAAGCTTTTAATTATTCCCTGCTAGGGTCCAGTTTCTCTCTGCCTCTCTTTAGTCGCCACTAGAAAGCATTCCAGAGAGCCTTTTTTTTCAGATTAATTTTCTTTTAGGTCAAATCTAAGCAAAATTCAAAAGTCACCTCACCCAGCTCGTCACTTTCCACTCCACTCCAGCACAGTCTTGGTTTCTTCGGCTGCCCCAGCTCCATGGTGGCCATTTTGGCTGCCTCATCTTCATCCTTGCCAAAGAGGGAAAAAACCCTGGGTCCAGCAGGAGAGCCACCACTTTCCATGAACTACAGGGTGCCCCTCATATGTCACCCCTACAGAGTTACTTTAGTCCCTGGGGAGGGGCTTCGATGAAGAGGATTCGATATGGGTATGCAAAGCTCCGCTCCCCTGAGTCAATCATGCAGCAATATTAAACCAGAAGGTCTTACTGGTAAGTCCTAGAATAGGCATTTTAAAAAGCTGGACACTTGACTGATTACTGGTTATTTTGTCTGAAACAATCTGAAATAAATAACTGGTAGAACATTTTTAAAGTAGATTTTTAATGTTGATTTTTACGCTGAAGGCACCATCTGCTGGTGAATGGATATGTGTGTGTGTGTGTGTGTGTGTTTTCTTAAGTTTTCATGGGTACTTACATGTATGCTATTCAGCTTTGTTCAGGTATTTTCCCACGTCATTATAGCTGTGCTTTTAAAGTTGTAGCAACATTTCAGCAGAATCTCATCTGCCATCATCAGGCTTCTGTATTGATGAACACAATACAGAAGCCTGATGATGGCAGATGAGATTCTGCCAAAATGTTGCTACAACTTTAAAAGCACAGCTATAATGACATGGGAAAATACCCGAACAAAGCTGAATACCACACACACACACACACACACACACACACACACACACACACACATTGTCATACTCCTGAATGATAAAGCAATCTTAGAATTCTGATAAGAGAAGAATAACACCTGGAGGTATGCTCTATTATTTACTGTTATGTGCTTATCTACTTTATAATGACTAGAGGATCAACTTTGTAAACCTGAAGGATATTTAGTGGAATGAGTTTTGAATATTGGAATTAACTAGCAAAATAAAAAGCAGATTTAAAGAACCATTTGGAAATCCCCTGGACTGTATAGATGGAATCTATTGAACCTAACTGTGGGATATAAAGAACTATAACAATTGTATCTCCTGATGAACACTAATAAGATTAAGTAATATGCTGGCTTTGGGAAGTAAAAAAGAATAGACTCTGGAGTGGTGACAGATTTCTGACAGAATATTGAATATCACTTGGACTTTTTAAAATAAGGCAAGATGGCCCATCAGGAAGAACTGGAGAAATAAAAGTAATTATGATGGTACTCCAAAGCTTCTATCACATGATGATGGGGAATTTTAGGGAGATAAAGGACCTACTGGATGATATAACTGGAAAGAGTGAAAATATGCAACAAAGAACAATGAAGCAAGATAAAATCCAGGAAACAAGGAAGATAAGCTTAGAGGATGAGATAGTCTATGACACAACAAATAAAACAGGGAGAAAAGAAGGAGTAGACTATAAAGTCGGGTGAATATATATTAGAAGGTAGAAAATGGAAATGAATCAATTGAAAGATTTTTTTGGAAAAAAGACAGAGGATTTGGCAGACTTGTGGGGGGACTGCAGCCAAAAATAGTGGGGATGGAAATGATTGGGTTGAATATGAAGGATGTAGATAAGGACTCAAGGGATGAGTATGGTAGGCAAGTCAAAACGAAGAAGTGAAACTCCCAAAAAGATGAGAGATGATGGATAAAAAGGATTCTTCTTTTTTAAAAAAAGATTAGCTGAACTAAAAATTAAAATAGAATAAAAAATTAGGAATAGGGGGAATATTGTTATACATATTTTTACATAACTAAAGTAAATGTTAGAGGTTAACACCAGATTTTGAAAAAGCATGCTATCAAAAAATGTCATTACTATTAAGAGGTAGCAAATATTGAATAACTGAAAAATGATGGATTATGTGCTGATATAGATATGTATAATAACATTAGATCAAGTAAGTCTGATTATTGTAGTAATTTTCATTTGTATCAATATTACTTTTGTATCAAAATGACTGACACTCAGATGTCACACTGTCCATGAAATGATATTGATGTATGTTTTTTAAAAAAAACTTTACAAAACAATGAAATAAGCTGTGTGAAAATAAGCACATGCTGAGACTAGCTAGAGACATCAGAAAGCCATTGCAGTCCCTGACCTTATACTGTATACAACATATTATTCTATGTAGTTTAGCTCAAAGGCAGGAAATTTTGTACAGGAAATAGAAGTAACCAACCTCTAACTTACATGCAATAAAAATGTTTGTGTGCCGGAACGTCTGCAGAATATGATTTTTTAAAAAGTCAAGATGGTGTCCACAATGTGATCTGTGCAATAGAGATTCTACCCATTTTAATGAGTAATTCTTGTGGATATAGCACAGGAAATGAGAACAGCTCAATAATAAAGGGCAGGGTCAGCTTGTCAGTTTTAATAAATACCTAATGTGACATCAGATAACACAATGGTCTGAAATGACAATTGAGATTATAATCAAAGGCAGTATTTAAAGTTAATGATTTACTTTAAAGAATATATATTATTAAAAGAATAAGTATAGAATTTTGGGGGAAAAGAAGACTTGAAGAAACCAATCTCTACTACCAAACTGGAATGCTCAAATTTAGAAAGGGGCATTTTACAACAGCAGCACATTAATTGCAGGTTAATAACTTGAGGAATGTTTTTCTGTGTAAATACACTTACCAGCCATAAGAGAGCTAATTAGCAAGTCACAATGATAAAGAGGCAAAATAAAGCATGGTCCTAAACAACTATTAAGGAGTAAAGCATGACAATGAAAGGTATTTGTAGTTAAGAAAATAAAAACTTAACTAAACATATAGTGACAATACTAGACATTTCAGGATGATACTGTTCCTGTTTTCTTTTAATCTCAGATGTTTGGGAGACACATTCATTTACATATGAATGGAGTGGTCCATAAACCCTGATTCAGTATCCCTAAAGATCCAGATATTTCTACAATGAGCATGAAAATATGATTGTTTTGCTTTCTTTAGTGCAAATCACAGGAATTCTGTAGTTATCCAAACCCACTTCCATAAACATTTTAAGCTGTTTGCAACAGATCTAGAAGAATCTAGGATCTAGAAGGGAAGTCAGTCCAAAGAACACTGTGAAATGGATCTTACATATACATTTATATCCCTTGATGCTTCAAAGCCTATTGTTGTGTGGTGGTAAAATGTCTACACAAGGCTAAAGTTTTTACAATGAGGTTATTTTTCCTCTCTAACCAAGATAATGAAAAACATAAAAAAATATCCTTCAATAGATTTGTGTTATCTGAGAAAGACAAAAGGGAGAGAGAGAAATTTCATAATCTATTCCCAAAGCATTAATCAGAATTATTTGACATCTCTAAATCCTTCTGCTTACACACACACACACACACACACACACACACACACACACACGTATGCTAAAGATTCATTGCCCACATAGTTGGGAATAAAGATTGGGAGCAACCACTCTTTCAAAGGCAGAGAACAGATTGGGTTTATAAATTCAACTCTATTAAGCCAGCACTTTTCTTTATTTTTTTTGGTGCTAGTAAAAAAAAATCCCAAACTTACGCTATTAGCCATTTTTTTCAAGATGAGGGGAAATAGTATTTTTATCTGAACATAAAAAAGGGGGAGGGGAAATCTGTTCAAAGCATTTCTGTAATTAGAATACTGCTTCCACAGCTGTAGTTAGTCTCTCATATTACCCTGGCAAACTGAATAATAAGAATATAAAATAATATCTGTTTCTCCCTTCAATAATGCTTCCCTTTATCTTTATTAAAGCAGCCAGGCTACACAGCTGCTTCTGGCTGGCATCATTGCTGTTCTTTTCTCACTATCACTGAGACACAGCAAAGTATATTAAACCAGAAGAAAAATTCTAACGCGCTGAGAACATGGGCCTGACAGCATCAACTACAACAGACAAGGAAAGGTGGAAAAGGTGATGGCAATACTTTAAGTTAATGCTTTAGAAGGGATACAATCGGCCAGTTGAAACTGGCAGCTTTCTTACATAAAGGACTTCAGTTTTGTTTTTCATTGGCACACACTCTCATAAGTCAGTTTCAGAAAAATAATTTAAGAAATATGTTTCATGGCGATCATAATCTTAACTGGTACTGATAGTCTTATTCTTTTCAGGTCAGAGATAAATCATGAAAACCTATGTACACAGTAGATTTTGAAACCTCTTTGGGCAGCTCATTTTCTTTTACATCTAGCGATGTGAATTGCAAGCGAGAAAGCAAAGTTCAAAATCCAAGTAGATGCTGGAAATGGAAGAAAGTAACATAGGGAGAAATTGTGTTGCCTATAATGATACCTTGGCTCTCAGAGTTTTTTGGAGCACAAGATCTCTTTTTATTTTTATTGAATTGTTTTCACATCAGATTTCACAATTCATTTCAAGTTTCATTAAATATAAAGCTATTGTACATGTAGCAGTATCTACTTCCATATAGGTACATGGATATATTTAGAAAATTATTTATTTATTATTAAATTTATTTGCTGCCCATCTCATGGCTCAGTCTAAATGTTGCATTGTTGCCACCTATAGACGGTAACAGAAGAACAGAGAAGGAAGGGACCTTGAGGTCTAGTCCAACCCCCGCTTCAAACAGGAAACCTTATACCATTTCAGACAAATGGTAGTCCATTCTCCTCTTAAAAACTTGCAGTGTTGGAGTCCCCACAACATCTGAAAGAATCCACTGATTAATTGTTCTGTCACAAAATTTCTCCTTAGTTCTAGGTTGCTTCTTTCTTTGATTACTTCTCATCCATTGTGTCTGATCCTGCTTTCTGTTGTGGTTAGCCGGCAGCAGGTGCAGACAGCTGAGAAGAGCAAGGACTCAGATGAGGGCCAGGACCATTAGGGAGTGGACTGCTGCCTTCAGAGATTGTGGGGGCTAGTAGCAGCGATGAGGAGGTTCCCAAGGAGCCTGTGCCAAGCGCGCATGCACGCAGGATTGCTCACAGAAAAGAGCAGCTGCAAGAGCATGGGCAACTCTGGAGTAAGACTGCAAAGTAATGCCCCCTCCTTCAAGAAGATAAAAGCCAGCTGTGAAGTGAATGTTCTTTGCAGGAAGCAAAGACTTTTTGAAACTCAGCCTCGTGGACATTACAGTATCTTAATTTGGTATTTGAAGGCTCTTGTGTTGAAAAATATTTCTTATCTGTGATTTTTGGCAGTCTCACACAGTTTTGGCAAGTTTTGTGCTTATCAAAATTAATTAGTTTGCATCAGCCTTTTAACCGGGGATTCGTAAGATTCATTAAAAGGTTTCTGTTCCTTTTGGTTATTGTTTGTCTTACTGGAAAAGGGTTTGGGTCAGAACACCTTCAGGTGATTTGGAAAATAGATTGCCCACCCTTTCTGTGGCAGCCCCTAAAATATTGGAACGCTGCTATCATGTCACTCCTAATCCTTTTTTTCATTAAATTAGGCATATGAAATTCCTGAAACAATTGTTTTAACCTCCAGTCCCCTATTCATTTTTCTTGCTCTTCTTTGCATTCTTTCTGTAGTCTCAATATCTTTTTATATCATAATGACCAAAACTCTGGGTGATAAATACAAGTGTACTTCAATTTGACAAGTCCCTATGGCATCCTATCAAAATTCTCTAATTTGGTGAACTCGAATTAGGAGAATGGAAGCTAAAATAGATTGGGATTAGTTTGCTTCCACTATAATTTGTGGAATTTCTATTTTGTTTTGTGGGGGTTTATTTATTTAAAATAAAGAAATAAATATTAATATTATAAAATACAATATAAATAAAATAAAATAAATTTTATTTATTATAAAAGCAGATTTAGAACTGTTCAATTGTTAGTCCAAGACGTCACTGAAAAAATCTTGCAGTTATTGTCCAATCCACTATAAAGAACACTAGTCTGGGAACTGCTGATATACACTAAATCTGTTATTAACTTCTGAATATACTAAGACAAATATCTTAAAGCAAAACAGAACAGAAAACCCATAGCTCTTGAACTCTTCAAATATTCATCACTGTATTAATGAAGTGAGAACCAAGATATCCATTTCAGTTTCTGGTTGTAAATATTTAGTTTCAATGTTTCAGGTAGAGATCAACTAATTTAATAATCTTGCTCATCTGATCTGTTTGCTCTATTTTTCATGAGTTTTTCTCCTTTCAGAAGAGTTCTTTTCAGCTAATCTTTACTGAATGAATCTGTTGAAATTTTTTCTTTGCTTTATACTTCTGCTTGTACAGTTAACATCCGTAATACCTATCAATAAATTCATCCCTAATTATGTTAAAATGGATCTTTGTTTGCTCTAATAACAAAGTTTATTCCATCTGAAAGGTCTACATTTTCTCCCCTTTTTTCTCTTTATCAAACTTTATTTGAAGTTACCATCAAGAAATCACTATAAATATGAGCCACATATAATTTGTTCTAGGAAAACGACCAAGTTCTCATGATTTGGAGATGGAAGTTTTAAAACTACTTATGCTTGTGATAAGAGATTAGAGTAATGAGGACTGACATCACAGTTTTGCAATGAATCTGTAATTATAGATGAGCAGCAGGAAAATATAAAATGAGCAATTGAGTATGATGCTACTCAGGATTTGAAAAAAGAAAAGAATTCATGAAATGCTATCCATTTCATTTTCTCAGATTAATCAGAACTTACTGGTCTATGGTGAATAAGCAAGATTTTAAGCCTATTATTTGCATTATGACACTCACTACTCTTCTATTCAGACCAATTTCTTGCTTTAAAATAGATCTGGTGAGAGAAATAACTATTATTAAATATGAAAAGGCTGAGATTATGAATAATAGTTATTAATAGCTTCAGATGAATAGATATTTCTATACCCTTCATCATAACATATTTATCAGTAGATATGAGATAACTTTTCCTTTTTTCTTCTTCCCAACATTTTGATTACATCTAAAAACCAAAAGTGAACAAATTCTTCACTGAAATCTGGCACATTCCTTTCAAAGAATGCTTGATTTATTAACAGCAAGTCTCCAATTAGGAAACATATAAATCTTTTTTTTAAAAAAAAAGCCTCACAAAAGTCAATAAGGGATTGTACCAGTTAGTTTTAAGAAGATTTGGATTTAATTCTCTTTTCAACAATGAAATTTCCATTTTCCTCTCAAGATCCAAGAGGTTTGGAGGGCTTATTCAATATTTTTTGGAGTCTTTAAAACATTGAGCTGATTAGCTAGGTTTATTTAAACAATTGGACCTAAAATAAATAAAAAATACCACCATAATACATGCCAATATCTTTTTTCAGTTTAAGGTATGCAAGAACTTTTAGAACCAACTCACGTTTGTTTTATTTCATAAGCTACGTTTATAATATGAGAGGTTCAGGAAATTCTGAATTTTTATCAAGACTATTAGAAAAGTCAGTGGGTTGAAGGAAATATTTCTTGTAGAAAGCCAGGAAAAAGGATTTGAAGTGAATATATAGTCACTGTGATCTAAACAAAAAAGATAACAGAATTCCTTAAATTCTGGGAGGGAAGACAGTAGACTTAGGTTGATTCCTTTGGGTTCTATGTCTCCCTTCATTGGTACCCAGGCTTTGGAATTCTTTTCCTGTAGAGGTGCATCTGTTTGAATTTTCTTTAGTTTAATTGGTGATATTACTTTCCAGAACATGGACACATTTTAGGAAAACAATAAGACATTTTGGCTTTCTTTTTCTTACTTCAATGGATTCAAGATTTACCCAGTTAGGCTTTTATCCCATGTCACCAAAATAAGTAGCTGTCTAAATGTGACCATTGAAATTTTGATTTAAATCAGTTAGCTACCTTTATACTTCTAATTTTATCTTTTCTGTGTGTTAATTAAATGCTTTCCCCCAAATAAAAGAAAATAATATTAGTTTAGTTAATTTATTTTATCAAGTATTTTTAAAACCTTGGTTTCAATTTATTACTGTATGTTACAGGACAGATTTATACATCTCTTGTTTGTATAAAGCTGTTGTGATTCCTCAGTTCAAATATATTTTTATATTTACTCCAGAAAATCAGAAATCAATGAATATTTAAAATTAGAACTGCAAATCTAATTCAACCTTATAATACATTGGGATGATTTTACAATATTTTTGCTACAATGATTTACTACCATTTTACTTTATTTACCAAAGAAAATAACTTTGCATATTGATACAATGATATCTCTATTTTTTTCCCTATTGACACTGAAGTAAGCCTTAGCCCCACACTTCACTTCTCCTTACCACTAAACTGTATCCTTTGTCCAGCTGCAAAGAAGGGAAGAAGAATCTGGTAATCCAATTGCTGATTCAGGAATTGTAGTGGAAAAAGAAATGATTGAATGATAGTGGCATTACTCATTCCTGCTATATCTCTTCCTATACTTTTTTAAAAACAAGTTTTATTCTGTTTTCCATATTTTAATGTCTCTTTTTAGTGAACAGCATGATTACAGGTTTCACATATACATACAAATATGACCATGGTTACATATTTAATTTTTATATCCAATTCCTTATCTTAACAGTGCTTTTATATATTTTCTATTTTATTGTATTATATGAAATATTTATCTCATTATTTAATTTACTTATGATAACTTCATAATCATTATACCTTAGTACTTTTAACTGTCACATTTGTATATTTCATCTTAAATTCTAATTTTAAAAAAGACACTTCTTCTATTAATTGGGTCCCCCCTGAAATCTCAATATAAGTGCGCCACCTCTAAGTTATAAATTTATTTATTTTCACCCCTTTTAAATCTTGTTAAAACATTTAACATTATTACCTAAAACATTAAACTTAATAATCCTTTTAAAACTACATAGCATATATAAATCAGATTCTGCATGATTTTTCTCCTTTTAAATTTCATTAATCCCCCACCCCAAAAAGGACATATTAATCTACTCATTCAAACAGTAAAACAATCCTAAGCCCTAAAGTTAATTCCATTTCAGCTCTCCTCCTATATCATTTCATTTATTTCCATATATTTAATACACATATTCCATTAATTATTCCATTCATATTTAAACCCCCAAAAGCCAACATTCCAATCTTAAAAATATTTCAATATATCTAATATACTTATTCCATTATTTGTTACAATTATCTCTCTACATAAAGAGGAAGAGCATTAGATTCCATTATCCAATTAATCCTTGACTTAAGGTGACACATGAGACAGCTTCAATACCTAATCAAGTGGAAGGACTATCCCTTATCAGAGGCATCTTGGATAAAGAGTAGAAATATCCAAACTGAGTACCTCATAGCTAAATTCCATGAAGAGAATCCAAGCAAGCCTGGGGAGGAAATTGCACCCCTAAAATCTATACTTGTATTCAAACTGTTTTTGCTTTGCACAGGTTGCCTTCAGGAAGTGAGGGGAGCCAAATGTTAACTCATGAATCATCTTTGACCTGCTCTTGAGTTGCTATAGGCAAGGAGAATAGGAAAGCAAACTTTGCAGCTTCATCAAGAAGCTTGCATCTCAGTCAAAATAAAGTACATTCCAACAGATACATCGAGGTCTCCATGGAAACCCAGAGTGGCTGGAAGGAGTGACTTTTTCAACCCACAAAATTGTTTCATTGGGGAATGTGAGTGATGACACATCCTGGGGGATGGGGAAACAGGGTCAAAGGTAAAGCACAAATTAACTGTGGTCAGTTGTCTCTCCCTGGTCTGTGTCGACATGAAACTCCTAATAAATAACTAGATTTCTTTTGAAACTTGGCTTGAGGCTCATGATTTAATTAGGGCATCTGTCACAGAGCTGGTATTCAGCAAGTTCTGACCAGTTCTGGAGAACCGATATCAGAAATTTTGAGTAGTTCAGAGAACCAACAAATACCACCTCTGATTGGAGATTTTACAGTATCCTTCCCCACCAAGCCATACCCACAGAACCACAGAACGTAGTAAAAATTTTTGAATCCCAACACTGATCAGTCAAAATCCTGACAATCCTTTTTGAATTTTGTAAATTATTTTAATTAAAAAGATAAGAGCAATGAAAGTGATAGACTCACATATAACCTTAATTTTTGGATTCTACATAGTTTTTTAAAAAAAATAGAAATGAAAGAAAACTATAACCTATATTCTGTTTAGGAAAACAAAGCAAAAATGTCTACTTATTCCCCACAAAATGACACAGGAATCTGCATTCAAAATTTTAAAGACTTATAACTAACAAAATGAATTTTTATAAGCATTTTATGAGAATACCCCAAAGTGATCTCAAAATTCCAAATGTGTCTGAGGCTTAAATTTTGTGGAATTCAGTATGGATCAAAAACCAAGATATAATTCTAGGGT